>NC_092337.1:173972500-174572500 GCF_046630445.1 Rutidosis leptorrhynchoides | reverse complement strand
TTAAGACGAACATTTTTTTTTTTCATTTCACTCTTTTGTGATAGCTTCATTCGTACACTTCAAAAAAAAAATTGAATTGTTTTATCCATATCACTTAATGATGATAAAACTCTATTATCAACTCTTATTCGTTATGGAAACATTTTTATTGTTAGCCATGACGACCACACTCAAATTTCGGGAAGAAATTTCTTTAACGGGTAGGTACTGTGACGACCCGGAAATTTCCGACCAAATTTAAACTTAATCTCTATTTGATTTCGACATTTTAAGCAAAGTCTATTAAATTGAATCTCAAAATTTCTGAACTATTTTTATGAAGACATTTGACCTTTGACTATTCTCGACGATTCACGAACAATGGGTGTAAATATATATACATAGATATAAATATAAATATGAGTATATATATAATATTTTGAATTAATAGGATACACTTTAAATCAATTAAATTAAAAATGTAAAATAATATATATGATAATTAAGTTACTGCTAATATGTATAAATATATATGTTGTTATAAAATATATATATATATATATATATATATATATATATATATATATATATATATAAATAAAAGTTGAGTTGTATTATTATTATTATTATTAATGTTATTAATGTTATTATTATCATTAATAATATTAACATTACTATAACTAGTATTATTATTAGTATTAATACAGATATATATTTAACAATACAGATTATAATCAGATAGATACGTATACAGATGTCAAATACCGCCATGTTTATAATCAAATACATACACAAATGTATATTTATATTAAAAACAGCATATACATATTTAAATACAATTGAATATGTATTCTGTTAGCCATCACCATCATGTTAATTCTTTTCTTCTTCTTATGTTCTTAATTGGTACTCTTTGTCGACACAATTGGTGCTACAAAACAATTACAAACGAATCTATTAACTTTTGATTTCAGCTTTTATTTTTTTTATTATTTTCACTGTTATCCTGGTTGTCATATTGAGAAAATTGATACCCTCATTCGATAGATAATCGATCTCTTACAGATAATTAGTGAATAAGACAACCAACCACTACCACTATCCATTACAATTGCCTTTAACAACTTTAAGTATTTGGATTAAATAAAGGAACCAGAAAATACAGCCTGTGTTCCATCGAGAATAAACCATGAACAACCACCCCTACTTTCGGTAATCACCACCCTTACTACACCCGAAACCCACCATCGACAACCATTATAAAAAATCTGATGATCGATTCTGTGGAGTGGCCGGAACTCCATGACAATTAACACTTCGTCTCTCTTTTCTTGTTGGATTATTATTTGATCACCAACATCAAATGAACACAAACTCTCTTCATCAACCACCACCATAAATACACGTAAATATTGCTGCAAACTACTGCTACTGCGTATATTTTTTTTTCTGTTTTGATCATAACCACATTAATTAACAACCTATCAAAAACCTTCATACTCGACTTTTCATTCTGTTTTACTTCGAATGACACCACTACTGAACAATGATGATGTTCTTCTGTTCGTTCTATTCCACAAACACAGTTCATCGAAAACCCAAGGTGCTGCTGTGATCTTTGTTCCTGGTTACTGAAACAGCGGGAATAATGAGGATAATTATGAGAGGAGTGTAATAGATGATGATGTGATTAAGAATGATGATAGCTTAATGTTTTGCACGTTCTTTTCTTTTATATTCTTGGTCGACAAAGTGATAGAGACAAGAGGAAGTGGACGGTAGGGTTATGATATCTAAAATACTCAAAAGAAATTTCTTTTTATTTTTTTCAACTTGATGATCAACCCCACTTATGATTAACAACTCTACAACAACTTCTATTATTATTTTTTTCTTTATTACAATCGAACCCTAATCAACACCACAACCTCATTTATTATCGCTACTGTTAAGATGCTGTTCCAGCTCCTCGTTATTCCTGATTTGATGCAAAAACCGACATCAAACACCACTATGAATGCTGCTGTAACCACTGTTATTAATTCTGCTGTTAATAGTAACGATGATGAATGATTACTATGATGATGATTATGTATGTGGATGAACCGAATGACTCAAGGGATTTAATTCGTTAATAGCTGTTGGATTGACTCAGTTGTTGGACTAAGTAATTGGGTCGGTTGCTGTTATGATATTTAGTTGGGCTATAAGGTTTATTAGGCTTTGTAATTTATTGTTGGGCCGAAAACATAATAGGGTTAAATAAATTCGGGTATGTTATATTTCAGAAAAGCAAGGGCAGTGTAGTGGTTTGGTATGTTTGTGGGTGAGCGACAGGTCATGGGTTCGATTCCTGCTTGTGACATCTTATTTTTAGAACTTGTTTTGAGGTAGTTCTTCATTACCAAAAATCATTATTATCATTATAAGTATAAGTATTATTATTATCCTGACTATTAAAATTATCATTTTAAAACTATCATTAGTATTATTATTAGAATTATTATTATTTTTATGATTATTAGTATTATTAGGGACATTATTTTTTTTTTATCATTAATATTATTATCATTAATTTAATTACTACTAATATTACTTTAGTATTAGTATAAGTAATATTTTAACAAACAAATGAAATATATATAAAATACTTAATACATATAACGTAACAAAATTTATATTTTTTATATATATATAAAAAATGAATATATACACAAATTAAACATACATAATATATAAATTAAAGATATAATAAATAAATTTGTTCAGTTACGATTATATATTTTAATATATATATAAATGATATAGGTTCGTGAATCCGAGGCCAACCCTGCATTGTTCAATTGTTCAATGTCGTTATATGTATTTTTACTACAAAATACAGTATGGTGAGTTTTATTATTCCCTTTTATATACATTTTTGGGCTGAGAATACATGCAAATATTTTATTAACTGTTTTACAATATATATATGTGTGAGTTTCATTAATCCCTTTTTAAATGCTTTTGCAATATATATTTTTGGGACTGAGAATACATGCGCTGTTTTTATAAATGTTTTACGAAATAGACACGAGTAAATCAAAACTACATTATATGGTTGAATTATCGAAATCGAATATGCCCCTTTCTATTAAGTCTGGTAATCTAAGAATTAGGGAACAGACACCCTAATTGACGCGAACTCTAAAGATAGATCTATCTGGCCCAACAAGCCCCATCCAAAATACCGGATGCTCTAGTACTTCGAAATTTATATCATGTCCGAAGGAGGATCCCGGAATGATGGGGATATTCTTATATGCATATTGTGAATGTCGGTTACCAGGTGTTCAATCCATATGAATGATATTTTTGTCTCTATGCATGGGACATATGTTTATGAGAAATGGAAATATGAAATCTTGTGGTCTATTAAAATTATGAAATGATTATTTATGTTAAACTAATGAACTCACCAACCTTTTGGTTGACACTTGAAAGCATGTTTATTCTCAGGTACGAAAGAAATCTTCCGTTGTGTATTTGCTCATCTTAGAGATATTACTTGGAGTCATTCATGACATATTTCAAAAGACGTTGTATTCGAGTCGTTGAGTTCATCAAGATTATTATTAAGTCAATTATAGTTAGATATATTATGAAATGGTATGCCTACCGTCAACTTTAGATGTAGTGAAAGATTGTCTTTTCAAAAATGAATGCAATGTTTGTAAAATGTATCATATAGAGGCCAAGTACCTCGCGATGTAATCAACTGTTGTGAATCGTTTATAATCGATATGGACTTTGTCCGGATGGATTAGGACGGGTCCTTTCAAATAGTATCACCCCAAGGTAATAGTAGAAGTAAATAGATTCTTCTGGTGGAAGATTAAAAAGAAGGATGACAGAAATGATAATTAGAATAATATCAAGGATTAGAACGGGATTAAGCATTTTCACAATATTTTGGATGTATGAACTAAGAAAGAAAGTATAGGAATGGTGAAAATAATGGAACGAAAAAAGTTTAATTTATAAGGGAAATATCAAACAGAGTAATCAAGGCAGATCACCGTATTTAATTATAGAGATCTTAATTTCCTTATTCGCTGAAGAATCAAATCTTTAGATTTCGAAGATTTTTTTTAAATCCCTTGAATTCCGGAATTCAACCAAGACAACGTCAAAAGCTATGACGCACCATATTTTCTAAATTCAACCATGACTAGTCAAAAGTATTATGAAACTAGTCTTTCTCCTATCACAAGTTAGTAATAGCTTCACTCGTACTCTTCGAATAATCAAATTATTTTATCCATGATAATCCGTGTGATAAAATTCTATTTATCAACTCATATTCATCATAAAAACATATTTATTGTCAGCCATGACCATCCCAATCAAATTTCGGGATGAAATTTCTTTAACGGGTAGGTACTGTGACGACCCGGAAATTTCCGATAAAATTTAAGCTTAAACTTCATCTAATTTCGACACGATAAGCAAAGCATATTATGTAGAGTCTCAAAAAGTTTGAACTATTGTCATACATTCAATTAACCTTTGGCCATTCCCGACGATTCACGAACAATTATGAGTAATTGAACATGTAAATCATATATAGATATAAATATAAATATAAGTGTATATAATATTTTGAAATAAATAAAGTATACCTAATCATTTAGAATTAAAAATGTAAAATAATAAATAGAATAGATAAGTTACTATTATATATATATATATATATATATATATATATATATATATATATATATATATATATATATATATATATATATATATATATATATATATATATATATATATATATATATATGATTTTTATGTATAAATAAAAATATTGTATGTATAAATAATAAATATTTAATAAAAGTTATTACATATGATTATTAAATATTACATAATTAATAAGTTGAATATAATTGTTACATTAATATTTGTATCATTAATTTGTTATCTTTACTAATATTAATTACCTTCATTATTAATATTGATATCGGTATTATTAATTTAAATATGAAATTTGATAAGAATACCTTATTATATTATTAGTGTTATCATTATTCATATCATTATTTTTTAAATAAATTATTATTATTTAAAGTATCATTATTGTTAATTAAAACTATCATTAATGTTATTATTAATATTACCATATTATTATTTTTATCATTATTATCAATAATAATATTATTATTATTATTTCTGTATTTATTATTATTGTTTAATAATAATATTATTATTACTATATTTATTAATTATTATAAATTATATATAAAGGCATAAAAATCGTACCAATTTATCCCAATCTCTTTCACTTTGTGCTATTTTTTCTTCTGATTGAATTAACCAGTCAATTCCAATCCAGAAACAAACAAGATTCAGTTAGCAATCACCTTCATTCTTTATTTTTATATATTTCCTTCTGTGTACGATTGATTCTACATGTCGGGTTCTATTTTTATAAAACTTGATAAATTATAGTGTTAATGGATAGCAGTCGACCTCATAGTATGTGTTTAAATTCACAAAAAATCTTCAAACATCCTTTCCAATTGAATTAAAACAGAAAATCTTGTTACAGTTTTTTTTCTTATTCCTCTGTTCGTGTACTTTATGAGCAACTCTTCGAATTTGATTTTATCTTCAAAATCTAGAAATGCAGGATTGTTTGGAATTCTATAGTGAAGATCTCTGCAAAATTTCGTGTATCAATTCATCAATTTGAGTTCAAATTTCAGAGTCAAAGTTTTGTTATCAAAAAGTCAAACTTTGATCTTCGATCAAATTCGTGTTATCCACTATGATTTAAGTCAAATTAATGATTTGTAAAGTTTCCATAGATGTTTTCTAACCTATTTCATGTTGTGGTCATAGTCTAAAATTGTCTAGAATCCAAAATCAATATTGGAGTTGGGTGTGTTCTTCGTGTGCTGCAACAAGCAGATATATATAATTTTTTTTTGTTTATCTGTTGAACAAATAAATCTACAAAACATAGGTCGTTATGTTTTAATCAAAAGTTCTAAAAACAATTCAATGAATTATTGATGTCGGTATTTGTCTTTGATCGATGTAAATGGCAAAGAAGGAGAAGAAACATGAGACAGAATAATAGGGGTTAAGTATATATAAGGCGTGATATTAATCAGATAATCAAAGCAGAGGGACTGGTTTGGGTGTTGGGTCGGTTTCGAGAGGTCTCGGGTTCAATCCTCGCTTGGTGTAACTATTTTTGTTAAAGGGTTCCTAAAGTAGTTTTAAATACCAAAATTATTATTATTATTATTATTATTATTATTATTATTATTATTATTATTATTATTATTATTATTATTATTATTATTATCATTTTCATCATTTTTATTATTATTATTATTATTATTGTTGTTATTATTATTATTTTAGAGTACTAATATTTATTATTAAGACTAATATCATGACGTTTATTATAAACACTAACATAAATTATATTATTATCACTATTATTATTTAGTATTATTATTATTATTACCAATATTAATAAATGTATTATTATAATTATTATAATTATGCTCATTATTATTATTATTATTATTATTATTATTATTATTATTATCATTATTATGAACATAATACAAATTATTATTATAGATATTATTATTAGTATCATGTTACAAATTGTTAGTATTATTATTGTTATTAATAACAAAAGTATTAGTAATAATATCATTATTATTGTTAATATGATTATGAGTATGATTAAAATTAAACTTATTACCATAATTAACAAAATAGATATCTTTATAATTATTATTATTATTATTATTAAGAATTAAGTATCAATATCAAAAGTTAATAATTTCATGATCATTATTATCAAATTATTCATTTTATTAAAAACTACTGATATTATCATTGTTAGGATTATGATTAGGATCATTTTTATTGTTACTATAAAAATAATACGAGTTATTATTATTTTCACTAATATTAGTATTAATATCATTTTTGTAATTATTAGTTTTACTATATTATGATTAACCTAAGTACCCTTTTACACAATATCGATATTATTAATATTATCAATATCAAGGAAGTTATTATTATTAATAAATCATTATTATCAAGTACTATCTATATCATTATTATTAAGCTAATATTATTTATGAAAATAGAAGTTTTTTACATAACTTAACTATATTAATAATTATATATATATATATATATATATATATATATATATAATGAAAATATATAAATAATTAATAAAACTTACAAATTATTAAATATAACAAGTACATCATTAATAATAATATATAAACTTATTCGATTACAAATATGTGTATTAATAAATATACAAATGATATAGGTTCGTGAATCTGAGGCCAACCCTGCATTTTCAATGTCGTCATATGTATTTTTACTACCAAATACATTATTGTGAGTTTCATTTGCTCCCTTTTTAAATGCTTTTTGCAATATATATTTTTGGGACTGAGAATACATGCGCTGCTTTTATAATTGTTTTATGAAATAGACACAAGTAATTGAAACTACATTCTATGGTTGAATTGTTATACCGGATATCGCCCTTGTTGAACTTGGTAAAATAAGAATTGGTGCTTATTATAATTGCCACCAGTTGACGCGAATCCTAAAGATAGATCTATGGGCTTTGACACGCCCGAGTCAGAGAATTTGAACTGCTTTAGTACTTCGATGTTTATTTATGGGGATATTCTAGATGCATTTTGTTAATGTCGGTTACCAGGTGTTCAATCCATATGAATGAATTTTAAACACTTGCCAGTGTATGATTATTGAATAAAGGAAATCTTGTGGTCTATTAAAATTATGGAAATGGTTGATTATGATAAACTAATGAACTCACCAACGTTTTGGTTGACACTTGAAAGCATGTTTATTCTCAGGTATGAAAGAAATCTTCCGCTGTGCATTTGCTCATTTTAGAGATATTACTTGGAGTAATTCATGACATATTTCAAAAGACATTGCATTCGAGTCATTGAGTTCATCAAGATTATTACTAAATCAATTATAGTTGGATATATTATGAAATGGTATGCATGCCGTCAATTTTCAATGTCAGAAAGTTTGTCTTTTAAAAACGAATGCAATGTTTGTAAAATGTATCATATAGAGGTCAAATACCTCGTGATGTAATCATATGTTATTGTATTCGTCCTTATGGATTAGGAAGGGTCGCTTCAAACATGAAATATCCCGATGGGATATATCGTAAACACCCGTATTTCTTAAACTTTAACTATAACCCGGGAACATCTAAGCCACCAGGTTTTTCTAAACCATTTGTGAAAACGACGGCTCGTATTAGAGGAGCACCATGTATCCCTAGGAAATTAGCAAAATGAACTAAGTTCGAGGAGGAGGAAACAAGTGAGTCGAAATAAAGAATTGTAATCATGCTATGTAATATATGTACTTTAGTGTGCTTGTACTTTTATACTGTATGTAAAAATGGCTTGTAATGTTTGTATTCTATCATTCTTTACAAGATCTAAATTTTCATCTCTTTAACAGTATAAAAATACAAAATGGATGTTAAGGATAGACGACCGAATATTTTAGAAGACCTACCAGGAGATATGATTGATGAAATCTTGTCTAGAGTTGGTCAGAATTCACCGGCTCAATTGTTTACGGCGAGATTAGTTTATAGGAAATTTGACATATGTTATAGGCATGCCTTAATTTATAAAAGGCTTTCCTTCGATAGATGGTGTATATCACATTGGGGAGACCTTAAGTTACGCCATGTTTTCTTTAAGGCATTGTGTACGGGAAACCCTAATGCAATTTTCCGCTACGGGTTGAGAGCCTATTTTGACTCCACATATACCAACATAGGACTTCGTTCTTTAGAAAGAGCTTCAAACATGCAACTTAAAGAAGCATGTTATTTTTATGGGTTGATGATGTTCGCTTCTCACCAAATTGAGAAAAAGAACATCGAACTGCAACTTCTTAATAAAACATTCCCACAGGTGACGGATTCAGTAGTTGGGGTGAGAAATAAGGTTTTTAACTTGTTACGGGGCTGTTGGATATTTCGTAACCCCCGTCCTTTTGACGATGTTACAACGTACTGCCTTGCCAACGGCCACAACGGTTATTTCCCACTTGATCAAGGATGGGAAATAGTATTAGTAAAACCCGAATGCATGACTTGTTTATGGTCTTATGAATTATGTGTCTTCATTGCCTTCACTGAACAATTTGAGCTTCACTAAAATTGTCTTCACAGCTGCTTAGTATCAAAGTTATTATGTGCTATATTTCATGCTGTATGTAAATTAACGGTATTGTATGATTGTATGATATTGTATCGAAAGTTTAAGCGTGAAATGTTAATGAATTAAGTTTTTCATGATAGAATATTATTTCGATAGTAGTAGTTAATTTTTGTGCTAGCTATTAAGTAGGAACTTTAACGGGTATGTACTACCCGAACTAAAATTATAAAATGCTAATATGAAGAAAAGGCTTTTATAAATAAGTTCATATTATGCTACGAAATATTATTGACTACTCCTAATATTCTATATGATTAACTTAACTCTTTTGGCTATTTTTAAAGGAAATGGCACCGACTACTCGACATAACTTAAATATGAACGAAGAATATTTCCGTGCATTCCTTACTGCAAACATAGCCGCAGTACAGGCTGCAATGCAAAACAACAACAATAACTCAGGGTCTAGCAGTGGAGTTAACTCCACAGGAAACTGTGTAGGATGCTCCTACAAGGCTTTCACTGCCTGTAAGCCTCTGGAATTCGACGGGACTGAAGGACCAGTCGGACTGAAACGTTGGACCGAGAAGGTCTAATATGTGTTTGCTATAAGCAAATGTGCTGAAGAAGACAAGGTAAAGTACGTCACGCATATCTTCACAGGTACCGCGTTAACATGGTGGAACACCTATCTCGAACAAGTGGGACAAGATGCTGTTTACACACTACCGTGGTCATCATTCAAACACTTGATGAATGAGCAGTACCATCCCAGAAACGAAGTCAATAAGCTCAAGGCAGAGCTTAGAGGATTACGAACACAGGGGTTTGATATTACCACATACGAACGACGATTCACAGAGTTGTGCCTATTGTGTCCAGGAGTATTCGAGGATGAAGAGGAGAAGATCGACGCGTTTGTAAAAGGACTACCAGAAAGAATTCAGGAGGATGTGAGTTCAAACGAGCCCACCTCTATACAAAAGGCAAGTCGACTGGCTCATAAACTCATAAATCAGATTGAGGGAAGAATTAAAGAGCAGGCGGCTGAAGAGGCCAAAATGAAGCAAATCAAGAGAAAGTGGGAAGAAAACAGTGACAAGGGTCACCAATCCAACAGCAACAACAATCGTTATAACAACCACAACAACCGCAACATTAACTGTAACAACAATCGCAATCCCAACAACAACTACAATAACCCCCATAACAACTACAACAAACATCCCAACAACAACAATCCCAACAACTATCTCAATAACAAAAATGGCAACCAAAATCAAAAAATTCCTTGCAAAAGGTGTGAAGGGTACCATCCGACTACTTACTGTTCGGTATCATGTAGCAAGTGTAAGAGAAAGGGGCATAGTGCGGCAAAGTGTGAAGTTTACGGACCAGAGATTAATGGAACAGAAAATGCCGACATTACTTGTTTCGGATGCGGAAAAAAGGGCCATTACAAAAGTAAGTGTCCAAACCAGGGGAATAATAATGGTCAAGGCCGAGGAAGAGTTTTCAATATTAATGCGGCAGAAGCACAGGAAGACCCAGAGCTTGTTACGGGTACGTTTCTTATCGATGAAAAACCTGCTTAGGTTTTATTTGATTCGGGTGTGGATAGAAGCTATATGAGTAGAGATTTTTGTGCCAATTTAAGTTGTCCATTAACGCCTTTGGATAATAAATTTTTACTCGAATTAGCAAACCGTAAATTAATTACAGCAGATAAAATATGTCGGAATCGAGAAATTAAACTGGTTAGTGAAACGTTTAAGATTGATTTGATACCAGTAGAGTTAGGGAGTTTTGATGTGATAATTGGCATGGACTGGTTGAAAAAGGTGAAAGCAGAGATCGTTTGTTACAAAAATGAGATTCGCATTATGCGTGAAAAGAGAAAACCCTTAATGGTGTACGGAGAAAAGAGCAACAAGAAGTTAGATCTTATTAGTAATTTGAAGCCGCAAAAGCTAATAAGAAAAGGTTTCTATGCCGTTCTAGCACACATCGAAGAAGTCAAACCCAAAGAAAAGAACATCGATGATGTTCCCGTCGCAAAAAAAATTTCCGATGTATTTCCAAAAGAATTACCGGGACTACCTCCACATCGATCCGTTGAATTTCAAATAGATCTTGTACCCGGGGCTGCACCGATAGTTCGTGCGCCATACAGACTCTCACCCAGCGAAATAAAGGAACTCCAGAGCCAATTACAAGAACTTTTAGAGCGTGGTTTCATTCGACCAAGTACATCACCGTTGGGAGGTCCTGTTTTGTTTGTCAAAAAGAAGGATGGTATATTCAGTTTGTGTATCGACTATAGAGAGTTGAACAAACTTACCATTGTAACGACCCGGCCAAATCGTCATTGACGGCGTCGTTAACTTAGGTCCCGTTGCGTGGTCATAGTTCCTAAATGAGACGCGTTTGACCAAAATTATGTCGCATTCATTTGAAACGTACATGACTTACAAAGTTTTAAGTTACCAAACGGTTTGACAACAAGTTTAAGTTTACAAAAGTTATAAAGTATAAATGAAATAACTTGCGATATAATTAGTTTAAAATCATGGTTGCTATAAATAGCGTAAGTATGTATGCTTTAAGTTTGAATTCAAAAGTGCTATCGCTAGCGTATGCATGTATGCTTGACTCCAAGCAAGTAATCAAAGTGTACGGAAGCATGTATCAAGTAGCCAAGTATGAACCTGAGAAACATATAGAAAACTGTCAACGAAAAACGTTGGTGAAATCATAGGTGTATTTGTAAACGTTGTTTTTGAACCACAAACAAGTATAAAGTTGATTATCCAAATCGTTTGCATTCCAAAAGTTGTTATTCGAGAGCACCCAATTATCAAGGCTTAACTTTCCACGAACCCCATACACATAGTGTTAGAACCTACACTGTTTCTTGAAAATACATTTCATCCGAATAATGGTAGCGAACCGTCCGAATGAGGGTTTGTCAAACCCGTATAGCCACACAACATAAGTTCTCGCTTACACCCGACAAGTGTAACTAATGATAATCGAATTGAGGCATTTTTGTTCAAACTCGCACGTGGAATGTTTGTTTTCGTACTTGTGTTCAAAGCATAAAAGTATGATATGTATATGTTTCTCATCCCATGATTTAAAAGTATAAAAGTTGTTGAAAGATGGGACTACGATCTCACCTCGAGTGCACGAGTATAAATGTACTTCACAAAGTAAACGTGTGCATGAAAGTTGTTTATTCTTGGCCTAAACAAGTAAGTTATATCAATTACCAGGTAAGACACAAGGTCGGTTGAAATGTGTTCAATTAGTCCTATGGCTCGTTAAGACTCGATTATATAGCATGTGAATCACGTTGTCAAGTTTCATGCAAGAATCAAGTATAAAAGAAGATTAGAACGATTGCATAAGTATTTGGTTAAGTTTGACTAAAAGTCAAACTTTGGTCAAAGTCAACAAAAAAGTCAACGTGTTCGGGTCAGGTCTCGGACAATTTTTCTAAGCTTAGAAGTCATATATAAGCATGTTGGCCAAGTTTCATGTCAATCGGAGTTGCGTAGCATAGTTAGAATTTTACGAAAATTGATAATTTTGGACAGCCCCATTTTCATGCTTTAAGCCACGCCGTGGCTAGAGGAGCCGCGATGCGGCTTAACACTAGAAAAAAATGCTGGGCTGTTTCATGTATATGCTCGAACCAAACTTTAAACAAACATAACTTATGAACCGTAAACATTCAAAATACGTATCTTATATCGTTGGAAAGGTAATTTAACAAGAAATACAACTAAACACATTTCATTAAACAAAAACATCATTTATAATAACCGAAATCTCGCCGAAAGGTCATTATTTAACGTTTCAAGCTCAAAAATGCAAATGGTGATTCGGGAATCCAATTTACACATATGATACGCCGTTTCGAAGGTAATTAAACATACATTGCAACTAACACTTACTTACAACATTACATAGCATTCATTGCATGAATAATCTATTTTAAAGTTCATCAAACCCTAACCAAGAATCATGATTTCATCAATTTTGTTTATGAAGTTTTTCTAAGTCAACCAACATACCAAAATGAAGCTAATGATGCTAGTAACACTTTTAACACATGAGCTTTAACATAATAACAACATTTAATCAGCCAAAACTCAAGATTAAGCACACGCATTTCAAGTGTTCATGCTAGTTACTTAAAATAACAAAATCGAACAAACCAAACACATATTCATGCTAGACTTGAGCCATAGACACTAATTAACACCATTTCAAGTCAACAACACTAAGAACATGAAATCTAGAGTTTTAGAAATGTTACCCAAACGAGATGAAATTGGTATCAAGTTGTAGAGGATGAAGAGAGGATTCCAAAAGTATAAATTGTTTTGTTGTAAGCTTCCTTGAAATGATTTAGATGATGAATCTTTGTGAAGATCAAAAAGATGCAAAAATGGAAGTGTTATTTGAAAGAAAATGGAAAATAGAAAAAGGAATGAAATGAATGGAGGAGGTGAAGTGGTTGACTAGTTGACCTAGTCACCACTTTGGCCACTTGACACTATTAGTCCCTCAAGTTTAAAAGCGGGTGCGTGAATTTACCGAACGAATTATTTTAAACGCGCGAGAGTAAACAGAAGATCTTATAATCCAATAACGGGAATATCAAGAACATTAGTTAACGATAAATACGAATATAGATGATGAAAGATATTATTTTAAAAAAAAGACGGGCGTTAAAATGAATTAACGGAAAAATGCGGGATGTTACAACCATCAAGAACCGTTATCCACTACCGAGAATCGACGACTTATTTGATCAACTACAAGGCTCGTCGGTTTATTCGAAGATCGATTTACGATCCGGATATCATCAAATGCGGGTGAAGGAGGATGATATTCCGAAGACTACTTTTAGAACACGTTACGGTCATTATGAGTTTATGGTTATGCCGTTCGGATTAACTAACGCACCAGCTGTGTTCATGGACCTCATGAACCGAGTGTGTGGACCATATCTTGATAAGTTTGTCATTGTCTTCATCGATGACATACTTATTTACTCTAAAAAAGATCAAGAGCATGAAGAAAATTTGAGAAAAGTGCTAGAATTGTTAAGAAAAGAAAAATGGTAAGTTTTCAAAGTGTGCATTTTGGTTGAAAGAAGTTCAATTCCTCGGTCATATAGTGAGCAAAGAAGGTATTCAAGTTGATCCGGCAAAGATTGAAACCGTTGAGAAGTGGGAAACACCGAAAACTCCTACGCAGATACGCCAATTTTTAGGATTGGCTGGTTACTACAGAAGATTCATCCAAGATTTTTCCAAAATAGCAAAAATCTTGACTGTATTAACGCATAAAGGGAAGAAATTTGAATGGAAGGATGAACAAGAGAAAGCGTTTCAGTTATTGAAGAAAAAGTTAACTACGGCACCTATATTGTCATTGCCTGAAGGGAATGATGATTTTGTGATATATTGTGATGCCTCAAAGCAAGGCCTCGGTTATGTATTGATGCAACGAATGAAGGTAATTGCCTATGCGTCCAGACAATTGAAGATTCACGAGCAAAATTATACGACTCACGATTTGGAATTGGGTGCTGTTGTTTTTGCATTAAAGACATGGAGGCACTACTTATATGGGGTCAAAAGTATTATATATACCAACCACAAAAGTCTCCAACATATATTTGATCAGAAACAACTAAACATGAGGCAGCGTAGGTGGATTGAGTTGTTGAATGATTACGATTTTGAGATTCGTTACCACCCGGGGAAGGCAAATGTGGTAGCCGACGCCTTAAGTAGAAAGGACATAGAACCTATTCGAGTAAAAGCTATGAATATAATTATTCATACTAATCTTACTAATCGAATAAAAGAGGCCCAACAAGGAGTTTTGAAAGAAGAGAATTTGAAGAAGGAAATACCCAAAGGATCAGAGAAACATCTTAATATTCGGGAACATAGAACCCAGTATAGGGCTGAAAGAATTTGGGTGCCAAAGTTTGGAGATGTGAGAGAAATGGTACTTAGGGAAGCACATAAAACCAGATACTCAATACATCCCGGAGCGGGAAAGATGTACAAAGATCTCAAGAAACATTTTTGGTGGCCGGGTATGAAAGCCGATATTGCTAAATACGTAGGAGAATGTTTGACGTGTTCTAAGGTCAAAGCTAAACATCAGAAACCACCAGGTCTACTTCAACAACCTGAAATCCCAGAATGGAAATGGGAAAACATTACCATAGATTTCATTACTAAATTGCCAAGGACTGCAAGTGGTTATGATACTATTTGGGTAATAGTCGATCGTCTCACCAAATCAGCACACTTTCTACCAATGCGAGAAGATGATAAAATGGAAAATTTAGCACGACTATACATGAAGGAAGTCATCTCCAGAAATAGAATACCAATCTCTATTATCTCTGATAGGGACGGTAGATTTGTTTCAAGGTTTTGGCAAACGTTACAACAAGCATTGGGAACTCGTCTAGATATGAGTACTGTCTATCATCCATAAACCGATGGGCAGAGTGAAAGGATGATACAGACTCTTGAAGACATGCTACAAGCATGTGTTATTGATTTTGGAAATAGTTGGGATCGACATCAACCGTTAGCAGAATTTTCCTACAACAACAGTTACCACTCGAGTATTGAGATGACACCGTTTGAGGCACTTTATGGCAGAAAGTGCAGGTCTCCGATTTGTTGGAATGAAGTGGGGGATAAACAAATTACGGGTCCAGAAATTATCCAAGAAACTACCGAGAAAATCATTCAAATTCAACAACGGTTGAAAATCGCCCAAAGTCGACCAAAGAGCTACGCGGACAGTAAAAGAAAAGATATAGAATTTGAAATTGGTGACATGGTCATGCTTAAGGTATCACCTTGGAAAGGTTTTGTTCGATTTGGTAAACGGGGGAAACTGAATCCAAGGTACATTGTACCATTCAAGATTATAGATCGTGTCGGACCAATAGCTTACCGACTTGAATTACCTCAACAACTCACCGGCGTACATGATACTTTTCATGTATCGAATCTGAAGAAATGCTTAGCCAAAGAAGATCTCACTATTCCTTTAGACGAAATCCAAATCAATGAAAAACTTCAATTCATTGAAGAACCCGTCGAAATAATGGATCGTGAGGTTAAAAGACTTAAGCAAAATAAAATACCAATCGTTAAGGTTCGATGGAATGCTAGTAGAGGAAACAAGTTCACCAAGGAGTGTGAAGATCAGATGAAGAAGAAATACCCGCACTTATTTCCAGATGATACGTCAACACCTCCAACTGCTTAAAATTTCGGGACAAAATTTATTTAACGGGTAGGTACTGTAGTGACCCTAACTTTTCCATGATTATATATTATATGAGATTAATATTTACATGAATAAATGTTTCCAACATGTTAAGCAATCAAACTTTTGAAGACTTGATTAAGTGAAACAGATTTTGTGTTAACGTTTGACCACCCAGTTTGTCCGATGATTCACGAACGTTATAACTCGTATATGACATGTTAATATATATATGGACATATAGATATGTTTAACATGATGAAATGATATTTAAATATCTCATTATGTATATTAACAACAAACTATATACATAAAACAAGACTACTAACTTAAGAATTTCAAAACGATATCTATACGTAACGATTATCGTTGTAATAACGTCTTAATATTTATATATCATAATAAGATACATTAGTGCATCATGTTATAATTATAATGTAACAATTTAACATCTCATTAGATATAATAACAATGGGATTAATTATATTTAACGAGATCATTAACTTAAAGGTTCCGAAACAACATGTACATGTAACGACTAACAATGACTTAACGACTCAGTTAAAATGCATATACATGTAGTGTATTAAGATGTATTAATACACTTTTTAAAGACTTCATGACACATATCAAAGTACTTATACTTAACAAAAATGCTTATAATTACATTCTCATTCATTTTTATCAACAATTCTACTCGTATGCAATCGTATTCTTACTCGTACAATACCCATCTCCTAGATGTACATACTATTGGTATATACACTTCAATGATCAGATCTTAGCAGTCTTAATGAGTCACCTAAACATGTGGGAACCATTATTTGGCAACTAGCATGAAATATCTAACAAAAATACAATCTTATGGAGCCTATATTTGACTCCCTCATTCACGTTTTTCTTCACTCACCCATACACTTTCATTTTTCAATTTTCTTTCATCCATTTGATCTCTCTCTAGTTCTATCATGATGTTCTAAGTGTTCTTCATCATATTCATCAAAATCTACATCAATCTAGCTCATAAATCTAACCTTTGATCAACTTACAAAACAACTACTCAAGAATACTTCATGAACACTTTCAAGTTTACTAGTTTACTTCCAAGCTTTCTAATTCATTCCAAGTAATCATCCAAGATCAAGATACCTTTGTTATTTATAGTAGGTTATCTTTCTAATTCATGGTAATATTCATATTCAAGCTTTGATTCAATTTCTATAACTATAACTATCTTAATTCGAGTAGTAATCTTACTTGAACTTGTTTTCGTGTCATGATTCTACTTCAAGAACTTCCAAGCCATCAAAGATTCTTTGAAGCTCAAGTTATTTTCTCATCATTTCCAGTAGGTTTAACTACTATACTTGAGGTAGTAATGGTGTTCATACATCATTCGATTCATATATATAAAACTATCTTATTCGAAGATTATAACTTGTAATCACTAGAACATAGTTTAGTTAATTCTAAACTTGTTTGCAAAAAAGTTAATCCTTCTAACTTAACTTTTAAAATCAACTAAACACATGATTTATATCTATATGATATGCTAACTTGATGATTTACAACCTGGAAACACGAAGAACACCGTAAAATCGGACATACGCCGTTGTAGTAAAACCGGGGGCTGTTTTGGGTTGGAAAAATAAAAACTATCTTAATCTTTGAATTTGAAGTTTGTTTTCTGGAGAAATGATATTTCATATGAACATGATACCATATCCAAAAATCATGGTTAAACTCAAAGTGGAAGTATGTTTTTCAAAATGATCATCAAGATGTCGTTCTTTCGACGAAAATGACTACCTCATTCAAAAACGACTTGTAACCTATATTTCCGACTATAAACTTATACTTTTTCTGTTTAGTTTCATAAATTTCAGTTCATTATGAAACCATAGCTACTTGATTCACTCAAAACGGATTTATAACGAAGAAATTATGGGTAAAACAAAATTTTATAACAAATCTATACTAACCATAACTTAACTAACTTATATTGTATTATACATGTAATCTAACATATATTATGTAATCTTGATAGACCATAGACACATATACAATGTTTTGACATATCATATCGACGTCATCTATATATATTATTTGGAATAACCATAGACACTCTATATGCGATAATGCTTGAGTTAGCTATACAGGGTTGAGGTTGATTCCAAAATAATATATATACTTTGAGTTGTGATCGAGTCTGAGACTTGTATACACTGGGTCGTGTATTGATTCGAGATAATATATATTGATTTATTTCTGTACTACTAACTGTGGATAACTAATTGTGGACTACTAACGTTGGACTATTAACTTAACAAATTTAAATCGTTAAAAAGTAATAAAAAATATTGTTAATATATTTTGATCATACTTTAATATATATGTATATATTTGTTATAGGTTCATGAATCGACCCGTGGCCAAGTCTAATTCTCGACGAATTGATAATCTGTGAAAGTGAGTTATAGTCCCATTTTTACTACCAAATATTTTCGAAATGAGAATACATGCAGTTTTATAAATGTTTTACAAAATAGGCACAAGTACTTGAAACAACATTGTATGGTTGGATTATTAAACCGAATATCACCCTTTTTAGTCTGGTAATCTAAGAATTAGGGAACAGAAACCCTAATTGACGTGAATCCTAAAGATAGATCTATTGGGCCTAACAAACCCCATCCGGGTTACGGATGCTTTAGTACTTCGATTTTATCATGTCCGGTGAGAGTCCCAGGATGATGGGGATATTCTAGATGCATTTTTGTTAATGTCGGTTACCAGGTGTTCACCATATGAATGATTTTTAATTCGCGGGTTACGCGTATTATTTTGTACACGGGTTACGTGTGCGGTTATAATTGAAATCTTGTGGCCTATTATTATTATGATTTATGATAAAGATTAAACTTATATCTCACCAACATTTTTGTTGACGTTTAAAGCATGTTTATTCTCAGGTGATTATTAAGAGCTTCCGTTGTTGCATGCTAATTAAAGACAAGATTTGGAGTCAGCATGCTTGTATTATATTGTTTAAAAACTACATTCGGAATTACCTTTTTGTTGTAAGATATTAATGTAAACCATTATGTAATGGTCGTGTGTAAACGCTATATTTTAGATTATCATTATTTGATAATCTACGCTATGTCCTTTAAACCTTTTTCGATAAAATAAAGGTTATGGTTTGTTTTAAAAACGAATGCATTCTTTGAAAAACGTCTCACATAGAGGTCAAAACCTCGCAACGAAACCAATTAATATGAAACGTTTATAATCCATATGAAAGGGACATTTCAGCAAGCGGTGCGGGATGATGATTATGCGGATAGGTTTGAGTGGATAAGGAAGCATACTGTTAGAGGTACTTGGTATTTGGTTTGGGCCCTGCTAGAACAAGCGGGGAGAAGTTTAAAAGCTCACTTTCAAAGGGTGCTCTCATGCTATAAGCAACCCGGTAATATCTACATTCAAGCATGTGAGCAAGCATTTACTTGCACTGATAATATCTATGAGGAATTGGTTGTGGAGTTCTTTTCCATGCTAAGTTTCAATCCTCGACGGGAGCCAACAGATATGGATTTCTTGAGTTTTCGATTTAGAGGTATTGATCGGGAAATGAGTCAGACTAATCTTACTCGTGCGTTAAATTTGTACCCAGATTTGGATGATCATGTTTTGAGGCAGTATTTGAGGGAAACAAGTTTTTATGGTGGTGTGCCGTTTAATTCACAACAATATTGGTTGGAAATTAGTGGTTTACACCCTTTCGTTTCAAGTGAATCAAAGGGTTCGGATATCAAATATAGGGGTGCGAGATTAATACAGCGGTATTTGGGTTGTAAATTTTGTGCGAGACTAATGGTTATAATAAGGTTACAACTCAAGATTTGTGGGTTATTCATCAAATTAAGCAAGGAGAGTTCACTGATTTGGCTAATTTGATTGGCGCGTATCTGCGAAAGCACGCCCTTGAAAAACAATGCACCAAACCACTTCTTGGTGGTCATTATGTTATGAAAATCCCGCGGTTCTTCAGTATCACTTTCAGTCGTTGTACACAGGATCGTGATTCGATGAAACCTTTCGGGGTGCAGTTTTATATCAATGCGAATATTTTAATGTGGAACTCGAATAGGTCGATGTTGGTTGAGTATCTTGAACCACCTAGTCGCCGGGGGGGGGGGGGAGTTGTAGCGGAACACATCATGATGATGATGTCGCTGTTCGCCTCGAGGATTGTTTCAGTCCGGTGCCGTTTGAGCCCAATGTTTCGGGCAGTGCAGCGACTTGGTCATTGTCTGAGAATGCATGGAATGGGTTGGTTTCAGGGTTGGTAACATCCAGATTGGGGTATCCGAAAGGTTTAGTGATTTTCAAACAGAGCAGAGTACACATAACGATCGAATGTGTGAGAGTCAACAAAGGGTTGAAGCTAGCGAGCTGAATCAGGAGGAGATGATGTGGGAGTCACTGCACGATCAGCAGTGGATGGCCTACGGTAATGATTGGAAGAAGCACAATGCGCATTTTTATTATAATTTTCCAAATGATTATATTGGGACGCCATATCAGGAGCCGGTCTATTATCGTAATCCAATTAGGCCACGAGTCACCGCGCCAACGTATAGCCCAGAGAGGCTATGGAAGAGTCAAGGAGACAGTTTCAGGAGCATTATCCGCAAGGCAACTGGCCTTTCAGAGACTTCTTCTGATGAGGGCCTGCGCGCCCAATGATCATGTTGTATCTTATGTTTGAACAATGTTATTTATTTCTGTACTCAGTTATTTATTTGCTTGGTTATGTACTTGAAACATATTAAGGGGCAAGGCGTTTTGGTCACCGGGTGGTGCCACCTTGTCCCATTTATGTAGTTCTTTTTGTTTTTCTTTTATTAGGATGGTGTGTAAAACGATTTTTTCAAGTCTAACAGTAAGTTTAGCAAAACAGCATTGTTGGTTGAATGTAGGTTAATGGACTAAATTACAAAGTTAAGTATGATGCTTAACCAAAGAATATGTTATGATGATGACACATACATATGCATAAGTGATGATCGACATCTTAACATAAAACACGCAAGGTCACTAATCCATACTTGATCTTGCAAATGACCAAGTCAAACAAAACTTAAAGAATGAAAATAAAGGTCAGCAAAATACACGGTCAAGGTACGGTCGAACACATACCCAGCCGTAGAAGTCCAGACTGAATTGCAATGCAGTTTTGTGAAAACAAGTTGCACGGTCGCCACCACCGTCAACCGCAGTGCGACTGTAGTTTTCTATGTCACCATTTTTGACCAAATTTAGTTTGACTAGTTCGCAACATCTATAATTCATGAAACCTTTTTCAATACACTTAGAATAGATGTCCTTTCCATACTCAATTGAGTTTTGGTCATAAAAACACTAATCTTGGTTAATTATGCTTAATTACATCTTAATGACAAATTAACCAAGATTAGGCATAATACATAAGTGTTAATCAACAACTTGTGATCTTAAAACTTATCTAGATATCCTTTGTATGATCACCAAGTACCAACACACTTAAGCTAAATGTCACTAGGACATTAATCACAATCAAATATGACTTAGTAATTAATTAAGGTTAAATGAAGAACAATGCTTTCAAGTGTAACTAGTAAAGACTTGTAATCCTAGAATAAAATTAGATATATTTAGGATGGTCACCAAGTCCCAACTAGAGATTGTTCTTCCCTTGTGCACGTGTTGGACATGAATGTGTGCTTACACATTAATCATGCAATATGTTATATTGCAAGTAAGCTTGCTAAAAGCTTAAACTATAATGTTTTGCAAATATCTATATGATTGATTTTAGAATAATTATCTCTTGTATGTGTGAGTATTACTTGCTACTTGCTAATATGTTTAATACTCATTAATTTTTCAACTTGATTAACATGCTTTCTATGTGCTACTAGTTAGAATACTAGGATTCAAGTAACTGGTTTACTCCAATAAATTAAGTGTAAAAATGGTTCACAAAGGAATAATGCTCAATTGTCTATTTGGTCTTGTCTAAGTAACAAGTTTTGATTAGTTATCCAAGTATGACTTAACATTGATGTCCTTACACACTTAATGATTATTTTAGAAAGACATCATTCAATTAATCTCTACTTAATCTTAAATTGAATATGACTTGTGATTAATTGAAACTAGGAAGTTAATGACATATTATCTAGTCTTTAGGATTGAACCAAATGCATTAATGTGGCTAACTAAGTCTTGACCAAATAGAGATTTCTTAAAATATGAATCAAGACACTTCTCCAAGAATGTTGGGTTTACCACTATTGGAGTGTTATGTCACTTTCACTCAGTAAGACCAAATCTCACACACTTAATGCATATAGTACTTGTATAGGATGTTGGTTTTCTTTTGCAGGTGATAGATGGAGTAAAGGTTCCAAAATGCGGTGTTAAATATGAGTCAAACGGCTATACAACGGATACATATTTTGGACTGGAACACGCGCGGTCGAACCACGGTCGACCGTGATGGCAACCGTGTGACAACGGCTATTTTTTGAATCTCGCTATAAAAGGCAAGCATTAAAGAGCATTTGAAGTTGACCCTCTTGCATATTTCAAAAGCTTATTTCTAGAGATCACAAGGGCTCAAATTACTACTCAAATGTGATCAAGCAAGAGAAGATTCTATGATCTTATAGATATAGAATTTGGTTGTTGTAAACTTACTAATCAAAATAATTTATCTTGTGAGTTTACTTAATGTAATGCATGTCCTAGTATTGTCTTAGGATCATCATTACAAATTATTTAAGTCTTGTAACTTCAATTAGTAGAAGCATAGGCTAGCTTAGTGATCTACTTCCTTAAAGGGACTTAGGAAGTTGATTAATCTTATTTGGAGATTAATACTTGTCCATGATGAAGATAAGTTGATCTATGTTGGAGTTGATCTTTCAAAGGGATAGAAAGATTAGGTTTTTTGTCTACCAAAGAAGTTGAAGACTTGTAAATCGGATCTCCACCGGGTTTGGAGAAAAGTACTTAGTGAAGCACGAAATCCTGATTAGTGTAATCGGAGAGTGGATTAAGGTGGATTAGTTAACATCTACCCGAACCATTATAAATCCTTGTGTCTATGTTCTTTACATTGCTTTATTCATCATTTTGAACATACACACCACACACATCAAATTTGAGTTGAGTTGGTTGATCATAGTTAATCGAACTTGGTGATCAATCGAAAAAGTGTTAAAAACGTAGCATGTAACTATTCACCCCCTAGTTACTTACACGCATGATTGATGATATTTTTGTGATGATCGGAAATCGACAATGTTCTTATGCTGGCAGTCAGTTCAGCGCCATCTGTCTCTTGCATTCCACGATCTATGGTTAAAACTCGATAAGTTTTATATTTTCTTTCTCACATTACCCTTTCGATTTTAATCTTTAATTGATTTCATGTAATGAGAGCATTACATGATCTTAAGTGTGGGGTGGGGATGTAAAATCTCTCGAGTTGGTTGTTAAGTGAGTTGTCATCATGTGAGTTTTGAAATCTAAAAATTCTTGACGTTTTGCAGGTTTTGGTTCGAAAAAAAAATTGAAAAATTTAGGAGAAAAACGAAAATAAAATAGAAAAGTTAGTAAAAAGAAAAAAATAGAAAAACAACCGAAAATTCGACCAAAACCTTATGCCATAAATTTTGGCAAGATGTTACCCATGAATTTAGGAGTACAAAATGTCAATTCCCGTTTCATTAACATCTTGGTCCGAAATCGGGATCAAACGCTAGTGCTTGAAACTTGTTCCGTAATATTTTTCAATACCAGGGAAACTGTGGGTGACACTTACCTAATAAACCTTAGGATTTTTCATTTCTATCCTATTTAGGAAGTAAAGTCTTCCGAGTGTACGTTTTACTTGGTATAGCAAACTTCCTAAACTATACCATTTCATACTAATATCATATCAAGATATAAGGTACTATGGGAAGAGGAAGTCTTGAACTTCCAAACACGTTCATTACCATTGAATGTGAAATCCTACGAGTTCTTCGGAATTCAATAGTAGGTCGCTTGTACCAAATTGGTGTTAACCGTATGAATGGTGATTGGATCGCATGGTCGAAACTGGGCCATGCGCTAGATCGAAAAGTTTAATAGGGCGATCCTCATTGTTTCTCCTAACAAGGACAATGTTGTGTCAGACCACTTTTTATGACCCATATGATGTATCTATTCCATCCTCAGGGAAGTAAAGTCTTCCGGCAGACACACTTGCTAATTTGTTTCAGAAGTTTTAGTCCAGACCAGTTGTAGGGTGACAAAAAATCTTGAAAAGTCATTGCTAACATCGACTGGAAATCTACCAGGCCTCAATGTCAAACAAGAAAACTGGTAGTCAAGCTTGTCTCAATGAGGGAGATTAGCTAGTCAAATGGGGGGTGCACCATGTGTGACGACCCGGAAATTTCCGACCAAATTTAAACTTAATCTTTATATAATTCTGACTTGATAAGCAATGAATTTTAATAAATCTTGAACCTCCGAAAAGAGTTTTACACAAGCTTTTGGTCACCCTTTTATTCCGAGGATTCACGAATGTCATAACTTGATTTAATTGTTTAATTTTTTAATTATTGTATGTATATATATATATATGGATTTATATATATTTAACTTGAAAATATGATAATTAAATATCTCATTAAGTATATTAACAAAGTATTTTATATATATATATATATATATATATATATATATATATATATATATATATATATATATATATATATTCATACTACTAATTTAAAGAGTTTTCAAATAATATATATATTACTATTTAAACAACGTAATTAACTTATGTTAAAATGTATTTACATATAATGTATTACGAGTGTAAATACATCCTTACAAGTATTGAATACACTTTATAATATACTGATACATATAAAGGATAGCTATACTCGTATTTCTGTTCAATTTTCTCAAAGAATTCTACTCGCATTCATACGGTATTTTTACCCTATTATACACAGCTTCTAGAAGTATTTACTATTGGTATATACCAATAGAAATCTGCAATTATTTGTGTAATATGTCATCCATGACCTAATCAATTTAATATGTCATGCGTGACTTAATACAATTTAACTTATCTTAGATATTTTCACTAAAAGCCAAAATTATAAGCTTATAAATAAGGACCATTTTAACTCATTTTACTTCACATTTTCTTAAACTAAAAACACACACTTGAATGCTCTCATATCATACTTTAATCTCAGCAAATTTCCTCTTCATAATCAAGGTAAAATACTTCTCAAAATTCTTGTTCAATTTCTTATATAGTTGCTATCTTATTATACTTATAAAACTTGTAAAAACTAGAACTTGTTTTAGTGAACACCAAACTTGTTTGAAAAACTAATCTAATCTTTCTAACTTAACTCTAATAACACTTATTTATATGTATTATGAAGTTATATTAAGTTAATATAAGAACTTATAACTTGTACATATGAAGAACACCTTGAAACTTAACATATATCCTTTAATCTCCATTCGGTAAAAAGCGGGCTGTTTTGGGTTGGGAATTAAAAACCTATCTTAGATTTGAGTTTGAGGCTAAGACTTTGGAAATATGTTAATATATGTAAATAAGACTTCCAGTATTTTTTTCATGATTTTAGACAAAGTGGAAGTATTTTATCAAAAATCATATATTGGGTGGATGCCGGGATTTTTCCAAATCTGTCCACCGACAAAAAATAGGGTAAAGCTCTAAAAATTACTACTTGGGATGAACTTTCAGAATTGGTTTTGTAAAATTTACTTCTTAATGAATCCATAGCAATTTGATTCACTTTAAACGGAGTTGTAATGAATATTTGGCGAGCAAAACAAAATCTGCTAAAATTAATGTTGTATGGATGAAATTTATTTATAAAAACTATATTAACCATATCCTTGTTAACTTTTCATATATCATATATATATTTGGACATGTTATCAGTAGTATAACAAAATATTATAATCTTGGTTAATTCTGTGATTGCATATATGTATAATAATATTCTTGGTACGTCCTAACACAATAAGTATACAATACGTTTTGATAAATCCTAAGACAATACGTACACAATATGTCTTAGTTAATTCTAAGACAATACGTATACAATACATCTCTGGGTTGATGCAAAGACAATACGTATACAATACGTCGTGGGGTAATTCTAAGATTATATATATATATATATATATATATATATATATATATATATATATATATATATATATATATATATATATATATATATATATATATATATATATATATATATATATATATATATATATACTGATTATTGGACTGTTGGACTTTTTGGACTATTTTGGACTACTAACAAAGGACTACTAACAATGCACTACTAACATAAAATGTTAAAAATTATTATATAAGTATTCTATGAACTTGCTTTATTTTATTCATATGTCGTATTATTATCTGAATCGTTATTATTGTTATAGGTTCGTGAATCCAAGGACGACGGTCATATTTTTAATAAGTTGAAAACTTATTATTGATATACTTTTACTACTGTGAGTATATAGTCCCATTTTTAAACTCTACAAATATTTTGGGATGAGAATACATGCATTTTATGTTTTACGCCATAGACACAAGTACTTAAAATATATTCTACGTTGAGTTGTACCACTTTGCAAATCTTCCCTAATAGCTTGGTAACTAATATTTATATGTTGTAAGAACATGTATACGCGAATCATATTGATAGATCTATCAGGTTTGACAACCCCAACCGGGCTAGTCGCTCTAGTATCGTAAACGGTTGCATATTACTTCGTTTTTACTACACTTGGTACAGTGTAGGGAGATTTCATAATAAAGGGAATATGGCACATTAATGGTTAAGTATGGTTACCGAAGCGCTCAACAACTTATAGAATACTTTTATACACTTGCGAGTGTACATATATTTATAACTATGAAATCTTGTATTCTATATTTATATCGATGATAAACCTATATATCTCACCAACCTTTGTGTTGACTGTTTACACATGTTTATTCTCAGGTCCTTAAGAAAGTCTTTCGCTGTTGCATTATCTGAGCAAGCTGTGCATGGAGTCTCATACTTTTATTTAAATAAAGTGTTGCATTCAATAAAACCTTTGTCATGTATTATATTCGACTGTTACGTCACGTGTGTAGTATTTGGAAACTGATGTATTTTGGGGATTATTTCTTAAATAATCACCCACTTGTTTAAAACATGCATTATGTATAATAATGATGTGCTTTTTATGAAATGAATGCAATATTTTCTAAAACGTATCATATAGAGGTCAGATACCTCGCTATGGGACCAATAAGAACGTACTGCGTTTATAGTAATATGGACGGGTCGTTTCACCATGATACACAAAATGTCAGTGATTGATCAGATCTCCAGTGGATAACCTCCGGAAAGGTAAGATATCAGCTTTTAAGCCTGATGAACTTCAATCTTTATGATTGATCTAACGAATTAGACGGTCACCTCATGACTATCGATGATAGCTGGACGTAATGTTTATCCTCCTAAGTACATTATTTTCTTACCGACATCTTACAATGTTAGGTACTGTGGGAGGCATTGGCTTGACCAATCGCGGGGTAGTCCGTACGGTTTGTTGGTTTTCTACATGTATTTTGAAGACATTATCATTTTGTAGAGATTTGATTCGAGTTAAGTTGCTTGAGGACAAACAAAAATCTAGTGTGGGGTGGTTTGATATTCTTATTTTGCACATGTTTATTCGCGCAATATCAGTCGCATTTAGGTCCATTGGATACGAATTGGAGCTACTTTGGAGGATATTTGATAGTTTTGAGTTTTGAGAGTCGAGAAGGTTATTGGTATCAATTTTGGAGCATTATGAGGTATATTTTATACTATCCTATCATCGTTACCTTAATATTATGGTTAGAGTTGATTTCGGTCAAGTTTGTCCAAGTTTTACAAGGGAATTCAGTAGCATTTTAGATCACGGCGCGGCTATCTAGCCCGCGGCTCGAGTTAAAGAGGAAAAGCAAAGTCGACAGTGGTCAAATAACAAGGATTCTGTTAGTGTTATAAGCCGTGGTGCAGCTTGGGAGCCCGCGGCGCAGGTCATAAGGGAAATATCAGGTCGAGGCTTTTATAATTTTGATAATTCAAGGTATGCATTAAGCCGTGCTGCAAGCTTCGGATCCGCGAAGCGGGTCGATTCTCTCTGGCGATTTTTGGGTATAAATAGGGAATTAAAACCCTACCGTCTACATACTTCTTCTGGGATGTTTTGTAGCAGCTCTAGGACGAATTTTAGTGATTTTTGGGGAATCCCAACATCATCCAAACGGTTCAATCATTTCGGAAATGCTATTCGATTCGTTCATCATTCAAGATTGCTATTTTCATTAGGTTTATTTCTTTGTTAACATAATGAATTCTCCTAGTTGTTTATTTATGATATTGTCTTTAGCCATGATTGTTGGCTAAGCTTTTAATGTTTGTCTAGACTAATAACCAAGGTTTTGGATGTTATAATTTATGATTTATGAACTCATGCATGTTTATTTCAATAGAATGAATAAAAGATCGGTTCTTATGTTTGTTTAACTTGATGATTTTAATTGATTAGTATATTTGTTTGTTAAAGAGAACTCTTGTCAATTTAATATATTGATTTTCAGTCGGTTTGTCTTAATTGATTGTTTGCTAACTGGACCAAGGTGATAAATTGAATTCAAACGGATAGACATCATAGGGGTGAATTGTGTAGAGCGAATGCAAAGGCAATTGTTATTCGAATCTTTGATTTAGTTAATTAATTGGTCACAAATGAAAAGGTCTTAGGTACTAGGGAACCCTACATCTAGTAATTCTAGTTTGAGTACTTGCTATGCGGGTCGACCGAGTAATTTGCATGCAATTGAGTTATTTATCGGGTTAAAATATAAAAACATCCATTACCGAGGGTAAAAGGTCTACACGAGCATTTTCATTCCATTTGATATCACAACTATCTTATTTGCTTTATTGTCTTCATTTTATAAATTTAAAAACCAAAAATATTATTTTTACTTTTGATCTACTCTTGATTCGGCTAATCTTTAAATAGCCAAAACCCAGACTATTTCTGTAACACCCCAGCTTAACATGACCACAATATTGTCCGCTTTGCCCGCAGGTGCACGGCTTTTTCTTGGCGACCACACACGAGAAGCACTTTCCCAGGAGGTCACCCATCCTGGTAGTGCTCTCGCCCGAGCACGCTTAACTGCAGCGTACTCACACATCTGCTCTGCCTGTGGTCCCAAAACGCGTTGTCTCATTTAAGCGTGAGTATTACCTTATAATCCCATGATCACTCATGTCTGTGGGCGATGTGGGATTTGCCTAGGGTGTTACATTCACCCTCCCTTAGGGACTCATCGTCCTCGATGAGGTTTGCCCCACCACCCCCAACGGCACATGAGTGGTTCTGATACCATTCTGTAACACCCCAGCTTAACATGACCACAATATTGTCCGCTTTGCCCGCAGGCGCACGGCTTTTTCTTGGCGACCACACACGAGAAGCACTTTCCCAGGAGGTCACCCATCCTGGTAGTGCTCTCACCCGAGCACGCTTAACTACAGCGTACTCACACATCTGCTCTGCCTGTGGTCCCAAAACGCGTTGTCTCATTTAAGCGTGAGTATTACCTTATAATCCCATGATCACTCATGTCTGTGGGCGATGTGGGATTTGCCTAGGGTGTTACAATTTCGTATTTTCAGATTTCCTAGATTAACATCAATTTATTTTTAGTAGTTACAATCTTAATTTTCACATATAAACTGTCCTTGGAACAATCTCAGATTTACCAACTTTATACTATTGCAAGATCGGGTACACTGCTCGTTAGTGTGTAGTAATCTTTTGAACCGGTATTTCCCATTATAAATTATAGACGCGATTTTACACATTAAATTTTTGGTGCCGCTGCCGGGGACAGTTGTGATGAAAGGGAGGTTCACAGGCTCGAAATTACTGTTAATGAATTGCTGAGCAGGCAAGCAGCAAGGAGAACAGAAAGAATAAGACAAATCAGAATGTTTTATCATCCTCTTGATCAGAAGTTTTACATCAATGCTATGGATTGCAACATTGATATTGGTACGTATTTAAAGACCAGTGGTCAACGACTCCATACTGAAATGGAAAAGGCTCTATTCTATGAAGCTGTGCAACTGGACATGGATTTGGAACAATACTGCAATCACATGACTTCTGATAATGGTAGGCAGTTGATTCACTCAACATGTTCCTTGAACATTACAATGAATGAATACATAACAAGTATTGGATTGGAAAAATAAGCAAGGGATGATGCTGAGTATGCTGAAAGAATGAAGCTTTAAGAACAAGAAGTAAAATTGGCTGCTGATAGGGCTCAAGAAGCTAAATCACTCAAACTAGCAAAATCCATTGTTAAAGCTCAGGACAAGGCTCTAGACAAACTTGAAGCTACTGAGAAAGTGTCTGAAGTCGGTCCACTGGAGACTGAACGAACAAAGGAACTATCTGATAAGCATCTCAGGAGCAAGTATGATGATGTGATGACCATAAGATCTAATTCTGGTAAGATTATCAAATGTCACAGGGGTCACAAAGAACTTTCAGTATCGGCAGAGACAATGATGTTCATGAGAAGGTAGATTATAGATATTTGAGTGTGTTTGCATTTGATGAATGGATGGAAATGCTGCAGTACTTCATTGGAAAAGGTAAAAGTAATCTCAAGAGTATACTGAGTCTTGAGTTACAAGATTTACTTAACAAGGCAGCAAAACATGGCAATGCACCAGTATTTAAAGTAGATGATGTGCTATCTCAGAAGAAAAAGAAAAAGAAATCCACTTGTGGGCCTTTCAGAAGAGATACAATCATCATTCCATAAAACTTTGAACCCTTGAAGCCTGAAGATCTGCCTGTATTGTTTTCTGAAGCCTGGGAGGTAAGACAAGAAGAGCTATCTGAAGAAAAAAGATAAAAAAGATAAAGATAAAGATAGATAGCCTTCTGTTGTTGAAATGTATCTTTTGTTATTTCATGTTTATTTTACTGGTCTGTAATTACTTTATATGTTCATATAATGAATGTGAAATGAGTTTATCTTCAAAATCATATCAATTTATAAGATATAGATAACTTAGCAAAAGATCCCAAAATAAAACTAAAAAGGGACAAATTTACTGCTTATTTTCATTAGGTCCTTTAGTGCTGGCTTTAGTGTTTTCTTTATAGGTCATAGGTTTTGCAATCATCAAATAAGGGGAGATTGTTGAGTCCCCAAAATAATTAAGGATTTAATTATGAAAAAACAGCAATTATGTACACTAAAATGTTATGTGCAGCTAGCATAGGTTTATTTATGTATAGACAACATTTGTTGCTCTGTCGAGTGTTCTTGTATGCTGCTTGGTCTACCAACACAAGGTAGACAGTATTCTTCATTTAGCACAGGATGAGTGCCCATCAAATTATGAAGATCAAGTGAACCAGTAAAGAAGAACCAGCATGGCTAGTAGCAGCGTACAACACTTAGACAGCTATGCTCCATTACAATTATAGTAGTTTCCTGAGTGGTCTACATCAATTGTAATATTTAACAGAAGTTGAAGACAAAGTCGAACAGAAAAGGACACGTGTCGGCGGCTGACAAGTGACTTTACAAGACCACATGGGAATGCAGGAGTTTAACGCATATACAGACATGTGTAGTACTTTATCAACGCCTAGGGAACCCAACATTCTATTTGTTTATTCAAATAGTGGTGTCAAACCGAATTGGGGTGTTCCTTCAAATAGCTACCAAAGAGGAAAGAAGAGAGCACGCTCTCTAATGCAGTTGTCCCCACAAGTACAGACATCATATGTATCAATTGACATTAGATCAATTACATGAATAAAAGGACTACTATAAATAAAAGTATCCACTATTACAATATTTAGTGGTGTGGGTTTAATACAGTCCAAACGTGTAATAGCTTTAAGATATCTTCTCTAGATATACTTAGGTGTAATCTGTAATCAACCAACTATTTATTCTACCTAAGAACTGTTGTGATTCTTTGTGATTCATATCAATAAAGAATAATCGATGAAAATTACCCTTGATTCATTTAAATTATCTATTTGAATACTTAACTGCTATATTACTTAAGTTAGTTAAAAAGAATTGTATTCACCTGAAACGACCCAACCCAATCCATAGGGACGAATACAATAACATATGAGTACATCGCGAGGCATTTGACCTCTATATGATACGTTTTATAAACATTGCATTCTTTTGAAAAGATATACCATAAATGAATATTTAAAATTCAATGTTTTCGACATCTGATGATTTCTACATATAGACAATCACCGTAAATAATAGTTTACAATAATACTTCCGTTGACAATGCAGTCAAAATAAATACACGGTGATGATTTTGTGAATGCAATGCTTCCTCGAATAAAACATGTATGACTCCATGCACATGGTTTCTCTAACATATATTCAAACAGCGAAAGACTTCTAGGAACCTGAGAATAAACATGCTTTAAACGTCAACATAAAGTTGGTGAGATATAGGTTTAATGCTAGCATCATTATAAATATAGACCACAAGATTTCATATACATAAATGTTTTAATAAAAATATTCTAAGTTGTTGAGCACTTGATAACCATACTTAACATTTAATCAACATCGCATATTCCCTTTATTATGAAATCTTACTACACCGTACCAAGTGTAGTCACCGAAACGAAGTACTGTGCAACCGTTGAATACTGGTCGTCCAGTCCGGTTGGGGTTGTCAGGCCCGATAGATCTATCAACAGGATTCGCATTTACAATACCACATGTAAATAGTAGTTACCAAGCTACAGGGAAGTATGCCAGTGGTACAACTCAACGTAGAATATATTTTTTATCACTTGTGTCCATAATGTAAATCATAAAATGCATGTATTCTTGTAACGACCCTGGTTTTTCCAACGTTATTTATTAATAATTATTATTATTAATACGCTTGATTAAACGAATGTATGTTATTACATTTACATGTTGCTTTAATTGCCCGTACTTGAACTTTAAATGCCCGAAACGTCTTTGTGACACCCGGAACTTGCACGAATAATATTTTAAGATATTATTTACATTCATGATTAATTTATTGATCATTTTAATTAACTAAGGCTATTAGTTAGTTACTTGGGCTTTAATCGGTTTAACTTGTGATTTATTTGAACTTGGGCTTTGATTAGTTAATGAACTCATGAATTAAGACTTGTAAGCCCACCCTACATTATTAATGGACCCTTTAGCCCACTCTTTCAAAGTGTAAGTATTACTTGAACCTTAACTAGTTAGTTAACTTAGTAAAGAATCAAGTTGCTTGTTCATTCCCATGCAAACACCCATTTTATCCAACTTTTGAAGCTTTACATGCTAGAGACCACCAAACAAAACCCCCACCCCTTTGAGAGCTGCAGCTGGCCGAAATCTTTGAGGCCTTTAGAGAGGTCATTTGCTTTCATTTATTCATTACTTCATTCCTTGTATCTCTCATTCAAACACACACACACTTTACTTGCATACTTTTCTCTCTTTTCTCTCTCATTTTTCTCTAAAGATTGTAAGTATTATGAACAACTTTTCTTCTCTTTTCTTTGTCCCAAAACTGAATTTAAACATCACATAATCATCATCATCTTTTGTTGTTTGTTACTTAATCTTGTTGTAGTTTAATTACTTGTAGATTACTAAGTTGTTTACTTACTTACTTACTTGTCTTTCTTTACATGTTTCAAGAATCAACTCTTTAGTTTGATTCTTCATTTATATCTTGTATTTAACAAGAACATCAAGAACATAATCTCTCTAGTTATGTTCTACATATTTTGTTTCAAAGAATCAAAGTTCATAGTTGTATAAACTCTTTACTTGTAGTTCTTGAAGTAACTTTGAAGTTACTTCACTTAAAGATCAACTTGGGTTGAATCTTTAAAAGTAAGAGCAACTATGAATCATCTTCTTGTTTAGATTAGCTTTCTACTTTATTTATTTCAAAGATTTAAAGTTTATAATCTTTAATTTTTGTTACTTGTGTTCTTGTTTGTTGTATGTTACTAGAATACCACCTTCATGGTTGGTTTAGGCTTATCTTTCATTTTCTTTATTTCTTATTGTTAAGTTGCTTACTACACATTTGAACAAGGACATGAAACCAACAAGAGCTTACACTTTGGTGCAAGTATCATGGATCCAACACTTGGTTGTGATCTTTCTTAGTGTTCATGAACTTGTTCATAAACTTACATGTAATCTTGGTTCATCAAACACTTACAACACTTGCACTTGAGTTATGATGGTCAAACCTTGGTCTAAATGATTTTAACACATCAACGAGTTGTACACTTGAAGCTATACGCATCAAGGATGAGAACCGTGATGAACATCAAGCACCGAGACAACCGGAACTCTCCAAAACCCACTGTTCTGTCCAAAACCTACTGACCTGATGCTTCTGGAACAGACCAGTAGACCTGGGCTGTTCTAACCTTGATTTTTAGATAGAACTTTTCGAGTAGATAACTTTTCATATAGGACTCATCTTAATCCGAGTTACGGTTTAGGATTTATGGCCCTCCGATCGTTACCATGTCCTTTAACGTTGTGCAGAAATTTCTGACCTACTCGCACTTAGACCGTCGCCACGGTCAAACCAAGACGAGTTTGCTTCTGTAAATTTTACCACACTTAAGGGACTCATAGACGGAGCCATGACCACTGGTCTCACCTTAATTCAGTAAGGGTAGAGGCCGTGGTGACTGACCGAAGTCAGCCTTTGTTTTAAACGACTTTCATAAACGAGTCTTACTTGTTACCTTTTGCTTAATGATGATTGATGATGACCCTTATGACCTTAATTACGTACTTGTAAACCTTTTGAGATGACTTATTGACTTAGTGCTATTTGACTTAGGTTGAGGACGTTTGGACCGTTACTTGCACACCCCTTTCCGACTACTACCTTACCGTTACTACTAATCATTGTGAGTTATAGCATTCCCTTTTTACTTTAACTTATTTTGGGAACTGAGAATACATGCGGATTTTATGTTTTACATACTAGGCACGAGTACTTAAACTTTATATATGTGTGGGTTATATAACGGCAGAAACATTCCCTTTAGCTCGGTAACGTTTAATCATTGGTTTTTGAACCGTGAACGCGAATCTTAGATATGGATCCATAGGGTTTGACATCCCCACTCGGGCTAGTAGCGCTAGCATTTAACGAGTGTTTAATACTTCGAGGTTATACGCACTTGCCAAGTGCACTTTAAGGGGGTACTTTAAACGTTAAGTTAGTTACCGGGTGCCCACGGTTAAGCATATACTTTTACATACTTTTGAAACGCTCGTTGTAGCACTGGAATCTCGTGGCCTACTTACATTACTGTTATACTTAAACTATAGCTCACCAACCTTTGTGTTGACCTTTTTAAGCATGTATTTTCTCAGGTGCTTGAAGTCGCTTCCGCTATCTTACTAGTCGTGCTGTAGAACCCGCTGCCTAGAGTTGTTATCGCATGACTACTTATGTTGCATTCAAACTTTTTACTTATGAACTTATGTTATGTAACGACCATTATGGTCACGTACACTTATTTAATGCTTCTACTTAGCGAAGCATACTTTTGATTTGTAAAACAATTGACGTATGTTATGACGTCACTTTTATTTATGAATGCAAACTCTGTTTTGAAAACGCATATAGTACTTGACCTTGTAATGATCCTGTTGTTGATGGTCCGTACATGATGATTTAGTACGGGGCGTCACATTTGGTATCAGAGCATTGGTTGTAGGGAATTAGGATGCATTAGTGAGTCTAAGACCGACCCGAGTAGGATTCACTAATAGAGCTAATCTACAACTTGTTAGTTTACTTGTTTCCGCTGAACTTACTGCATGCTGCTGCTTACTGTTACTGCTATATGCCGTATGCTACTACGTGATTTCACTACTGCATGCTATTACTTGCTTTCGATTGCATGCTAGTTTCGTACGATTACTGATATTGCCATGCTACTTATTGTTATACATGATTTAAACTGTTGGCCTATTATTTGCTTGCTTTATGACATACTGACATGGAAAATTTATTTTTCCTTGTTCAGATGTCGGACGTTCCACCTACTGACATCCCGAGCGGCTCAGGCCCCGTTGTTCCACCCACTGCTGCACCTGTTGCTGCTGCTGCTGCTGCTGCTGCTGCCGACATTCCGGCCCCGACACCCACTGGCGACCCCGGCGCCTCTAGTTCTGGAGCTAGCTCTAGTGTGCCTATCCCGGCGTCTTCTTCCAGACCCCTGAGGCAACTGGCTCGCATTGGTGGCATGGAGATCCCCGCGGAGTTCGGGGAAGGTCCCTTCCGTAATCACTGGCGCACACCTTGCCGACGCACTGCCGACGGCCGCTTAGCCGTGATTACGCCAGGCCGACACCGACAGATGTTGGCCGCTTTCGGATACGTTGAGCCACCCGCGCCACCACCGCATGATTCAGACGACGATTCTTCCACCGATGCTTCTTCAGACGACACCTCATCTGATGACTCCAGTGATGAGGAGGATCCCGCTGACCGACCGATTCAGGCACCTTCTACCCCGCCGAAGAAGCGGTATCGCTTCGCTGGCATAATTCCTGGTCGTACTGTCACTGACGCTTATGGTCGGCGTCGTAGGATCACTGCTCGTAAACGGCTGGTGCCGTACCCCGCCGACCCACTGATATTACCGTCTCCACCCAGAGCCGGACCATCCACTTCAGCACCACCGGCTCCACCTGCACCGCCAGCACCACCTGCCCCATCACCTTCCTCTAATGAGGAAATGAGGCGGGAGATTGAGATTCTCCAGACTCGAGTTACTGAGCTCGAGGAGCAGTTGGCTCATGTTTTGGACATCTTGTACCCACCATCGCCGTAGGACTTTGTACTAGATTCTGTATTGTAATCTCTTTTTGTAATTTCATATTTCACTTATGTAATGTACGAACTTATTGTAATGTATGAACTTATTATCATTAATGAATGAAATTTGTGTTGCTTACTCCTTGCGCAAGTGTTCTATTTACGTTATCATATCATGGTTTTGTGGTACTTATATATGCTTGCATTACTTAATCAACATGTGTTGTGCTGTTTTCATGTTGGTTGTTATATACTATATTATTATTATTTGCATAATGGATTTTGACTTGAGTCAAAATGTTTGTATAGAACATCATGGCCAACGGGAGATCTATCCCCACCGCGGCACAAATTGAGGAAATGATTAACGAGCGAGTCGCTGCTGCACTAGCTGAAAGACAACCCCAAGTTCCACCACCACCGCCTGTCAATCCACCTGTCGTTCGAGATGGGTGTACTTACAAGGAATTTCAAAACTGCAAGCCACACTACTTCAGTGGCACTGAGGGACCCGTCGGTCTCACCAGATGGTTCGAAAAGTTGGAATCGGTATTCAGGGTTAGCAATTGTTCTGAGGCTAACAAAACGAAATTTGCATCTTGCACGCTGTCTGATGGCGCGCTCACATGGTGGAATACCATGGCCCAAGCGAAAGGAATTGATGAGGCGTATGCTACGCCTTGGGAAGAATTTAAATGTGCTATGATCGAGGAATACTGTCCGAGAACCGAGATTCAAAAGATGGAAATCGAATTTATGCAATTGAAAACCGTAGGGAACGAACTTAACAGCTACAACCGTAGGTTTTTGGAATTGGCTCTTATGTGTCCAACCATGGTCACCCCCGAATTTAAGCGTTTGGAGAAATACTTCTCGGGACTTCCTAAGTCCATCAAGGGTAATGTTACCTCATCCAAGCCACCAAGCGTTCCTGAAGCAATGCGCATGGCGCATACTCTCTTGAATCAAATCATCCTGGACGAGCCGGAGAAGGCTAAGTTTGAAACTGTTAGTGGTGAAAAGAGGAAATGGGACAACAACCACAACAACAACAGGGGTAGGAACTATGATCAAAACCCGGCAAAACGACATGAAGGGTTCAGGCAAAACAACAACATACACAACAACAACACCAACCCCAACAACAACAACCGCACCAATCCGAACTACAAAGGAACCTTACCACAATGCAATAGGTGCTACAAGCACCACACTGGGTATTGCAATGTTATCTGTGAGAAGTGCCAACGATCTGGACATGTTGGCAAGGATTGCAAGGTTACCACTTTGAATGTGAAGCCAAACCACAACAACAATGGGCCTAAGAAGTGTTATGAATGTGGAAAGACGGGCCATTTCAGAAACGAGTGTCCTAACAAGCGTAAGGATGGCGGACCACCACGTGCTAGAGCCTTCAATGTTAACGCAAGGGACGCTCGCGACAACCCCGACTTGGTGACAGGTATATTCAAGATCAACAATCTTTTAGCTTCTGTCCTATTTGATACTGGTGCCGATAGGAGCTATGTGTGTAGACATTTTTGTGATAAGTTAGATTGGTCGTTAGTTCCTTTGAAGGAAAGTATGCTTGTCGAGGTCGCCAATGGAAAACTTGAAAAGGTTGACCATATTAGTCGTGGAGCTATTATCAACATAGCTGGTGCAGATTTCGAAATTGATTTGATACCTATCAAACTGGGAAGTTTTGACGCGATCGTCGGTATGGATTGGTTGAGCAAGATAAAGGCCGATGTTATCTGTGGAGATAAAGCACTTCGCATACCACAAGGAGATGGCGAACCACTGATTATCTATGGAGAGAGATGTACCTCGAAGTTGAACCTCATTAGTTGCGTGAAAGCGCAAAAGATTATGAAGAAGGGACGCTTTGCTGTCCTAGCACATGTGAAAGCGGTAGAAACTGAGGTGAAGAACGTGAACGATGTGCGTATTGTGAACGAGTTTTCCGATGTCTTTCCCGAAGAACTGCCTGGATTACCGCCACCGAGGGCAGTAGAGTTTCAGATTGACTTAGTGCCAGGAGCTGCACCTGTAGCTCGCGCACCTTATAGACTCGCACCTTCCGAGATGCAAGAATTACAGAGTCAACTACAAGAGCTATTAGATCGAGGGTTTATCCAACCAAGCTTCTCGCCTTGGGGCGCACCTGTGTTGTTTGTAAAGAAGAAGGATGGATCCTTCCGTATGTGTATCGACTACCGTGAACTCAACAAATTGACTATCAAGAATCGATATCCTCTTCCACGAATTGATGATCTTTTTGATCAACTACAAGGATCGAGCGTTTATTCAAAGATCGATTTGCGATCCGGATATCACCAGCTGAGGGTGAAGGAAAGTGACGTGATGAAAACTGCATTCAGGACCCGTTATGGTCATTATGAGTTCCTCGTGATGCCATTCGGTTTGACAAATGCCCCTGCCGTGTTCATGGACCTCATGAATCGTGTCTGCAAGCCTTACTTGGATAAGTTTGTTATCGTCTTCATAGATGATATCCTCATCTACTCTAAGAGCGAAGAAGAACATGAGCAACACCTTCGGCTAGTGCTTGAACTCTTAAGACAAGAGCAACTTTATGCCAAATTCTCCAAGTGCGAATTTTGGTTGAAGGAAGTACAGTTTTTGGGTCATGTTGTGAGCGACCAGGGTATCAAAGTTGATCCCGCCAAGATTGAAGCCATCAGCAAGTGGGAGACCCCCACTACTCCAACGCATATTCGCCAATTTCTAGGTCTCGCCGGTTATTATCGAAGGTTTATCGAAGGATTTTCTCTGATTGCGCGTCCTTTGACCGCACTGACTCACAAGGGCAAGAAGTTCATTTGGGAACCCACACACGAATCAGCATTCCAAACTTTGAAGAAGAAGTTAACCTCCGCACCTATCCTATCACTCCCTGAAGGCAGTGACGACTTTGTTGTTTATTGCGATGCATCGAAGAGTGGTTTTGGTTGTGTACTGATGCAACGATCAAAGGTTATTGCCTATGCCTCCCGCCAATTGAAGATTCACGAGCGGAACTACACTACACATGATCTTGAACTTGGAGCCGTTGTCTTTGCACTCAAATTGTGGAGACATTATTTGTATGGAACTAAGAGCACTATCTTCACCGATCACAAGAGTCTCCAACACATCTTCGATCAGAAGCAATTGAATATGAGACAGCGTCGATGGATCGAGACGCTCAACGACTACGATTGTGAACTCCGTTATCACCCTGGCAAGGCCAATGTTGTAGCTGACGCTTTAAGCCGAAAGGAGAGGACGGCACCTCTCCGTGTTAGGGCTCTGAACATCACCATCCATTCGAACCTCAACAACCAGATCAGAGTAGCCCAAGTTGAGGCTCTCAAGGAGGAGAACATATCTCACGAGCATTTGAACATACTTGTCTCTCGATTCGAGGTTAGAGAGTCTGGACTCCGATGTTATGCCGGAAGAATTTGGGTACCTTACTATGGAGATCTACGAAGCCTGATACTTGATGAAGCACACAAATCGAGATATTCGATTCACCCCGGTGCAGGTAAGATGTACCACGACCTTAAAGAACAGTATTGGTGGCCGAATCTTAAGAAGGACGTTGCGACTTATGTTGGTAAGTGTTTGACTTGCTCGAAGGTTAAAGCAGAACATCAGAGACCTTCTGGGTTACTTCAACAGCCGGAAATCCCACAATGGAAATGGGAAAGGATCACAATGGATTTCATTACTAAGCTGCCGAAGACGGTGGGCGGATGCGATACTATTTGGGTTATTGTTGACCGCCTCACCAAATCTGCACACTTCCTAGCGATGAAGGAAACTGATACAATGGAAAGACTTGCTCAGCTGTACATCAAAGAGGTTGTATCTCGTCATGGTGTACCTTTATCAATCATCTCCGATCGCGATCCCCGTTTTGCTTCCAGATTTTGGCGTTCTTTGCAAGAAGCCATGGGAACTCGTCTTGACATGAGTACTGCTTATCATCCTCAGACTGACGGGCAAAGTGAACGAACGATTCAGACCTTGGAGGACATGCTGCGTGCCTGTGTCATTGATTTTGGAAAGGCCTGGGAAAGGCATTTGCCACTCGCCGAATTCTCGTACAACAACAGTTATCACTCAAGCATTAATGCTGCACCTTTTGAAGCATTGTATGGTCGTAAGTGCCGATCTCCTATTTGTTGGGCCGAAGTAGGCGAAAAGCAAATCACCGGACCCGAGGTAGTTCATGAAACCACGGAGAAGATTGCTCAGATCCAAGCTAGACTTAAGACTGCCCGTGATCGCCAAAAGAGCTATGCCGATCTTAAACGGAAAGACTTTGAATTTAATGTTGGTGATCGTGTAATGTTGAAGGTTGCACCTTGGAAAGGTGTGATCCGTTTTGGAAAACGCAGAAAGTTGAACCCACGATACATTGGTCCTTTCGAGATCTTGGAACGTGTTGGACCAGTTGCATACCGTTTGGATCTCCCAGCACAATTGAGCTCAGTTCATCCTACCTTCCATGTGTCAAACTTGAAGAAGTGTCTTGCTGCACCCGAACTCATCATACCTTTGGAAGAACTTACTATTGATGACAAACTCCACTTTGTGGAGGAACCTGTTGAGATTATGGATCGTGAGGTCAAAACTTTGAAACGCAACAAGATTCCGATTGTACGAGTACAATGGAATGCCAAACGAGGACCTGAGTTTACTTGGGAACGAGAGGATCAAATGATGCGGAAATATCCTCATCTTTTCCCGACTCCTCCATCTACTTCAGCTTAAATTTCGGGACGAAATTTTCTTTAACAGGTGGGTAATGTAACGACCCTGGTTTTTCCAACGTTATTTATTAATAATTATTATTATTAATACGCTTGATTAAACGAATGTATGTTATTACATTTACATGTTGCTTTAATTGCCCGTACTTGAACTTTAAATGCCCGAAACGTCTTTGTGACACCCGGAACTTGCACGAATAATATTTTAAGATATTATTTACATTCATGATTAATTTATTGATCATTTTAATTAACTAAGGCTATTAGTTAGTTACTTGGGCTTTAATCGGTTTAACTTGTGATTTATTTGAACTTGGGCTTTGATTAGTTAATGAACTCATGAATTAAGACTTGTAAGCCCACCCTACATTATTAATGGACCCTTTAGCCCACTCTTTCAAAGTGTAAGTATTACTTGAACCTTAACTAGTTAGTTAACTTAGTAAAGAATCAAGTTGCTTGTTCATTCCCATGCAAACACCCATTTTATCCAACTTTTGAAGCTTTACATGCTAGAGACCACCAAACAAAACCCCCACCCCTTTGAGAGCTGCAGCTGGCCGAAATCTTTGAGGCCTTTAGAGAGGTCATTTGCTTTCATTTATTCATTACTTCATTCCTTGTATCTCTCATTCAAACACACACACACTTTACTTGCATACTTTTCTCTCTTTTCTCTCTCATTTTTCTCTAAAGATTGTAAGTATTATGAACAACTTTTCTTCTCTTTTCTTTGTCCCAAAACTGAATTTAAACATCACATAATCATCATCATCTTTTGTTGTTTGTTACTTAATCTTGTTGTAGTTTAATTACTTGTAGATTACTAAGTTGTTTACTTACTTACTTACTTGTCTTTCTTTACATGTTTCAAGAATCAACTCTTTAGTTTGATTCTTCATTTATATCTTGTATTTAACAAGAACATCAAGAACATAATCTCTCTAGTTATGTTCTACATATTTTGTTTCAAAGAATCAAAGTTCATAGTTGTATAAACTCTTTACTTGTAGTTCTTGAAGTAACTTTGAAGTTACTTCACTTAAAGATCAACTTGGGTTGAATCTTTAAAAGTAAGAGCAACTATGAATCATCTTCTTGTTTAGATTAGCTTTCTACTTTATTTATTTCAAAGATTTAAAGTTTATAATCTTTAATTTTTGTTACTTGTGTTCTTGTTTGTTGTATGTTACTAGAATACCACCTTCATGGTTGGTTTAGGCTTATCTTTCATTTTCTTTATTTCTTATTGTTAAGTTGCTTACTACACATTTGAACAAGGACATGAAACCAACAAGAGCTTACACTTTGGTGCAAGTATCATGGATCCAACACTTGGTTGTGATCTTTCTTAGTGTTCATGAACTTGTTCATAAACTTACATGTAATCTTGGTTCATCAAACACTTACAACACTTGCACTTGAGTTATGATGGTCAAACCTTGGTCTAAATGATGTTAACACATCAACGAGTTGTACACTTGAAGCTATACGCATCAAGGATGAGAACCGTGATGAACATCAAGCACCGAGACAACCGGAACTCTCCAAAACCCACTGTTCTGTCCAAAACCTACTGACCTGATGCTTCTGGAACAGACCAGTAGACCTGGGCTGTTCTAACCTTGATTTTTAGATAGAACTTTTCGAGTAGATAACTTTTCATATAGGACTCATCTTAATCCGAGTTACGGTTTAGGATTTATGGCCCTCCGATCGTTACCATGTCCTTTAACGTTGTGCAGAAATTTCTGACCTACTCGCACTTAGACCGTCGCCACGGTCAAACCAAGACGAGTTTGCTTCTGTAAATTTTACCACACTTAAGGGACTCATAGACGGAGCCATGACCACTGGTCTCACCTTAATTCAGTAAGGGTAGAGGCCGTGGTGACTGACCGAAGTCAGCCTTTGTTTTAAACGACTTTCATAAACGAGTCTTACTTGTTACCTTTTGCTTAATGATGATTGATGATGACCCTTATGACCTTAATTACGTACTTGTAAACCTTTTGAGACGACTTATTGACTTAGTGCTATTTGACTTAGGTTGAGGACGTTTGGACCGTTACTTGCACACCCCTTTCCGACTACTACCTTACCGTTACTACTAATCATTGTGAGTTATAGCATTCCCTTTTTACTTTAACTTATTTTGGGAACTGAGAATACATGCGGATTTTATGTTTTACATACTAGGCACGAGTACTTAAACTTTATATATGTGTGGGTTATATAACGGCAGAAACATTCCCTTTAGCTCGGTAACGTTTAATCATTGGTTTTTGAACCGTGAACGCGAATCTTAGATATGGATCCATAGGGTTTGACATCCCCACTCGGGCTAGTAGCGCTAGCATTTAACGAGTGTTTAATACTTCGAGGTTATACGCACTTGCCAAGTGCACTTTAAGGGGGTACTTTAAACGTTAAGTTAGTTACCGGGTGCCCACGGTTAAGCATATACTTTTACATACTTTTGAAACGCTCGTTGTAGCACTGGAATCTCGTGGCCTACTTACATTACTGTTATACTTAAACTATAGCTCACCAACCTTTGTGTTGACCTTTTTAAGCATGTATTTTCTCAGGTGCTTGAAGTCGCTTCCGCTATCTTACTAGTCGTGCTGTAGAACCCGCTGCCTAGAGTTGTTATCGCATGACTACTTATGTTGCATTCAAACTTTTTACTTATGAACTTATGTTATGTAACGACCATTATGGTCACGTACACTTATTTAATGCTTCTACTTAGCGAAGCATACTTTTGATTTGTAAAACAATTGACGTATGTTATGACGTCACTTTTATTTATGAATGCAAACTCTGTTTTGAAAACGCATATAGTACTTAACCTTGTAATGATCCTGTTGTTGATGGTCCGTACATGATGATTTAGTACGGGGCGTCACAATTCTCATCCCGAAATATTTAGAGTTTAAAAGTGGGACTATATACTCACTTTTGCCTTGAAGGTATATAACTCGACTTGGTCTCCGATAGATATCACGAACCTAACCATATATATATAATATATATCAACATATTTTCTTTTCAAGTAATCGTTACATATATATATATACTTATAATACTTATAATATTTTCTTAGTCCGTAGTTTGCAGTCCAATGTTAGTGGTCCACAATTAGTTGCTCAATAAAATAAATAAAGACCCCATCGTATTCGTATTGATCAGAATTAATCTCGACCCATGGTACCATGTTGTCAAATGACGTGTTGCGTACATAAAGTACCGTGTTGTCAAATGACGTGTTGCGTACAATCATGAGGTCTTAAGATTAATCTTCTCGTGTTGTATATAGGTGGTCCTGGAATATATAAAATCAAATCATAAGTAATTATATATAAAATATCATATTAATTAGAAAAGATATGATTAATTTACTTTATCTCCAAATATTTTCGTAGCTAAACTAGCTTCGGATACCCAATCTTGTTTTAGTCGTAGTTTCTTCATTACAACTCCGTTTTTGTTGGTTCAACTTGCCACTTCCTTGTATTGAGTCAAATTTTAAGAATATGAACTGAAAATACATTAGTTTGTATTCGAAATCACAGGTTATAGGTTAAACTTTGGTAAAACTTATGAAAGTGATCATTTTCCATCATAAAAATAACATTTAATGATCATTTTTCTAAAAATACTTACACTTTGAGTTAAACCATGAAATTTTTATATGTTAACATTTTCATAAGAAATATCATTTTTCCAGAACATGAACTTCCAATTCAAAGTTCAAGATGGTTTTTAATTATCCAACCCAAAACAGCCCCCGGTTGCACTCCGACAATGTAGATTCAGTTTTTAAGGTGTTCTTTGTAAAACCAAGTTATATCTAGTTAAGTTAGCATATCATTATGATATATTACAGGTCTTGAAGTGTTTTAAAAGTTAAGTTAGAAGGATCTATTTAGTTTGCAAACAAGTTTGAAATCATTCAAACTATGTTCTTGTTGTTAAAATTTTACAATATAAAATAAGATAGCTATATAATTATGAATCGAACAAGATTATGAGCAAGGTTACTACCTCAAGTTACTTGGACAAAGTTACTCTAAGAGATAAGAAAAAATCTTGAAATCAAAGAGTGGTGGAGTTAGATCAGAAGGTTGGAAGTATACTTCTTCAAATGGGTGGTTATTTTGATATGTTCTTGAAAGAGTTTTCTTATGGTGTTTAAGGCTTGTAATTGAAGCTAAATGATGGGGAAAATGCTTGGAGATGATCAAGTATGAAGTTAGGAGTATTTTGAGAGAGAAATGAGGGTGTAGGTATGAGAAAATGGAGTGAAGAAATGGTGTTCATTCATAAAAACGTTTTTAGTTTATAAAGAAAGAAAAGGATTCCTAATTTTGTTTTCTTACTAATAATTCATGCTACTTGACAAATCCTAGTTACCTCATATCTAGGGCAGTAATAATGTTGATTAGGATGTTGATTTGATGTGTATATACCAATAGTAAATACATATAGAAGCTGGGTATGATACGGGTACATATACCCTAGATATACGTATAGAAATCTTGAGGAAACGGAATGAGAATTCAAATATAGCTATCTTTTGTGAATATACTTATATTGTTTTATGTATTTAAGTCCTTAAAAAGTGATTAAATACATTATATATACGATACATGTATAAACATTATAGGTTATAAGTATATATATATCAAAGAATGTTACGTATAGTTATCGTTTTGAAAACTTAAGTTAGTAGTTTCAAAATATACTTATAACTCATTGTCATTAGTAGATAATGAGATGTTAAACCATCCTTAGATCATGTTAAATATATATAAATACATATATATACACAAACGTATAATTATCGTATGTTATATAGTTCGTGATATCATCGGTCAAATTGGACGGTCAAACGTTGTGTAAAACTCTTTTCAAAAACACAAGTCTCAACAATTTGGATTACTTATCATGTTGGTAAGGTTTAATTTATGTAAATATTAATCTCATAAGTATAAAACGATTGGAAAAATCCGGGTCATTACAGTACCTACCCGTTAAATAAATTTCGTCCCGAAATTTGAATGAGATGGTCATGGCTGGCAATAAGTATGTTTTCATGACGTATACGAGTTGGAAATTAGAGTTTTATTATCATCAAGTAATATTGATAAAGCAATTTGATTTTTGTGAAGAGTATGAGTGAGGCTATCACCAAAGGGTGAAATGAGTAGGTATAGATTCGTCATATCTTTTGACGTAGATAGGATTGATTTCCAAGTTCAAGAGATTTGGAGTAAAATCTTCATAATGAGATTTGATTCTTCGATAATCAAGGAAATTAGAATCCGCTTTAAGTGCGATCATCTATTTTGATTGCTCTGTCAGATCTTTTACTATAAATCCACCTCCCTTCATTTCCTTACAACTCATACCTTCTATTCTTCCTCCCTCAATTCATACTTTAAAACATTTATCAGTATGCTTCATCCAGTACTGATCCTGGATATACTCTTAACTTTCATCTCTGTCATTCTTCTTTTTCATCTACCTCCGGAGGATTTTATTTATTTCTACTATTACCTTGGGGTTATAGTATTGTTAATTCTCCCGTGCCTTTACGTTGCAATACGTATTGATATACACGGTTTGTAATTTATTTGTTGTTGTCGAGCTTTATATTTTCTTTTATATTCAACAGTTCCATACTTCTGTTTCCTCTTCCCGACTTCGAGTCAAGCGAATAATGGTTCGGAATTCGTAGGTATGGATTTTGAAATAAACATAGTTAATGTTCTAAGAAGGAAATAGTTATTGCACGATCTTGATTTGGTAAGTTACCAGAATGTCAGAAAAGATAGAATTATCAAGGAGATATGTTCTTAATATGTTTGGAGATTGGGTAGAATGTAAGAGTTGTGTAACATGGCACATGATGACGTTATGATCTGTGAATCGTTATGTTCCATTTAGAAACTCAGCATGAATTACTGTAATATAATCACGTTTATCAAGTGTCATTATATTATACTATTTCATGCTTCAGTTTCCAACACTACTTCAAAACATTCATATTTTAAACTCAAATTTTTCAGAATTTAGAAACTAACACAGTTTCTTTTATATTGTAACGCAAATATTGTGAAGAGATAAATGATTTTTGATGAGGATAGTTGGGAATATATCTTCAGGAATATCGGAGATATTTATAATGAAAAATACGATGATATCTTAGAATATCTAAGATCAGGGAATGATGAGGAAAATCTGTCTGTGAAGGTTTAGAATAAGGAGTAAGGTTCTTACTAACGGTTTCAGCAGACACTGAATCATTTGAATCCTTTGAAGGTAGATTTCGTCATTGTGATTTGTCCATTATTTGAAGTGTCTTCAGGAATTTCGAAGGGTTTGATCATAGATTGTAATTGTTAATATACATATGATGTTTTAGGACTTTGAATGATACAAATATTTTTCTGGGTTCCAAGTATCGAATGATGTTCTAGCATAGTTTTGAAGTCAAAGTATAGTTTTAAAAGATGTAAGAGTCCTAAGAGTGATGTCTTCTGTTAAGTTTGGATTTCGTTTTGTCGTAATCAAATTTGGATGAGAATGGTTGTTTTGATTTCTATGAAAGAATGTATATTATTCTGAAGGTAGTGAGTATAGTTGATGATTGTTGAATCAGAGTCGAAGAATATAATCATATTAATTGTGAATTTATATATCTCTCGGGTATTACCTACCCGTTAAAAAAAATTTCACAAGTAATGTTTTGTACCAGAGAATTTTATTACAATCTTTATGAAAATATATGTACATATATATCTTCTTCAGATGTAATCATGAATTTAATAAGTTAATATAATATTAGACTCATTTGATTTTCGGTTTGAGCTAGAATAAGTAATCTCTAAAACGATTAGGAACCACATATTCTTCACAGAATATTAATGAAGTTATGGATCAATACTTCATTATTTATTCTTATATATATTTCCTTAGTGAATCATGCTGATACTCATTGAACTCTTGCTAACTTCGCAAGATATGAATGTTGTTTCCCAGTAAGCTTCGAGTACATTGAAGATGAAAGTGTAAAATCAAACATATTATTGAATAATACACTTGGTTTATTATAAAACGAAATTCATTGAATAGAAACAGGGATTGTAGTTAACGATGATTAAGTTGCTGATGAAGGACGTACATCATTGCATATTTGTAGTATGAATTTAAACGAGTAGTATCTACCCTTTTTCAATTCATACTTAATAGCTTAGTACGAAAAGATTTATTTTGGTTTCCGAATTCATATATATAAAATATTTATATAAATTCTTCAGAAGAATGAGTTAATACTTCATAACTCATTGATGCAATATACGCGTTATTGATGATGTCCACGGTGATTCTTGAACTGGTGGAGCTTGTGATGTTAAAGTTGCTGACGATTCTAACTATGTTGATAGCACTGACTGTGTTGGTGAGGCTAAGGGTACTGCTGATGCTGTTGGTAAAACAAGTCTAGCTTGTACCTTACGCATCATTCTTGTCGGGGTTTCTACTCTTCCTTTTATCATTTCTGTCCACTCATCTGATTTATGGTTAAGGCAGAAATAGGTAATCTCTATGTCTTTAGAGATTACATAATCACCATAGAATGTTTCTCTGATGAAGTTATGAATCAATACTTTATCATTTGTTGTTGTTGGTACTTCTTGGTATCTATGGTGCGTGTGACGTTGATATCCGAGGTACGGATGGTGATATTGAGGCGTGTGATGCGGATGTGATTGTTGGTGGTGGTAATGATCCTGTTGATGTTGATGATGGTTATAACATTGATGCTGGTGATGCTGCTGGTGCTTAGGGTATTGAGGCTTGCGATGATGATGTTATTGACGGTACTGGTTATGCTGCTGATGCTGCTAATGGTGTTTGTAACCTTCGTACCGTATTCTCCAAAGCCACTACCCGAGTGCGAAGCTTGTTGACTTCTTCTATTACACCGGGGTGATTGTCGGTTCGGACGAGCGGATAAATAAAATCTAGAATTTGATGTAGTATATAATCGTGACGAGATACTCTGGAAATAAGATAGAAAATGGTTTCTCGAACAGGTTCGCCGGTAAGTGCTTCAGGTTCATCGTCAAGAGGGCAATTTGGTGGATGGAAGGGATCACCTTCTTCTTGTCTCCAATGATTGAGGAGGCTACGAACCCATCCCCAATCCATCCAAAATAGATGATGACTGATTGGTTGATCCATTCCGGTCACACTGCTTTCGGAGCTTGAGTGGTATTCCATATCGGAATCCGAGGGACTTCAACTAGTGACGAGTTCCATTTCGTATGATTGAATAAAGGATTTTTCGATATGAAATGATTTTTTGGCTATCGGGTGGTATTCTAATTATATAGAATATCCACATATATAGAACAAAAGATCTCATAGATTACGGAGGGATTTACGGAATATGCCAGATAAAGTTTACAGTAACAGATACGCGTAGATATGAATTAGCAAATACGCTAAGATATGAATTTTGTCTATACACCATTCATGCAATGAATGCAGTAAGACACGTTTAGACTTAAGATGATAAGCAGGTAATTTCCTACAGATGATAAGTAGATGATTTTCGACACAAAATGATAAGCAAAATTTTGACATGCAGACACGGTCGAAGTCCAGACTCACTAATGCAACCTAACGACTTATCAGTTAGACACACTAATGCAGACCTGGTTCGCTAAGACCACTGCTCTGATACCACATGAAACGACCCAACCCAATCCATAGGGACGAATACAATAACATATGAGTACATCGCGAGGCATTTGACCTCTATATGATACGTTTTATAAACATTGCATTCTTTTGAAAAGATATACCATAAATGAATATTTAAAATTCAATGTTTTCGACATCTGATGATTTCTACATATAGACAATCACCGTAAATAATAGTTTACAATAATACTTCCGTTGACAATGCAGTCAAAATAAATACACGGTGATGATTTTGTGAATGCAATGCTTCCTCGAATAAAACATGTATGACTCCATGCACATGGTTTCTCTAACATATATTCAAACAGCGGAAGACTTCTAGGAACCTATGAATAAACATGCTTTAAACGTCAACATAAAGTTGGTGAGATATAGGTTTAATGCTAGCAGCATTATAAATATAGACCACAAGATTTCATATACATAAATGTTTTAATAAAAATATTCTAAGTTGTTGAGCACTTGATAACCATACTTAACATTTAATCAACGTCGCATATTCCCTTTATTATGAAATCTTACTACACCGTACCAAGTGTAGTCACCGAAACGAAGTACTGTGCAACCGTTGAATACTGGTCGTCCAGTCCGGTTGGGGTTGTCAGGCCCGATAGATCTATCAACAGGATTCGCGTTTACAATACCACATGTAAATAGTAGTTACCAAGCTACAGGGAAGTATGCCAGTGGTACAACTCAACGTAGAATATATTTTTTTATCACTTGTGTCCATAATGTAAATCATAAAATGCATGTATTCTCATCCCGAAATATTTAGAGTTTAAAAGTGGGACTATATACTCACTTTTGCCTTGAAGGTATTTAACTCAACTTGGTCTCCGATAGATATCACGAACCTAACCATATATATATAATATATCAACATATTTTCTTTTCAAGTAATCGTTACATATATATATATACTTATAATACTTATAATATTTTCTTAGTCCGTAGTTAGCAGTCCAATGTTAGTGGTCCACAATTAGTTGCTCAATAAAATAAATAAAGACCCCATCGTATTCGTATTGATTAGAATTAATCTCGACCCATGGTACCATGTTGTCAAATGACGTGTTGCGTACATAAAGTACCGTGTTGTCAAATGACGTGTTGCGTACAATCATGAGGTCTTAAGATTAATCTTCTCGTGTTGTTTACGAGTGGTCCTGAAATATATAAAATCAAATCATAAGTAATTATATATAAAATATCATATTAATTAGAAAAGATATGATTAATTTACTTTATCTCCAAATATTTTCGTAGCTAAACTAGCTTCGGATACCCAATCTTGTTTTAGTCGTAGTTTCTTCATTACAACTCCGTTTTTGTTGGTTCAACTTGCCACTTCCTTGTATTGAGTCAAATTTTAAGAATATGAACTGAAAATACCTTAGTTTGTATTTGAAATCACAGGTTATAGGTTAAACTTTGGTAAAACTTATGAAAGTGATCATTTTCCATCATAAAAATAACATTTAATGATCATTTTTCTAAAAATACTTACACTTTGAGTTAAACCATGAAATTTTTATATGTTAACATATTCATAAGAAATATCATTTTTTCAGAACATGAACTTCCAATTCAAAGTTCAAGATGGTTTTTAATTATCCAACCCAAAACAGCCCCCGGTTGCACTCCGACGATGTAGATTCAGTTTTTAAGGTGTTCTTTGTAAAACCAAGTTATATCTAGTTAAGTTAGCATATCATTATGATATATTACAGGTCTTGAAGTGTTTTAAAAGTTAAGTTAGAAGGATCTATTTAGTTTGCAAACAAGTTTGAAATCATTCAAACTATGTTCTTGTTGTTAAAATTTTACAATATAAAATAAGATAGCTATATAATTATGAATCGAACAAGATTATGAGCAAGGTTACTACCTCAAGTTACTTGGACAAAGTTACTGTAAGAGATAAGAAAAAATCTTGAAATCAAAGAGTGGTGGAGTTAGATCAGAAGGTTAGAAGTATACTTCTTCAAATGGGTGGTTATTTTGATATGTTCTTGAACGAGTTTTCTTATGGTGTTTAAGGCTTGTAATTGAAGCTAAATGATGGGGAAAATGCTTGGAGATGATCAAGTATGAAGTTAAGAGTATTTTGAGAGAGAAATGAGGGTGTAGGTATGAGAAAATGGAGTGAAGAAATGGTGTTCATTCATAAAAACGTTTTTAGTTTATAAAGAAAGAAAAGGATTCCTAATTTTGTTTTCTTACTAATAATTCATGCTACTTGACAAATCCTAGTTACCTCATATCTAGGGCAGTAATAATGTTGATTAGGATGTTGATTTGATGTGTATATACCAATAGTAAATACATATAGAAGCTGGGTATGATACAGGTACATATACCCGAGATATACGTACAGAAATCTTGAGGAAACGGAATGAGAATTCAAATATAGCTATCTTTTGTGAATATACTTATATTGTTTTATGTATTTAAGTCCTTAAAAAGTGATTAAATACATTATATATACGATACATGTATAAGCATTATAGGTTATAAGTATATATATATCAAAGAATGTTACGTATAGTTATCGTTTTGAAAACTTAAGTTAGTAGTTTTGATAATGCTAAAAACAAACATATATTTCATAGCATTATTCCTCAAGAAAGACAAGCTTTTAGTTGCAATTGTTCTATTTACAAGTGATATTCGTTTAAATAATAAAAGGTGAAGACAAAAGACAGATTCGACGAATTGAAGACGCAAACGACCAAAAAGCTCAAAAGTACAAAAGACAATCAAAGAGGTTCCAATTATTGATAAGAAAAGTCTCGAAATTTCAAGAGTACAAGATTCAAAACGCAAAGTACAAGATATTAAATTGTACGCAAGGACGTTCGAAAATCCGGAACCGGGACCAGAGTCAACTCTTAACGCTCGACGCAACAGACTAAAAATTACAAGTCAACTATGCACATAAATATAATATAATATTTAAATAATTCTTATAATTATTTATATATTATAATAAATAATAAAAACCGTCGGCAAGAAAGACTCCAAACTGATGTGAGCTGGAATTTCAAACTCCGCGACTCGCGGAGTTTGAAGGCAAAATATGCCGCGAGTCGCGGAGCCCCAAAAGTCGAAAATTCCTATAAAAGCAAACGAATTCTGATCGCAAATCATCATCTTTTTCTTCTTCTCCTCATACGTAAAATATATATATATATATTTATAATTTATATTTTAATTTTAATTTTAATTATAATTCTAATAATAAGGGTATGTTAGCGAATGTTGTAAGGGTGTAAGTCGAAATTCTGTCCGTGTAACGCTACGCTATTTTTAATCATTGTAAGTTATGTTCAACCTTTTTACATTAATGTCTCGTAGCTAAGTTATTATTATGCTTATTTAATCCGAAGTAATCATGATGTTGGGCTAATTACTAAAATTGGGTAATTGGTCTTTGTACCATAATTGGGGTTTGGACAAAAGAACGACACTTGTGGAAATTAGACTATGGGCTATTAATGGGTTTTCATATTAACTAAACAATACCTTGTTAATTTAATATACAAACTTATAATTTGACGTATTTATATATAACCACATACGCTTGACTGGGTACGGTGGGCGGGATATCTATAAATACCAATAATTATTCATTTTACCGGATACGGAACTGGATTAATAGTTAATAAACTTGTTGAAACAGGGGTGAATTACATTCAAGGGTAATTGGTGTAATTGTTAACAAAGTAGTAAAACCTTGGTTTACACGCAGTCGATAACCTAGTGTATTCATTAAACAAAGTATTAAAACTTTGTTACAATTCGAATCCCCAATTAGTTGGAATATTTGACTTCGGGAATAAGAATAATTTGACGAAGGCTTTCGCTCTTTATATTTATGACTGATGGACTATTATGGACAAATCCGTATGGACATATTAAATAATCCAGGACAAAGGACAATTAACCCATGGGCATAAAACTAAAATCAACACGTCAAACATCATGATTACGGAAGTTTAAATAAGCATAATTCTTTTATTTCATATTTAATTTCCTTTATTTTATATTTAATTGCACTTTTAATTATCGCATTTTTATTATTCGCAATTTCATTATCGTTATTTACTTTATGCTTTAATTTAAGTCTTGTATTTATTTTTAATATTTTACATTTAGTTTTAACTGCGACTAAAGTTTTAAAATCGACAAACCGGTCATTAAACGGTAAAAACCCCCCTTTATAATAATAATATTACTTATATATATATATATTTGTATTTTTATAAAAGTAAACTAATATAGCGTTAAGCTTTGTTTAAAAAGATTCCCTGTGGAACGAACCGGACTTACTAAAAACTACACTACTGTACGATTAGGCACACTGCCTATAAGTGTTGTAGCAAGGTTTAAGTATATCCATTCTATAAATAAATAAATATCTTGTGTAAAATTGTATCGTATTTAATAGCATTTCCTGCTAAAATTTAATAACTATTTTATATACCCCTCGCGAAACATCAAGTATTTTTGGCGCCGCTGCCGGGGAACTCTCTTAAAAGCCGGAAGCGCAACGCTAATATATAAAAAAAAAAAATTTAGTTAACTTTTATTAAAATTCGTTTTTGTAAAAAATACGTTTTAATTATTCGAAAATATAAAAAGAAAAACAAAAATTTATGTATTTTTAGGAGTTTGATAAATATAAGTTTTATTTTGTAAAAATATGAGTTTTATTTAATTTATTTTATAAATATATTTTATAAATATAAAAAACCGAAAAAATATATATATATATATATATAAATCTATTTTTTTTATTGTTATAAAGTATTTTATTTTTATCTTAGTTATTAAAGATAAGTTTTATTTAGATTACATAAATATTTTAATAAGATAATATAAACAGAAAATATAAAAACAGAAAACAGAAAATAAAAAATAAAAAATAAAGAAAAACGCGTCGAATTTGAAACCTGTCAGTTGAAATTTGAAACCCCGTGAGTCGCGGGGTTTGATGTTTTGAATACCGCAAGTCGCGGAGATTTTCTGACAGGCGACAAAACCCTAAATTAGCATTAATTACGGGTGATTAATTATTATTATTATTATTAACCCTAGTTTTTATAATTAGTTTTATTTTTAGTTTTACTTTTTATTTATTTTATATTTTGTTTAATTAGTTTAATTAATTTGTAAAATTAGTAGTTTTAATAAATAATTAATATAAAAATAATATTTTTATAAAAATTGTACTTTTTACAACTTTTTGTATATTTTTATATTTTATCCCTTTTTAATTGTTTTAGCGTAATATTTGTATTTTTCGCTCATATTTAGTTTTAAACTTAGATTTTGCCATAGTTATTTTTACTCCTAGATTTTTAGTCTCTGCCATAGAATTCCTTAAGTGCTTTTTCTTTAGAATAAGATTTAGGTGCTTTAGAATTTTGCGACGCCTTTTTAAGTTTTAGTTTCTTTTTAAGTTATTTCCATTTGGGATATAGTTTTTCCCATAAGCTTTAATATTTTTAGACACCTTTTACTATGTATCAATTATCATTCCAATTAGTAATCTCAATTTGAGATTATAATTTTAAGTTAGTTGTAGTAATAAGGTTAGGTTAGTCAAGTATTTTTAAGTTTTTATAAGTTTCTTTTATCTTTCCGTCACCTTTTATTTTTCAACCATTTTTCTTTTTCAACCTTTTTCCGACGAACTCTTTTTCTTTCTTATTTCTCGCTATTCTAGTTTTTAGGACATAGATTTTTATTCTACTTCTTATCTAAATTTCTTAAAATTACGAAAATTTATTTTAAGTGGTTAAATTGATAGACATCAAAATTTTCTGGTTCGTAGTAATAGTTGGATTTGTACGTGGACCGGGTTATTGGAGCCAAACAGTCCTCAATTATATTGTGACCAAACGAATCCTGCCCCTCTGCTGCATCTTTTGGCTATTCGAAACGTGGGCAAAATCAGAAAAGTCTATTGATTGGATAACTTATTATAATTTTTCTTTCCTTTTAAAAACTAATAGGATATTCAGTTAATGCACCGAGCAAGACGATCACCACCTTTTGTACGTTCACCACCTGTAACTAGATCAAGACATTTAGCAAATATTACCGTCGTTGATTTTTCTTTAGAATCATCATCCAGTCGACCAAGTACTTCAGTTCAAATTTTCGATAATCCATTTTTTGAACCCGACCTCACAATTGAGAATCCGGAGAATATTCAGGAACGGTTCGTAGATCCTGAACCACTAAACTTTCCTCCAGAACCACCAATCATTCAAACAGAGATTGTTGAGGAACGAACCATTAAATCAGAATCATCTAGTGATTCCGATTCAACAAATTCAATTATGGAGAATCTGGAACCTTTAAGTATGGAAGACCGAATGAGAGCTAAACGCACTGGCCAAGGTCACGCAATTACTCATCCAGACATTAATGCGCCAGATTATGAAATTAAAGGACAAATTCTACACATGGTGACAAATCAATGCCAATTTAGTGGTGCGCCGAAGGAAGATCCAAATGAACATTTACGTACCTTTAATAGGATCTGCACACTATTTAAAATCCGAGAAGTAGAGGATGAACAGATATATCTTATGTTATTTCCCTGGACTTTAAAGGGAGAAGCCAAAGATTGGTTGGAATCATTACCTGAAGGGGCGATTGATACATGGGATGTTTTAGTTGACAAATTTCTTAAACAATTCTTTCCTGCATCTAAAGCCGTAAGACTTCAAGCAGAAATTGTTACGTTCACACAGAAACCGAATGAAACTCTATATGAGGCATGGAATAGATATGGAAAATTGTTAAGAGGATGTCCGCAACATGGTTTAGACACCTGTTAAATAGTACAAATATTCTACCAAGGATGCGACATCACTACAAGAAAAGACATAGATATAGCAGCTGGTGGTTCTATTATGAAGAAAACCGAAACTGATGCTTACAAAATTATTAATAACACTGCTTCCCACTCACATGAGTGGCACCAAGAAAAAGATATCGTTAGATCATCTAAAGCAGCTAGAGCCGATTCTAGCCATGACTTAGATTTCATTTCCGCAAAGATAGATGCTGTGGAGAGACGAATGGAAAAGATGACTAAAGATATTCACTCAATACGAATTAGTTGTGAGCAGTGTGGAGGACCACATTTGACAAAAGATTGTCTCAGTATTGAATTAACAATGGAACAAAGAGAGAATATTTCATACATAAATCAAAGGCCTGGAAATAATTATCAGAATAATTATCAACCGCCAAGACCGATTTACAATCAAAACCAGAATTATAATCGAAATATTCCATACAACAACCAACAAGGTCCTAGCAATCAACAAGTATCCAATAATACTTACAATCAGCAAAGACCGAATTTTCAAAACAAACCACCACAACAAACCGATGATAAAAAGCCGAATTTAGAAGATATGATGACGAAGCTAGTTGAAACTCAAACGCAGTTTTTCACATCTCAAAAACAAACCAATGAACAAAATGCTCAAGCATTTAGAAATCAACAAGCTTCTATTCAAAATCTGGAACAAGAAGTAAGTAACCTAGCAAGGTTAATAGGTGAAAGAAAACCAGGAAGTCTACCTAGTGATACAAATGCTAACCCCCGGAATGAAACAGCTAAAGCTATTACCACAAGAAGTGGTATAACACTTAAACCACCTGAAATACCTGTAACTTCTGATGAAACTATTCCTACTCCACAAGAACCACAACCTGATCAAGATAAGGAAAAAGAACCGGTAGTTGAAAAGGTTAATGAAGATAACACAGCTAAGGATAAACCTTATGTTAAACCATACCAACCACCACTTCCTTACCCGAGTAAAATGAAGAAAGAGAAACTTGAAGCCAAGCAATCCAAATTCTTGGATATGTTTAAACAGATAAATGTAAATCTTCCTTTCATTGATGTGATTTCAGGAATGCCTAGATATGCTAAATTCTTGAAAGATCTAATTTCAAATAGAAAGAAAATGGAAGAACTCTCGGCTGTTACTATGAATGCTAATTGTTCAGCAGTGTTGTTGAATAAGATACCAGAAAAACTATCTGATCCAGGAAGTTTCACAATTCCATGTTTTCTGGGTAGTCTTAGTTCAATAGAAGCATTGGCAGACTTAGGTGCTAGTATAAATCTAATGCCGTATTCACTATACGCTAAACTAGACCTTGGAGAATTGAAACCAACCAGAATAAGCATACAACTAGCTGATAGATCAATAAAATATCCTAGAGGGATAATGGAGAACATGCTAGTTAAAGTTGGTACTTTAGTATTTCCAGTAGATTTTGTTGTTTTAGACATGGAAGAAGATTCTCAAGTTCCTCTCATATTAGGAAGACCATTCTTAAACACGGCTAAAGCAATGATAGACGTGTTCGGTAAGAAATTGACCCTAAGTATAGAGGATGAGAGTGTTACCTTTTCAATTGATAGAGCAATGCAACAACCACAATCTGCAGATGATACATGTTATTATATTCAAACTATAGATGCACATGCAGAATTATTAGAAGAATTTCCAGAATTACAAGGAACAGGAGAATGTTCTTTAGGAGAAGGTAATGAACCAATTGATGAAGCTGAAATGTTAGCTACACTTATAGCTAATGGATATGAACCAACAACAGAAGAAATTCAAATGCTAAAAGAAGAAGACAGATATCGATATAAATCATCGATAGAAGAACCTCCGAATAGAATTAAAGCCACTTCCAAACCATTTGGAATACGCTTATTTACATGGTGAATCTGAATTACCTGTAATAATATCGTCTTCTCTTACTGAAAATGAGAAATCACAACTCATTTCTGTGTTGAAAGCTCATAAACCATCCATTGCATGGAAGATTCATGATATTAAAGGAATAAGTCCTTCGTATTGCACACATAAAATCCTTATGGAAGAAGGTCATAAAACGTATGTGCAACGCCAACGAAGACTAAATCCTAATATGCAAGATGTAGTTAAGAAAGAGATTATTAAACTGCTAGACGCAGGTTTAATTTATCCAATCTCTGATAGTCCATGGGTAAGCCCAGTTCAATGCGTGCCTAAGAAGGGTGGCATGACTGTCATTACAAATGAGAAAAATGAGCTTATTCCTACTAGAACCGTAACAGGATGGCGTGTATGTATTGATTATAGAAAATTAAATGACACCACCAGAAAAGATCACTTTCCCTTACTTTTCATAGATCAAATGTTGGAAAGATTAGCCGGAAATAGTTACTATTGTTTTCTAGATGGATTTTCCGGATATTTTCAAATTCCAATAGCACCCGAAGATCAAAAGAAAACCACATTCACGTGCCCTTATGGTACTTTTGCTTACAAACGCATGCCATTTGGACTTTGTAACGCCCCTGCAACCTTTCAAAGGTGTATGATGGCGATTTTTCACGACATGATAGAAGAATGCATGGAAGTATTCATGGATGACTTTTCAGTCTTCGGTGATACATTTGAAACATGTCTAGTTAATCTGGAGCGAATGCTAATTAGATGCAAACAATCAAATCTAGTACTTAATTGGGAGAAATGCCATTTCATGGTTAAAGAAGGCATCGTTCTTGGACATAAAATTTCAAAAGAAGGAATTGAAGTGGATAGAGCTAAAGTAGATGTAATTGCTAAACTTCCACATCCCACCAATGTTAGAGGAGTTAGGAGTTTTTTAGGGCATGCCGGTTTTTACCGACGTTTCATAAAAGATTTTTCAAAAATTGCCACTCCTATGAATAAACTCCTAGAAAAGGATGCTCCATTCATCTTTTCAGATGAGTGTATCAAATCTTTTAATATTCTTAAAGAGAAACTCACTAATGCACCGATCATGATAACACCAAATTGGAATCTACCATTTGAACTAATGTGCGATGCAAGTGATTTTGCAATGGGAGCCTTTTTAGGACAAAGGATTGAAAAATGATTTCAACCTATATATTATGCTAGTAAGACGTTACAAGGAGCACAAACGAACTATACAACTACTGAAAAAGAACTCCTTGCTATTGTCTTTGCTTTTGACAAATTTCGATCATATCTCGTTCTAGCAAAAACGGTGGTCTATACCGACCATTCTGCTCTTAGATACCTATTTTCAAAACAAGATGCTAAACCAAGATTAATCCGTTGGATCTTACTCTTACAAGAGTTTGATATTGAAATCCGAGATAAAAGAGGAGCAGAAAATCTCGCCGCTGATCATCTTTCTCGTCTTGAAAATCCCGAATTAAAGTTCTAAATGAATCAGCCATACAAGACAACTTTCCTGATGAATATCTATTGAAGATAGATTATAAAGAAATCCCATGGTTTGCAGACTATGCAAATTATTTAGTATGTGGATTCCTTGAAAAAGGATTATCGTACCAAAGACGAAAGAAATTCTTCAGTGATATAAAACACTATTTCTGGGAAGATCCACATCTGTTTAAAAGTTGTCCCGATGGAATAATACGCCGATGTGTATTTGGAGATGAAGCTAGTAAAATTTTAAACCATTGTCACACAGGACCAACAGGAGGGCATTATGGGCCTCAACTAACAGCAAGAAAAGTTTATGAAGCTGGATTCTATTGGCCTACAATTTACAAAGACGCACACCTCCTTTGCAAATCCTGTGATGCATGTCAAAGGGCCGGAAAAATAAGTCAACGTGATGAAATGCCACAAAATGTCATCCAAGTATGTGAAGTATTTGACATTTGGGGTATTGACTTTATGGGTCCATTTCCAAAATCTCATAATAATCTATATATACTCGTAGCCATTGATTATGTATCTAAATGGGCGGAAGCACAAGCTCTCCCAACTAACGATGCATGAGTTGTAGTCAACTTTTTAAAACGTCTTTTTGCAAGGTTTGGAACACCGAAAGCTTTAATAAGTGATCGGGGTACTCATTTCTGTAATAATCAACTTGAGAAAGTTCTTAAAAGATATGGAGTAACTCATAAAATCTCCACCGCATATCATCCACAAACAAGTGGACAAGTTGAAAATACCAACCGAGCTTTAAAACGTATTCTAGAGAAAACCGTAGGATCAAATCCGAAGGAATGGTCCATTAAATTGGAGGATCCACTCTGAGCTTTTAGAACAGCCTACAAAACTCCGATTGGAACCACACCTTTTAGACTTGTTTATGGAAAAGCATGTCATCTTCCAGTAGAAATTGAACACAAAGCATTTTGGGCTTTGAAGACATGTAATCTTGATTTACATGAAGCCGGACGTCTACGATTAAGTCAACTAAACGAATTAGAAGAATTAAGACATGAAGCATACGAAAATTCGTTAATCTATAAGGAAAGAACGAAGAAATGGCATGATAAAAGAATCAGAAGTTCAAAAGAATTTAAAGAAGGAGACAGAGTTCTTCTTTTCAATTCACGATTCAAGCTATTTCCTGGAAAATTGAAATCAAGATGGTCTGGACCATTCATAGTCAAAAGAGTTTTCCCATACGGAACGATAGAATTAATAAATTCAAATGGGATTGAATTTAAAGTTAATGGTCACAGAGTTAAACATTACATACATGGTCCGATGAAAGTTGACAATGAAGTTAATCATAATTTCACCACCCAAGAAAACCTTCAAAATGAAAACATAAATATGTTATCAACAACATATGAAAAATTAAAACTGGAATATAGGGAGGATTCAAATTTGAGTGATGAAGAAGAATTCCTATACAAACCTCCCATTCCAAGAAACGAAGAAAAATGTGAACAAGATATTCAAATAGAAATGAAAGAACCAAGGAAAGAACACCCGAAAAAGGTTTACAAACCAACTCGACTTACTAAAGCAGGAGACCCGGGTGAATTTATCATTTCTTGCTTACTTAATGATGGTGATGTATATAATGGACTCGCAGATTTAGGAGCAAGTGCAAACATTATGCCTCTTTCCTTATACAAAAGATTAGGCATGGGTAAATTAAAACCAACCAAAATAGGTGTTCAATCATTTGACCCATTAAACACCCGGTTGGAATAGCAAATAATTTACTTGTTAACGTGAGAAGTTTGACCTTTGTTACAAACTTCATAGTGATTAATATGGAGGAAAACCTTGATATTCCTCTAATTCTAGGTCGCCCATTTTTAGCAACCACCGAGGCATTCATTAATGTAAGAGAAGGTAGAATAACACTTAGGAATGGTGATACATCGATCGCCTTTGTGAACCGAAAGTTTAGATCTCCACAAACCAAAACAGTTAGACCAATAAAAACGCATAAGTGTGGGGAAGATGAAGAAACATTTAACGATGATCCAATCACAAAGAATGCCGTTGATGATACGAAATTAGATGAACCCATTTTTAACAGTTCAACGAAGAAACCTTATAAACGGATTCACGATGCTAAGATTAAAGGAAACTTTAAGTTATATAACCGATTAATATCCAATTTATCATCAAAAGAAAAGGCAATGTTAGTTGAATTTGTGAAAGTTACGGAGGGAATCAACAAATGGATTGAAGTAAAAGTCAAAGATATACAAGTCGTTGATGATTCAATTGACAACGAAGTTAATCACAATTTCGACACCACAGCTACCTAAGTGTGGGGAGAATCAAGTCTTTAAAGGATAATATGTATTTCTGTTAGAGTTAGATTGTCTGTTTTCGTGTAGTTCTCGAAAATGGAACCCGAATGGTCTTTCCCTAGCAGACCCTAAAGAACTAGTCTTCTCCCCCCATTCTGAATTTTTATTTTTTTTAGGTTTTTACAAAATGAAGACTGCCTGTGAACTAAACCATGGTCTAATGCTACACGCTTTGATCACTAAACGTAATAATGACATACTCCCGAGTGAATTAGTATCAGTAATCAGAGAAAGAATGGACGGAGTTAGAAAAGAATCCAGATGCGAAGATAATAAGTTACAATTTGGTAAAGGAAAATCAAAATCCGCAGCAAAAAGAAGAGCACGACACCTAGAACGATGTCACAAATGCGGAAAATGGTCACATGGAGGTAAATGTTCAAATAATCAAACCTATTCAAATACCGAATTTGTTACTTTATGCAGAGACGGACCATTCATATGTTTAGAAGAAAAGACACTGAATGCTCGAGGTTACGCCTATGTAGCTATGGAAAACCAATTAAACCGACTATCCTATGAATGGGATAGATCATATAACTAAGAAATCTATTTCACAGGTAAGTCTGTACAGTTTTTATTTTATTTTTAACCTTTTGATAATAAACGCTAATTTGTTAGCTAAAAAGTATTAAATTGGTATTAAATAAAATTAGGTTTGGCGACCGAAATTATTGATATCATTCAAAAATTTATTACATCACTGCGAAATTTAACGTTTATTCTTAAGGTATAAATATCTTTAATCAATCAACCCAAAATATTTCAAAAATTCGTCATGAGTTAAATTAGGTCTTGGAACCGAAATTACTTTACCGAAAAGAGGGGCGCATATTTTTGATAATATTTGATTGATTAAAGTGGGATAAAAAGCCAAAAAGATTTTTAATTTTATTTTTACCATGTTTTTATAATTAATATTTAAATCTTAAATTAATATTGTAAACTTTGTAAAAACAATATATTTAATATTGTAAATATTTGAAAAATTAATATAAGTTTGGTATGAATTTATAATATGAATTTTTAAATTAAGTTTGGTGTGAATTTTTAATTTTTAAAATATGAATTTTTAATTTTATGCATTTCAAATTTTAAGTTTGGTATGAATTTTTAATATTAATTTTGAATTTTATATTTAAGTTGTGTGAATTTAAAAATAAAAATTTACTTTATCTCATTAAGTTAAAAATATGATTTTTAAAATTCGTCGTAAGTTGAAGACTAGGTCTTTGAACCGAAATTGCTTTACCCGAGGGAGGGACGAGAACTTTTATTATCATTATTTTTAATCTTATTGAATTAAAGTATGCCAAAAACATTGAAAAAACCCAAAAATCTTAGCTTTTAAAACAATCACTACAAAAAGACAAATTTTAAAATTTTGTCGAGGGACGGACTAGGACATCGATCCGAAACGACCTCGTCCTAAATAACAAGGGAAACAAAATTTTAAAATTAAGTACTTAATTGTTTTATAAGTTAATGATTATAAAAAAAAAAAACAAACAAACTCCGCGACTCGCGGAGTTTGAAGTGTAATTCACCGCGAGTCGCGGAGGTACGAAAAATCAGAAAAAAAATAAAGAGCTGGAACAGATCAGTCCCAACCCCAAAACAAAAACATACTGCGAAAAACTGCACGCAAAAACCCGAAAAATACACCCCAAAATCACAATTTTTAACCGTTAATCACCAAATTTTTTACTAAAATCATGTTGAGAAGGATGCTATCTAGGAATTACTCAAGAAAAACGGTAAATTTCTACACCTAAACACCATTTAATCCGAAATTTGGTGTTCTTGAGTAATTTTTTTTCCAATTTGATTTTGATGCTTTTTAGTGTAATTATGATTAAATTGTTTATGTATTATGCTTGTATAACCTAGATTGATGCTATTTAACATGATTAGAAGCCTTAAACTTCAAATTTAGAGTAATCTAGGGTTTGTGTTCTTGAGCAAATTTGGGGCTTTTTTATATAAACAGGTTATGGCCGATTTTTGTCATGAATTGTTGCTAAATTAAGTAGTGTAACATGTCTAGGTAGTTAAATGATCCAAACTTTGAGCCTAAACATGATTTTGAGAATTAAAGTAGACTTTTTCAAGTCTAAAATTCATGAACTTGATTTTTGAAAGATAATGCCATTTGAAACTTGTTTAATTGCTAGTAATGATTATTTTGACATGTTATTTGAGTTGAATGCTTTTGAACTTGGCAAACATTTTTGTATATGCTTATTTGAAAAAGTGTAGATTTGATAAAAATGTGAAAATAAGCTTAAGTTTAATATAAATTGATAATGTCATTGTAATTATTTTGATTGATGATTTTGCTGACACTAATGCATATTTGGATGCACAAAAATTGTGTTTGATGTGTTTTGCAGACTGAAAGGGGTGAATCTTCATCCCAAGCCCGTAATGCTCCTGCTGAGAATGCGGAACAACAGGAGGTGGATAACTACTACAAGCAGGATATACCTCATCCAGTCATGACCTTTTCTGATATGCACTTGGAAGAGTTGCACCCGAACCTGAGATTTGACAGACTTTGGATAGATTATCCAAAATATCAAAGGGGTTTGCATACTCTTCATTCTAAGGTTGTTGAGGTACCGAGGGTCATAGAATGGGGACCCTTAGAAGCTGTAGAATTGGCCGGGCCAATTAGGGAATTACTTGTACAGAGGTATGGTAATTCTACTTTTAATGACTGGGTACGTTTATTCACCATGCGTAGACCTGTATATAAAGTATGGTGTGAAGAATTGTTGTGTAGTATAGAGTTGAATGATCGGGTAGCTAGTTTAACCGATCGTTCTTTTATTAGATTTTTGTTAGGCGGTTCGATGCGGCACATGTCTTTACTAGACATGGCTCAGGCTTTACGTATATATACGCCTGAGGAGTTAGCATCTGCCGATTGTAGAGGGTTGATACTAAACGGTAGAAAGATAGATGAAAATTTTGATACACACGGTGTGTGGAGTCAAATGACAAGCCATCACCATTTCAAAGGGGGAAATTACTCTTATTTGGATATAGATAGAGCCGAATTAAGAGTAATTCATAGGTTTTTAGCTAATTCGATTACACAAAGGGGTAAGAACAAGGAAAAAGTAAATGAACAGGATTTGTTTTACCATATGTGTATTCGAGACCCACAAAGCGCTGTAAGTATACCGTATTGTGTGGGTTATTATTTATCAGCTATGGTTCGGGGGATGCGACCGCATAGCATAATAGGAGGTGGTATTTTTATTACTTTGATTGGTGAATATCTCGGTGTGGATATAAGTCGGGGGGGATTATTAATAGAAGAACCAGAACCCCGCGATACTATAGGTTTAAATGTATACCATGGTGCGAAAGTTTTGAAGAGGCGAAATAACGCCGCAGTACAATACCATGGTAGACATCCACAGGTGGAGAGAAACCAACAGCAAGGTAATGTAGGAGGGGGGAATGAGATGCAAGAAATGCAAAGGTTTATAGCTTCTCAGGAATACGAAAATGCTAGACAGAGAGCATTTGAAGATTGGCAAGTTCATCAGAACCAAATCATAGCTCATTGCCAACATATAGGTAGAAACTATATTCCTACACCGAAACCCATCTTCCCTCCCTGGTCTATAGAGATGCAGCCACCATATCCTACGTATAACCCTGCCGAAGCATTCTATAGCACCTATGGTTATGCCTGGAACCCCTATTGGTACCAGTATCATCCCTAGTATACTTAGTTTTTTTTTTTTTTGTAATTTGTAATTATTGATACGTTTAATACTTTTGTTAATATTGTAATCATTTTTATAATTATCTAACTTTTATTCTTAGATTTTAATAATTTTTGAATGTGGGGTAATATACCAAACTTCAAAAATATGTATATATGTTTGCAGTTTATCTTATGTACACAACAGGGTAAAACAACGCATTTTCAATGACTGGCATTAAGTTCAGCAAAAGCAACTAATTTTGACGACAAGATGCAAAATATATGTGAAATAACAACAAGACGGAATGAACAAATGATGTGCACCATTTATCATTCAGCAAACAAACGCCAATATATTTGGAAACTTTGGTAAAAATTTAATCATTTTCACACTAATCACCCTCAATAATTTAAATTGTTACTGATTTCTTGCAAATGAGGGCATTGCAAGATCTTAAGTGTGGGAAGGGGTTAAATTCTTTCGGATTTTAAAATTTTTTACTTTATACACTTGGTTACCATTAAAAATACTAGTAAAGCAGTAGTTGTATTAGAATCTAGTGCTCTCTGATAATAAAGAACAGCCCTAGTCTTATATACTGACTACCCAATTCTAGTAAATTTTTTCAAAATTTTCAATTAAATGAACTCAAAATCATGTTTATACATATTTATGAACGATAAAACTAGGTTTTAACACCGAAATTATTGTTACCTCGGAAAGGACATAAATTGAGAAACAAACTAAAATGTTAAAATTCATTTAAAATGGAATAGAGGACGATAAAAAGGAAAATAAAAGCCAAGTGTGGAAAAATTTACCAAGTTATCTTAAACATATGTCACATATTTCTGTAACAAATAACTGAAAATACTTTTGCTTTGGACTAAACTAAACTGTTTTACCCGATGAAAGAAAAGAAAAGATGGATCAACACGATGAATCAATTCCATCATTAAAAGGAAGTAAAGTCTTCCGAAAAAGACACGCGCTTCTTGATTTAGGTCATGAAGTTGTCGTCCAGACCAGCTGTAGGTTGACGAAAAATCTAGAAAAGTCATCACTAAAATCAGCAGGAAATCCACGGACCTCAGCATTAAACAGGGTCGCTAAGTGGTCAGATTTATCCTAACTATGAGAAGGATTTATCTCGTACAACGGGGGGGCACCATGCAAATTAGCTGGATAAGACTAATGAATCAGATCCCCAGAAAGGATAATCTCCTTAAAGATTAAAAATCAGCTTTTAAGCCTGATATTACTCAATCCTTGAGATTGACCTTAAAGATTGAGAATTACAAACTCATGGAATTCAATGATATCTAAACTCGAGCTTGAACGAGAAAATATTTTGATCAAAAATAAAACCGATTTGTTTTCTGAAAACCCATTTTCAATGCGTTCATTACCTTTGAACGTAAAATCCTAGGAATTCACCTGGAATTCATTAGGTCACCTGAACCAAATCGGGTGTCAACCGTAAGAACGGTGGTTGCATAGCATGGTCGGAGACAGGACCTTGTGCCAGACCGAAAAATCATAGGATGATCTTTACTATTGCTCCTACAAAGGATAGTAATAGCATCCGACACGTTTATAGACCATAATCAAAAGCAAGTCATGGGACATTGCCTTAACAGTTGCTTGTTCAACGCTTTCCTTTACAACCGAACGGTAGTTTACTGAAAGGTAATATACGGGACAAGTAAACTGGACGTGTTGCTTTCCAAATACAAGGTTGGCAAGTGGGTGACACAAAACCGCAAGTTTTGAGCTAAAATTTTCAAATCTGAAACACACCAAACCCACAAAAATATTTTGCAAACACCGGTAAAGGGTTATTCCGGAAAACTTATCTAGGGTAAAAACTAGATTTAATTTTCAAAAGATCAAATGTTTTCATAAAGATCCAATTTCCTTAATGGATCTAAATTTTTATAGTCATGTGGGACTGTAAACCATATCATTACTACCATTGTTTATATCACCGTATAGAAATCACTGATGTACAAAGTGTGAAGAATAAAGAAGTGATTCTAGTATTTCAAGACGATATTGCTTGAGGACAAGCAACGCTTAAGTGTGGGAATATTGATAATGCTAAAAACAAACATATATTTCATAGCATTATTCCTTAAGAAAGACAAGCTTTTAGTTGCAATTGTTCTATTTACAAGTGATATTCGTTTAAATAATAAAAGGTGAAGACAAAAGACAGATTCGACGAATTGAAGACGCAAACGACCAAAAAGCTCAAAAGTACAAAAGACAATCAAAGAGGTTCCAATTATTGATAAGAAACGTCTCGAAATTTCAAGAGTACAAGATTCAAAACGCAAAGTACAAGATATTAAATTGTACGCAAGGACGTTCGAAAATCCGGAACCGGGACCAGAGTCAACTCTTAACGCTCGACGCAACGGACTAAAAATTACAAGTCAACTATGCACATAAATATAATATAATATTTAAATAATTATTATAATTATTTATATATTATAATAAATAATAAAAACCGTCGGCAAGAAAGACTCCAAACTGATGTGAGCTGGAATTTCAAACTCCGCGACTCGCGGAGTTTGAAGGCAAAATATGCCGCGAGTCGCGGAGCCCCAAAAGTCAAAAATTCCTATAAAAGCAAACGAATTCTGATCGCAAATCATCATCTTTTTCTTCTTCTCCTCATACGTAAAATATATATATATATATATATATTTATAATTTATATTTTAATTTTAATTTTAATTATAATTCTAATAATAAGGGTATGTTAGCGAATGTTGTAAGGGTGTAAGTCAAAATTCTGTCCGTGTAACGCTACGCTATTTTTAATCATTGTAAGTTATGTTCAACCTTTTTACATTAATGTCTCGTAGCTAAGTTATTATTATGCTTATTTAATCCGAAGTAATCATGATGTTGGGCTAATTACTAAAATTGGGTAATTGGGCTTTGTACCATAATTGGGGTTTGGACAAAAGAACGACACTTGTGGAAATTAGACTATGGGCTATTAATGAGTTTTCATATTAACTAAACAATACCTTGTTAATTTAATATACAAACTTATAATTTGACGTATTTATATATAACCACATACGCTTGACTGGGTACGGTGGGCAGGATATCTATAAATACCAATAATTATTCATTTTACCGGATACGGAACTGGATTAATAGTTAATAAACTTGTTGAAACAGGGGTGAATTACATTCAAGGGTAATTGGTGTAATTGTTAACAAAGTAGTAAAACCTTGGTTTACACGCAGTCGATAACCTGGTGTATTCATTAAACAAAGTATTAAAACCTTGTTACAGTTCGAATCCCCAATTAGTTGGAATATTTGACTTCGGGAATAAGAATAATTTGACGAAGGCTTTCGCTCTTTATATTTATGACTGATGGACTATTATGGACAAATCCGTATGGACATATTAAATAATCCAGGACAAAGGACAATTAACCCATGGGCATAAAACTAAAATCAACACGTCAAACATCATGATTACGGAAGTTTAAATAAGCATAATTCTTTTATTTCATATTTAATTTCCTTTATTTTATATTTAATTGCACTTCTAATTATTGCATTTTTATTATTCGCAATTTCATTATCGTTATTTACTTTATGCTTTAATTTAAGTCTTGTATTTATTTTTAATATTTTACATTTAGTTTTAACTGCGACTAAAGTTTTAAAATCGACAAACCGGTCATTAAACGGTAAAAACCCCCCTTTATAATAATAATATTACTTATATATATATATTTGTATTTTTATAAAAGTAAACTAATATAGCGTTAAGCTTTGTTTAAAAAGATTCCCTGTGGAACGAACCGGACTTACTAAAAACTACACTACTGTACGATTAGGTACACTGCCTATAAGTGTTGTAGCAAGGTTTAAGTATATCCATTCTATAAATAAATAAATATCTTGTGTAAAATTGTATCGTATTTAATATCATTTCCTGCTAAAATTTAATAACTATTTTATATACCCCTCGCGAAACATCAAGTTTCAAAATATACTTATAACTCATTGTCATTAGTACATAATGAGATGTTAAACCATCCTTAGATCATGTTAAATATATATAAATACATATATATATACACAAACGTATAATTATCGTATGTTATATAGTTCGTGATATCATCGGTCAATTTGGACGGTCAAACGTTGTGTAAAACTCTTTTCAAAAACACAAGTCTCAACAATTTGGATTGCTTATCATGTTGGTAAGGTTTAATTTAAGTAAATATTAATCTCATAAGTATAAAACGATTGGAAAAATCCGGGTCGTTACATCACCCCCTCTACAATACCCCTGTTGTTAATCAAGGGACCAACACAAAGAAAGGATTTCAAGGCTATTTTGATTGGATGAAGAAATGGGTCAAGATCATCAAAATTACAGGGGTGAATGTTGAGTAAATTTGATTGTTAGTCCGTCTGATACAAGTTTGAGTTAATAATGTATCGAATTAATATTTTATATGTTAGTATTAATTACTAGTTTGGAGAGTAACGTTTGAATTGGTGGAAATAGTTTATTTGTTATTAAGGTTAATGGAGTGTAGGGAGTAATTAGTGTGTCATATTGGTGAGTAAGTGGGGTACCTATTTCTTAGGAGGTTATAGTTTATTTCTGTAGAATAAATTGTGTATGTTGGCTTTTGAATGAGTGTACAAAAAGTTCAAAAATGTAGTCAGCATATGTCTTTTCTTCTTGAACTTTTTTCGAATATCAAAATTCAAAAAAGAACAATTCCTCTAGTAATTGGCTAGGAAAGGAGAGAAAAAAATTACAGTGCCTTAATCCGCCAATCGTTTCAATTTACAATCTTTTTCCCTTTACTTATCAATCAAATATAACCAAAATGACAAACATAATCAAATAATAAATTCTTCTTGAGCGTCCAAGAGTCATAAATCGAGTAGTTAGGGAATCTTAGATGTGCCACACCAAAGAAGCTATGATCACATAAAGTCTTGCCTTCGTCTCGGAACAAGCTATCAAATCCTCGGACCAACAAACCCAATCTGACCATTCTCTAAAGCTTGGCATATTACAATCGACTCAAAATCGTACTCACTGCCAAAGCGTATCAGCCACGCTGCATTCAAAAATAACATGGATTGATTCGATTCCACTATTGCACATCTGGCTCATTTGATAGCTTAATAACACCAATATCAGCTTCCATATATTGAACCAATTCCAAGTTTCTAGAACCAATGTCAACCTGTAATAATAATAAGTAATATCCCTGTAATATTCACCGCGTAAGCTGTTGAATATTACATATATCTCTCAAATAATGAAATCTTTAATATATCTTTTAAATAATGAACTATAAATCTATTAAAACACTCAGGAACTACTTTATATATATTTAACATGGTCAACTAAAATACTAGTTCAAGGATTACCCTTTCAAATTGTTTTGTATGGTTAACGGTTTATCTAAATTTAAACATCAATCTTTAATAAACTCGTTAATTATCTTTGTTAACATCTCGGGTGAGATTGAGGTTTACAAGAAATTGTAATTATGGAAATGCATGGCTGACCGTAGTGATCGAGACAAACAGCTTGATTGAAAAAGAGGTTTTTAGTTGTCGTAAATATCCATAAATAGGTTCAAGACATTGCACTCGATTTATTCCAACATATAAAATAAGACTTTACACAGACGTTAAATATATAATAAACTAGCCAGCGTGATTTCTTAAAGAAATTACTAAAATCTTGTTGTTAAGAAAAACTATAATATTAAATGGGTCACCGTGTTATTCGGCTAGCCTAATTGTAGGCCGCCAGTATTCTCTGTTGGAGGGTGTGGTGTCGGGGACAGGTAAGTAACCCTACAATCTGAATCACTCTTGGCTTAAAGATTATCAGTGACATCCTTAATTGGAACCGAACCAATCAAGGAGGGCTTTAAGTTTACAACAAGTTTTAATAAATAATTTCTAAATTCAACCCCGATTGACCTGATGAAACTTCTAAAGATATACGCTATAAAAGTTGGGCTTAAGCTATATACTTTTCAAATGTCCCGATGTAGGCTATACCTATTTTCATCATATTGTCGGCGATATACTTTCAAAAGTGTTCTCATGTCATCAATCGGTTACCAGTTACCGGTACAACCGGTTAAAATTATTAAGTGTAATTTTTTATTATTTTTTAAAGGTGACATAGACTAAATATAGTTTCTTTTTTGTTCCAACGTAGGCTATATAGTTTCTTTTTTTTTTGTTCTGATGTAAACTATAAATATGATGACACGTCATCAACTTTTTTGGTTGAATGTTAAAAAAGTATAATCATTTATTAGTACACTTTTTGAAAGTATATAGCTGACAGTGACACAAAAATGGGTATATAGCCTACATCGGGAAATTTGAGCGAATATATAGCCTATTTGTAGATTTAACCCATAAAAGTTTGATTAATATATCTATCCTTAGCTATATGTATGTACTAACATATATGTGTGTGTGTCTATATATATATATATATATATATATATATATATATATATATATATATATATATATATATATATATATATATATATATTAGATAAAGGTTAAAAGTCATAAAACACAACACAAACATATTATATATATAAAATCTCAAAAAGTACTCACAAAAATATAATAAATAGTGCATTAAATTATAATAAAGGATCACCTCGATTTTCATATCCACCTGTTGAGTCATGTGATGACCCTAGGTTATACTTACGCTATCTACTCATTAGATAACTGTGAATACAAACCAAGTGCCTACAAATCATAAATATTAATACCTCTTATGCACTCGTGCGACAGATCTCACTCTTTGAGAAGCTGAAAGGCCCAACTCTTCTAACGACAAGAAAGACGCAACCGGCACCGACCGTCACGAGTAATAGCTCAAGAGCATTCGCGCTACTCACCCTATAAACCACCATCCATCCATCATCAAAAGAAGAAAAAGGTGACCGCCCCTGACGCATCAAATTTCTTGCGCCACTGCTTGGGAATCAGCTTTTTGAATAATCAGGTTTTCCCTGTTATAATTTAAGTTAATTAAATAATATAATATATAATATATTACAGAATATAATAAATAATAATACAATAATATAATATAACCTAGTTTAATATTATAATTAGTATTCATATTAATATTTAAATATTTATAAACTTAATAAAAAATCCAAAAACAAAAAAACAATATAAAATCTAAAAAAATCTAAAAATCTAAAACCTATATTTATATACTTGTAAATATAAAAACATAAAAATAAAAATGAAACCGTGGATGACCTGGTCATCCCAGACTGTACCTTTACATGAAACTCCTGATTCTTATAGTATTATTCGTGAATTCCGCAAAAAGGAGAAACGAGGAATGGAGGTTATTAACTAACGCATGACATTGGCTGATCAAACTAAACCCTCAATAGAAGGTCGAAGAAGGGTGATTCAATACCCTACTGCGGGCGGAGCTACATAGGAACTTAAAAACCACGTTGTTTAACTTATTCAAAACGCGTGTCAATTCCACGGCCTACCAAGTGATCACGCAAATTACCACCTAAACAAATTCATCTCACTAGCCAGCTCATGCAAATAATAAGGTGTTCCGGAAGAAGTTGTACTCCTTCACCTCTTTCCTTTCTCTATCACTTATAACGCTAAAAAATGGTTTGACGGTTTGAAAACCACATCCATCACTTCATGGAGATAAATGGCTAATAAATTCCTTATGAGATATTTCCCTCCATCTTTACAAATTCAACGTAAAAATGAAACCACTAATTTCAAAAATCTTCCTAGTGAAGATTTATATACAGTTTGGGACCGCTTTAAAAGATTACTTAAACAATGCCCAAACCATCAATTAGACCGCGCTCTAAAAATCTGCACTTTCTAAAATGGTTTAACACCTACTCATTGAATAAACCTTGACGCTGCTGCTCAAGGGAGCCTAATGAACAAAAGTATAGGAGACGCATGGGATCTAATAGAAACCATGAAGATGAATCATCACAACTGGAACTCCAGAGTTAAACGCCATTATCAGAATATGTTTCAGCTGTGAATCTCACGCAGAGTGAAGCCCTAAAAAGCCTAAATAATCAAATGGAGAATCTAGTAAAAGAGATTAAAGAACTTAATAAACCACAAAAAGTACATCAGGCACAATCTTGCAGTAATTGTGTAAACTCCTCGTTATTAGAACCATATCAAACTGAGTTTACAGAACCTAATGGTACTATCTACTATGCCTAATACCCGACAAAGCAAGGAGGTTTCAATCAAAACCCGAATAAAGGAAATCAATACCCGTATAGGAATAACCAAAACTTCCAACCGAGGTTCCCGCCTGGATATCCCCCTTTTAATCAATAATAAAATTATAATTAAACACTCCCACTCATAGGGCCATATTCTTCTCAAAATGAAGAATTCAATTCTAATCCACTACCCGGAACAATGGTTATGAGGAGATCTCAACCATGGTAGTAGGAATCAAGCTGGCATTAATCAGAAAATGTTAGCAAGACAAGATCAAACTGACATTCACATGCGTAACCAAATAGCAGTTCTTGAAAATCTCGAAGCCCAAATAGGACAACTAGAAAAACACCTTGAGTCTGGACCAAAAGGTGGATTGCCTAGCAACACTGTCCACAATCTCCACATATAAGAGGCTAAATTTATGGAAGGTAGTATTATTGAAAATCAACTAATTGATCCTTCAATTCTTGATAACACGTCTACCGAGGCTGTAGAATTATGATTTTCCAAACTACATACTCGGTGGATGAAACATCTCCTGCTATTGCAGCTATTGAGAATAGATCTCAATCATCTGGAACCATTATCCAAGTCCCTTTTGCTAATTCTGAGGAAGAACCAAGCAAACCTAAAAATGCGAAACTTAAAGGACAATTTACAGGCAACGAGTCTGATATTGCTTCAACTTCTTTCTCCTTAGAAATTCAAACTCCGAAATCTGTATTTTCTCATCTCCTGCTATACCAAAAGAAACATTTTCATCAAAATTAGGAGATACAGGAAGATTTACTCTACCATGCTCAATTTAACACTCAGGACCTTTAAGAGCATTGTTGGACCTATGAGCTAGTAACAACTTTATGCCATATTATCTTTATAAGAGATTAGATCTGGAAAATCTGAAATCTACCAAGATGATGATTCAAATAACTGACCAAATAAATGGAAGACCGAAAGGACTACTTGAAAACGTCCTGGTAAAAATTGATAAATTCTATTATCTAGTAGACTTTATAATAATGGGCATTAGGAAAGATATTTCTTCACCTATTGTTCTAGGAAGACCTTTTATGAATACTGCTAAGATAATCATAAACGTACACGAACAGACCATAATATTAAGATCTGGAATTACGTTGTCGAACCTTCTAAATGGAAGAAATAAAAAAGAGTCTGAAGAAATGTACGTCGTAACAAAGGTCAGATCAGGAAAAGGGAAAGATAAAGATGATGAGAAAAGTACTACTAGAAGATGTACAGGCAAAAAGAAAGGAATTGAAAATTTTATGAGAAAGGAAAAAGGAAGTACTTCGCAATCTATGTATTACGCCATGAATAAAGCACTTCAAATGAAGAAAAATATAAACTTCCGAAACTCTGAGTATGTTAGGAGTACGGAAGAATTATTAGACCAAATGTTAAACGAATCAAATATAGCAGATCATGGAGGATAGCTAAAAGATGGTCTAATGGAAATTGAGGGAAATATTTTATCAGGAAGCATTCATAAGGGAAATAAAAAGATATTAGCAGAAAAATTGGTTGGTATTCAGAAAAAGTTAATCCCCGTAAAGGATATGGGTGAAAACGAAGCCAGAATAGATTTTAGGGGAAGAACTTAAATCAATACATAGGAGAGAACCTGCTACTACAGAAGTTTATGTACCAACGAATGAGGTTGGAAGGGAATACATAAACTATGAAGTCACACTCACACCAGGGTATTTTGAAGAAATGGAAGAGAGGGAAGTGTTCTCTCTAATCACAAAAGGAGATCTAATTAAGCATATTGAAAATAATATACTAATTTTTTATCTGATAGTTTCTGTACTACAACATAGTACTGTTGTGTTTACAAATGAAGAAAAAGAATGTATAAAATAAATAGATTAGCCAACAAGAACAAGTGATATGCTCAATTAAATGATCTCTCCACAAAGGATCTACCCTAATGAACCGCTCGAACACATCGAAAGTGAGGTAGATCAACTAAACTTCTATTTATGGAAGTTTACTGGTCGAGCAATCGATGTAAATTAAAGCGCTTTTTGGGCGGCATCTCAAGCTTATAAATTACTATTCTAGAATGATAAGTCGGGCATAAAACATTAAATCTAGTGCTTCTCGGGAGGCAACCCGAGCTTTTTATTATTAATGTTTCACTTTATGTTTTAGTTTTTTAATTTTGAATAAGTGAATTAGTCTCGGCTTATCATTCACACTCAAAAGACACAACACAAAGGAAATATTTTTTGACGTGTTCACACTTAAGAGTCTAAATCACAATTAGAGAAAAAAAAATTGGATAAAATGAATGAAGGAAGTCAAGAAACTAAAAAGTTGCAAAGAATCTGAGTTGGATCTTCAAGGAAGTCTTCAAACAGAATTTTCCGTAGGGAAGTACTTGCTCCTTTTTACCTTAACTAAATATATATGTCATATCTGAGCTAAACACTAAGTGCAGGACAAAACCCTTTAATCATTAAAACATTTAAAACCAACATGTGTCTAAAAGCTTATTTGAAAGAAGAAAAAAAGTGTGGAATTCATAACAATCGTCTCTATATAACCACATAGAATGTGTCTTAATGACTGCCTCAGTGGATGTGTCTATATTACTGCCACAGAATACTTTACGGAAAATATAAAATACAAATCTTAAGGAATAAAGTATTCAAAAGTGTTATTAAAACGATTGCTAGGAAAACAACATGAACGTTAGGGACAATGTTCTTTTAAGTGTGAGATATCGGTATATTATACTTTAGTATTCTGCAATAATCCTCAAGTAAAATTACCGAAATTTTTAAAATTTTCTGGTTAATTTTGAAATTTTTTGTCGAAAAATTTTTTGTCTTGAATAATATCTTAGGAGATTGTTATCTTCATCTTTATGCGGCTTAAGATAATTACATGTTAGGAATACTTTTAGTATTAAAATGAATTTTCAAAGCATCACATTATTAGGTATATACAATCCAATCTTTCAAAAGTGAGGCTTTACGAGACCAAAAGCATAACGTCTATAATGCTTCACCCCAAAAAAGAGTGTATGCCGATGTCTATATTTTGAATTAAAACTTGCTCAAGATATGCGTGTCGAGATCACACTCTAAGTAAATCACTTAGTGATTTAGGTACCTTATCTAAACTTGAAAAATTCTTAGAAATGGAAAATCACCTTCTTATATGAGAGGATCCGTTCATATACATTATAAACGATTCACAATAGTTGATTACATTGCGAGGTATTTGACCTCTATATGATACATTATACAAACATTGCATTCGTTTTTAAAAGACAATCTTTCTTTACATCGAAAATTGACAGGCATGCATACCATTTTTTAATGATAAATCCCTTTTATTGATTATAACTTCTAATCCGTTCATCGAAACCATTCGATATCTAAAGGAAAAGTTCTTAATTTTTCGCTAGCTTTCCAAGGACATGCATATCCTATACCTTATCTCAACCGTAAGTGTAACTAATTCAAGATTCAACCTAACCTGTCTAAGAGCAATATCAAAAGTACAAGCATGCATAATCCTAAATACTCGAGCACTAGTCAGGGATACACTATTAGTATGTAAAAGTTAAATTATGAGTACTCACGTATCAATATTGAGATTCAATATTGCAGGAAAGGTACGTAGACGCAACGGAAATGATAAACACTATATTGACCTCACGAGTATACCCATGAACCATACTCAATCATCTCCATAGCTATAACCCATAATTTCTTTAATCCTGTCCCACTCGAAAAACAACTTCGAAATCACTCGGACAGCACTCCGTCGTAATATTTTATGTATACTAATAATATCTTGAAATAATACGGAGTAAATATATATATGTAAATCGATTGAGAGAGTTTAGAGAAAAATATTTTAAAGTTTCTATGAAATAATGAAACCTATTGAATTCTATTTATAATAGATTTTTTAATTATTAAAGTGAATTATTAAAGTATGAATTATTAAAGTGAATTATTAAAGTATGAATTATTAAAGTGAATTATTAAAGTATGAATTATTAAAGTGAATTATTAAAGTTAAAGTAAAGTAAAAATAAAATAAAGGTAAAGTTTAAGTATAGTAAAAGTATAAAACTATGTACGTATAATACGCGTATAAATATATATAATATTAATTTAAATCGTTATATATACTTAATAAAATAAAATATAAATATTGTTATCTTTATCATACTAGTTAAGTAATGAATTGTCAAAAGTGGTTCTAGATATTTATATACGTTTGAATAATAAAGTTCTTTTTAAACTGAAAACGTTTTTGTACGTTTGAAACTAAATAGATCAATCGAGTCTTTATGAGATTCAATCTTCCACTATCCTTTGTCTAGTTCTCAATGATTCACAATTTATTCTTATTTATAAATCACTTTACCATTTTCCGAATATTGTTAAAATGGAAAGATTTCTCAAATCAACGTGGGCCTTTCAACAGAGACTTGTAATCATAATTCAATATATCTGATAATTCAATCATTTGATCTTATCGTCTAATTCCATTGATAAACATTTTGAAACAGATACAATCAATAAAAGTATTTAATCTAATATTTTTGTTTATATTTCAAGTTATAATATATACACATATGCATATATAATCATATTCGTTTAATGGTTCGTGAATCGTTGGAACTTGGTCGAGGTTGAATGAATGTATGAACATAGTTTAAAATTCTTGAAATTTAACTTAACAAATATTGCTTATCGTGTCAGAAACATATAAAGATTAAAATTTAAATTTGGTTGGAAATTTTCGGGTTGTCACATTATACGTACTCACATCCATTTCCACTCACTCCATCTCCTTTACCGAAAATAAAATTCTCCATCCACAAAGAATCTTTGAAAAGCCAAACTTATAAAAATATCTAAAAAGGGAGTTTGCTTCATGAATTCTCCCTCTACTATAAGTGTTTAAGTTGTCTCTTATAAATTTTGTTTTTTTAAACTAACGTAAAAGTTGTAGTCTCTCATATTCGAATATTGATCTCATAGGGTGTTGTATCACCTAGCCACCTAACACCTTTCAGTCTATAATCGATTGATCGAAAGTTCTCTACAAGGATCAAACAATTTACAGTCTTAAAGTAAATTGATCATATATAAAAAAAATATAGATATATATGAGCAACTAGTTCAATAAAAAAAGAAGTTAAAAGAACGAAGAGGAAACAAGAACCCTATATAGACTAAACCTTGCTTAGTACGCAACCTGACAAAAACTCAAAAACCTTAGAACTCCCAAACTTGACAAAAATATTCTCCCGAAAAACATACCCTTCTCTCACCAATAGAGCTTTCAATAAAGCTACTCTATCCATACTATATCTAAATAGAGCTATTAAGCTACCTATACATAAACCCTAGAACTTTACTCACACTAAAGTTCTAGCAAAAACCATTTTGTTTACATCACTGAAAATTGAATATATGAATTCGACCAGACAAATATTCAAAGCTCCATGCACAATTCCTTCACTAAAACCTACCATCATTCACATATTTTCTTGATTATCATCGATATTTAGACATTTTACCAACTTAGGTGGTGGGGATTTGATTCTCGATCAAGCCTATAACGATAAACGCACACATGACTGGCCAATCGAGCGCACCGCCAAAATTAGAATAGGTCACCCTAAACACTTTTATGATGAAGGACCACCAGTGAGATTAGCTTGGTCATGTATATTCTACGCTTGCGAGAATTGAAAAGACGGCCTAGAAAATGTCATTTCTAATTTTAAAAATAGGAAAAGCGTTTTATCTTTATTATAAAATATAAGAATGAACTTGACAATACGTTTTCTAAGTTTTTGTTTACTTAAAAGTATTCCAGACGGTTTTGCTTGAGGACAAGCAAAGTCTAAGTCTAGATACTTGATATCGTGTAAAAAGTCATGTTTTTACTAATGATATCTACTCAAATCCTACATGAATTCAAGAAAAATAGTTCTATAAATGCAATAATCCACTAAGTTTTGCTAAACAGGACTTCAAAACCTCATATTGCAAAAAAGCTGGAAAAAGAGCCAAAATTAGGGTTTTCTAACCCTAATTTAAAGAAACACCCTAAAAGACACCACAATAGCTCAAGATCACTAACCAGGGCTTCCTACATTCTTCAAGATATGTATATGAAAATCTACCAAGAACATAGAAACACATATGATTCATATATAAAGATCAAGACGTTTCAAGACTTACATACACTGAAAACACATACAAAACCTTAATCACACAATACTTTAAATACAACCACAAGGAACATCAAGAAGTAATTCAGTGGATTGTGTGTGCTAAATAAAAGTCTAAGGAACCACGAGCTAGTGCATATATTGCACTTCAACTCAAAATGAATACTGGTATTCAACAACATACTATAAGAAACTAGTATACGACAAACATGAAATACACAAAAATAACTCGCGATCGGAGATCAAAACTGGTGATGCAATTAACCTAACTAGCGACTCATTTAGGAAAATTGGAGAATCAGTTAGCCTAAATGGAGAACCAGTTACTTCAGCTGGTGACTCAATTACTTCAACTCGTGACGCAAAAGATGTAAACGGCGACTCAGAGACTTAAACTGGCGACCCAGTGTGACGACCCGGAAATTTCCGACCAAATTTAAACTTAATCTTTATATTATTTCGACATGATAAGCGAAGTTGGTTAGGTTGAGTCTCAAAAACTTTGAACTGTTTCATATATGCAATTACCCTTCGACCATTTCCGACGATTCACGAACAACTATTTGTAAATAGATAAATATATATTTCAATATATATAGATATGTATATATTTGAAGTCTAAATTTAAAATACTATAAGCTTTAGTTAACTATGTAAAAATAAAATATAATTACAAAAATAAATACATATATTTAAAGTATATTAAAAATAAATATCTAATGATTGTAATACTCGTTTGATGTTCCGATTGATATTAAACAAGTTAAATTCAAACTTATATGATTTTAAAATAAACGGTGATCCGAAAATGAGTTATATAAACTATAGGCTTATTAAAAATATAAATAGGAACTATTTGTTTAATTTTAAAAAAATTTATATTTTACTTGGGGTTGGGAGTAAATAATTAAGGTAATTTTTATTTAATAATTAATGATCAAATTTTATACCATAATAATCAAAATAAATAAATATGGTTAACTTAAAAATATGGGGATTTTCCTGAACACTTTTATCCGCCCCTAATTATCAACGGAGCACGATATTATACCCAATTAAAAGTGTCGGCAGTGTAATAGTTATATGCACCCGTGATAATTTGAATTATCAATTAGTAGTACTGTGTTTTCTTTCCTTGTCCACTTGCTACTAACTTAATATATATATATATATTCATATGCTATACATAACATATGGAGATATAAGCACATATACACCCATCACCATTTCCCTCTCATCTTGTTCCTTACATGAACCACCAACACAAAACACACATCTACTAACTGCTGCTGTACTTCGGTTCTTTTGAGGAGATTCAACCCAAAATGAAACCACTTTTTGTTGATCGACTCCATTGAACCCAGATATCTTTTTCCTGTTGTCAGCACACCATCACCATGGATCGATCATTATTACTCCTGCTACTACTCATAAACAATCGACCACCATTAAATTCCTTTTCTGTTTCTGTTCCATTTGAACCCCCTCCATAACTATCACCTCCATCAATCACCTTCTTAAACTGTTGTAACTTTGTTATATGTTTATGTTTTGTTCACACCCATGAATCATCTGTTTTAAATCTTCGATTGCTACTTCCTGTTGAACGTATGAAGCAAAACTCTACAAACCCATTTGGTACTCACTTTGACTGTTACCATACTCGCTTGAAACCAATAATCATCATCTTCTTCATAACAATCAATAACCATCACCACCCAGACCATCGTAAGTTGCAACCCCTTTCTGCTGCTGCACCTGCAACGAAAACAACCCACAACGGCTCGCAAAAACAACACCTACTGTCCATCTGTTTTTGCAGCTACTACTACCGCTGTTACGTCTATTTTTGGTTTCAAATCGAACCTAATTCATCACCTATTACAGCTGCAAAGCTCCTGTTCTTGTTACTGTTTCAAACCAAAGCCCAAACCTTTCTATTATTGTTACCATTGTCTTCTGGGTCTGCTACTTTCTGGTCGAAGGTCACCAAACCGATACCCACATGATGTACAGTGAAAAGGAGAGGATACAAAGAAGAAGGAAGTAACGAGGGAAGATGATTATGATGATTACGTGATGATGAGGTTAAGTGATCACGTTCATGAACGTGAGGGATAGAGAGAAATAGAGGGTTACAGAACTCATATGGGCCGTAAAATTTGTTGATAATTGTTGGGCCGAGGACTACCTGTTGGGCTGATATCCTACTTATTTTAAATGGGTCGTAAGAGTTTCATGTTGTTATATATTTTTTTTTCATACGTAAATTGATAATGATATACTAGGGTTATGGTGAGTGATTATAATTATGAGATGATCATGATTATGATATAATTATGATAAGATTAGGATGTTGATTATGGTTACGAGATAGTAATGATACTTAGATTAAATGATGATGAGAATGGCATACGATTATGATTAGATGATGAGATATGATTATGTTTGATGATCACGAGTGGTTTGGAATGGTTAGTGGGGAAACGAGAGGTCTCGGGTTCGAGTCCTGTCTGGAGCATTTCTTTTTAGAAGGGTATACATTATTATTCTCATTTTCATTATTATTATTATTATTATTATTATTATTATTATTATTATTATTATTATTATTATTATTATTATTATTATTATTATTATTATTATTATTAGTATTATTATTATTATTATTATTATTATTATTATTATTACTATTACTATTATTATTATTATTATATTATTTTTATTTTTATTTTTATTATTATTATTTATTGTTATTATTATTAGTTAGTGTTATAGTGTTATTATTATTACTATCATTAATATAATTGATATTATTATCATTATAATTATTACTAAGTATGATCATTAAGTATTATTAGTATATTTATGTAAATTGTTATTATTGTCATTAATATCATTAAGTATCATTATCATTAATATTAGTATTAGAAGTACCATTTAACATTAATTTTAGTATTATTAATTATATGATCATTAAAATTTTAATAAAACGACAGTTATTATTAAACTTACCATTACTATTAAAAATATTATTTTTGCTAAAACTATTATTTTACTTTATCATTATTAGTAAAATTACCATTTTTTATTAAAAATACTATTATTAGTATTATTATTATTCTTAATCTAATATTACTACAATTAATAATTTTACAAAACAAAAGATATATATATATATATATATATATATATATATATATATATATCTTTTGTTTTGTAAAATTATTAATTGTAGTAATATTAGATTAAGAATAATAATAATACTAATAATAGTATTTTTAATAAAAAATGGTAATTTTACTAATAATGATAAAGTAAAATAATAGTTTTAGCAAAAATAATATTTTTAATAGTATTACTACAGTTAATAATTTTACAAAACAAAAGATATATATATATATATATATATATATATATATATATCTTTTGTTTTGTAAAATTATTAATTGTAGTAATATTAGATTAAGAATAATAATAATACTAATAATAGTATTTTTAATAAAAAATGGTAATTTTACTAATAATGATAAAGTAAAATAATAGTTTCTTATATATATATATATATATATATATATATATATATATATATATATATATAATTTTATTAATACTTATATTACATTATAATACTTATTTGATATTTAATTAATGTTATTAGTTAAAATGAAATTTTATGTAGTATTAGTATACTTTATATAATAAATATATTTATGTATGTATATATATATATATATATATATATAATATATATATATATATATATATATATATATATATATATATATACATAAATATATTTATTATATAAAGTATACTAATACTACATAAAATTTCGTTTTAACTAATAACATTAATTAAATATCAAATAAGTATTATAATGTAATATAAGTATTAATAAAATTATATATATATATATATATATATATATATATATATATATATATATATATATATATATATATATATATATATATATATATATATATATATATATATATATATATATATATATATATATATATAAGAATATTAATCCTAATACATAAAATATATGTAAACAGTTGTTTGATTATGATTATTTGTTTTTAATATATATATATATATAAATGATATAGGTTCGTGAATCCAAGGCCAATCATGCATTGTTCAGTTCCGTCGTATGAATATTTTTACAACAAAATATTGTATTGTGAGTTTCATTTGCTCCCTTTTTAAATGCTTTTGCAATATATATTTTTGGGACTGAGAATACATGTGCTTTTATGAATGTTTTACGAAATAGACACAAGTAATCGAAACTACATTCTATGGTTGGATTATTGAACCGAATATACCCCTTTTTAGCTTGGTAGCCTAAGAATTGGTGTTTATGATAATTCCCACCAAGTGACGCGAATCCTAAAGATATATCTATTTGGTCCAACAAGCCTAATCCGAATTACGGATGCTTTAGTACTTCGATTTATCATGTCCGATGAGAGTCCCGGAATGATGTGAATATTCTATATGCATCCTGTTAAGGTCGGTTACCAGGTGTTCAATCCATATGAATGATTTTTATGCAGATGCATGATATTTATGAGAAATGAAATGAAAATCTTGTGGTCTATTAAATTAATGGAAATGATTGTTTATGATAAACTAATGAACTCACCAATATTTTGGTTGACACTTGAAAGCATGTTTATTCTCAGGTTTGAAAGAAATCTTTCGCTGTGCATTTGCTCATTTTGGAGATATTACTTGGAGTCATTCATGACATATTTCAAAAGACGTTGCATTCGAGTCGTTGAGTTTATCAAGAATATTATTAAGTCATTTATAGTTGTATATATTATGAAATGGTATGCATGCCTGTCAACTTTCGATGTAAGGAAAAGTTGTCTTTTAAAAACGAATGCAATGTTTGTAAAATGTATCATTTAGAGGTCAAATACCTCGCAATGTAATCATATGTTATTGTATTCGTCCTTATGGATTAGGACGGGTAGTCTCACCCAGGGCCTTTAAATAGTGAACTATGGTCTCTAACTGGTGACTCGGGGTTAGCAACTGGAGACCCAAGGTTAGCTTTTGGCAACTCGGAGGTTTTAACTGGCGACTCGTGGCTAGCAACTGGTGACCCAGGCACCAAAACTGGTGACCCAGGCAACCAACTGGTGACTCAGACATTCATTTCTTTCATTCAGAAAACTCAGAGCTCTCTGATCCCGAGTTTTCTTTGTGCTCCCTTTCTCACACAACACACTAATTTAAAGCTTAGGCTAGTTTATTACTCCATCCATACCAATTTTATAGTCCAATATTCCTTTTTGGGATGTCTCAAATTAATTGTCTACTTCCATAAATGGAAAAAAATAAGGTGATAAAGTTCTTTGTGCCCCTACTTTATATATGTAAGACAAAAATATGGGTAAAACGTAAGGGGGTAAGACTGGAATGTGAAATGTCCCGTTCTTATTGATTAAAAACGTTCCATATTAATTGATTTTGTTGCGAGGTTTTGACCTCTATATGAGACGTTTTTCAAAGACTGCATTCATTTTAAAACAAACCATAACCTTTATTTCATCAATAAAGGTTTAAAAATCTTTACGTAGATTATCAAATAATGATAATCTAAAATATCCTGTTTACACGCGACCATTACATAATGGTTTACAATACAAATATGTTACAACAAAATAAGTTTCTTGAATGCAGTTTTTACACAATATCATACAAGCATGGACTCCAAATCTCGTCCTTATTTAAGTATGTGACAGCGGAAGCTCTTAATAATCACCTGAGAATAAACATGCTTAAAACGTCAACAAAAATGTTGGTGAGTTATAGGTTTAACCTATATATTATCAAATCATAATAATAGACCACAAGATTTCATATTTCAATACACATCCCATACATAGAGATAAAAATCATTTATATGGTGAACACCTGGTAACCGACATTAACAAGATGCATATTTAAGAATATCCCCATCATTCCGGGACACCCTTCGGATATGATATAAATTTCGAAGTACTAAAGCATCCGGTACTTTAGATGGGGTTTGTTAGGCTCAATAGATCTATCTTTAGGATTCACGTCAATTAGGGTATCTGTTCCCTAATTCTTAGATTACCAGACTTAATAAAAAAGGGGCATATTCGATTTCGATAATTCAACCATAGAATGTAGTTTCACGTACTTGTGTCTATTTTGTAAATCATTTATAAAACTTGCATGTATTCTCATCCCAAAAATATTAGATTTTAAAAGTGGGACTATAACTCACTTTCACAGATTTTTTACTTCGTCGGGAAGTAAGACTTGGCCACTGGTCGATTCACGAACCTATAACAAATATGTACATATATATCAAAGTATGTTCAAAATATATTTACAACACTTTTAATACATTTTGATGTTTTAAGTTTATTAAGTCAGCTGTCCTCGTTAGTAACCTACAACTAGTTGTCCACAGTTAGATGTACAGAAATAAATCGATATATATTATCTTGAATCAATCCACGACCCAGTGTATACATATCTCAGTATTGATCACAACTTAAACTATATATATTTTGGAATCAACCTCAATCCTGTAGAGCTTACTCCAACATTCACATATAGAGTGTCTATGGTTGTTCCGAAATATATATAGATGTGTCGACATGATAGGTCGAAACATTGTATACGTGTCTATGGTATCTCCAGATTACATAATATACAATACAAGTTGATTAAGTTATGGTTGGAATAGATTTGTTACCAATTTTCACGTAGCTAAAATGAGTAGTTTTTACCAATTTTGTTTTGCTCGCCATTTCTTCGTTTCTAATCCGTTTTGAGTGATTTAAGCGGCCACGGTTTTGTATTGAACTTGACTTTATGAAACTAAACAGAAAAGGTATAGGTTTATAGTCGTAAATACAAGTTACAAGTCGTTTTTGAAAGAGGTAGTCATTTCCGTCGAAAGAACGACATCTTGATGACTGTTTTGAAAAACATACTTTCACTTTGAGTTTAACCATGATTTTTGGATATGGTTTCATGTTCATAAGAAAAATCATTTTCCCAGAAGTATAGCTTTTAAATCAAATTTTTTCATAGTTTTTAATTATCCAAACCAAAACAGCCCCCGGTTGTAACTACGACGGCGTAAATCCGGTTTTATGTTGTTTATCGTGTTTCCGGGTTTTAAATAATTAAGTTAGCATATCATATAGATATATATCATGTGTATAGTTGATTTTAAAAGTGTAGTTAGAAGGATTAACTTTATATGCGAACAAGTTTAGAATTAACTAAACTATGTTCTAGTGATTACTAGTTTACCACTTCGAATATGATATCTTTTTATGTATGAATCGAATGATGTTATGAACATCATTACTACCTTAAGTTCCTTGGATAAACCTATTGGAAAAGATAAAAATGGATCTAGCTTCAACGGATCCTTGGATGAATCGAAGTTCTTGAAGCAGAATCATGACACGAAAACAAGTTCAAGTAAGATCATCACTTGAAATAAGATTGTTATAGTTATAGAAATTGAACCAAAGTTTGAATATGATTATTACCTTATATTAGAATGATAACCTACTGTAAGAAACAAAGATTTCTTGAGGTTGGATGATCACCTTACAAGATTGGAAGTGAGCTAGCAAACTTGAAAGTATTCTTGATTTTATGTAACTAGAACTTGTAGAATTTATGAAGAACACTTAGAACTTGAAGTTAGAACTTGAGAGAGATCAATTAGATGAAGAAAATTGAAGAATGAAAGTGTTTGTAGGTGTTTTTGGTCGTTGGTGTATGGATTAGATATCAAGGATATGTAATTTTGTTTTCATGTAAATAAGTCATGAATGATTACTCATATTTTTGTAATTTTATGAGATATTTTATGCTAGTTGCCAAATGATGGTTCCCACATGTGTTAGGTAACTCACATGGGCTGCTAAGAGCTGATCATTGGAGTGTATATATGAAAGGATCCGTTCATATACATTATAAACGATTCACAATAGTTGATTACATCGCGAGGTATTTGACCTCTATATGATACGTTTTACAAACATTGCATTCGTTTTTAAAAGACAAACTTTCTTTACATCAAAAATTGACGGCATGCATACCATTTCATATTACATCCAACTATAATTGACTTAATATTAATCTTGATGAACTCAACGACTCGAATGCAACGTCTTTCAAAGTATGTCATGAATGACTCCAGGTAATATCCTTAAAATGAGCTAATGCACAGCGGAAGATTTCTTTAATACCTGAGAATAAACATGCTTAAAAGTGTCAACCAAAAGGTTGGTGAGTTCATAGGTTTATCATATCAATCATTTCAATATATTAATAGACCACAAGATTTCCGTTTATAAATATATGTACACTCGCAAGTGTATAAAAGTATTCTATAAGTTGTAGGCACCGAGTAACAAGCCTTAACGTTCATGTTTTACCCTCTGAAGTACACCAGATCAGGTGTGTTTAATATAACCTCGAAGTACTAAAGCATCCCATAGTCAGGATGGGGTTTGTCAGGCCCAATAGATCTATCTTTAGGATTCGCGCCTACCGTACATAGACAAGTAGTTTAATGTTACCAAGCTAAGGGTATATTTCTGGTTTAAACCCACGTAGAATTAGTTTTAGTACTTGTGCCTATTTCGTAAAACATTTATAAAACAGCGCATGTATTCTCAGCCTAAAAATATATATTGCAAAAGCAATTAAAAAGGGAGCAAATGAAACTCACAATACTGTATTTCGTAGCAATTATGTATATGACGGAACTAAACAAGTGCAGGGTTTGTCTCGGATTCATGAACCTATATTAAGTATATATATATTTATATGTTGGTCAATATCTGTCTAACAATTTAGGTCATGTCGTAGTGTATCACAATCCTAATGCTCGAGACCGACATGCAAAAGTCAACAAAAGTCAACTTGACCCAAAATGACTTCCAAAATCTATACATGTTTATTATATAACTTATATATAGTCGTTTTATATATTTAAATATATTTATCAGATCTTATTATACTAAATAATACAAGTCATTTATTAATAAATAAAAATTTATATTTAAATTCATATATGATAAAAATATACTTTTATATATCTCAAGTAATAAAATTTATAAAATTCACTTAATATCATAAAAATATAGTGGTATGTATTATTAATGTAATTATATTACGTGTGGTAAAAATATTTTGTACGCATATTTATTTGATTAAATAATATTGATAATAATAATAATGATAAAAATAATAAAATGATAGTTTCAATAAAAATATTAATTTTTAGTAATAAAAATAATTTTAGTAATAACATCAACTGATAACAATTATAATAATCGTTTTAATAATAATATTAAAATTAATAATAATTCAGTTGACCATATCTTTTAATCCGTTCATCGAACCCACACGATTTCTAAATGAAAAGTTATTAATTTTTCTTTAGCTTTTCAACGACATGCATATCATATACCTTATCTCAGTAGCATATGTATCAAATTCGTGATTTATCATAAATTATTTAACGACGAAACTAAGCATACAAATATGCATAATCATATATACTCGAGCACTAGTCAGGGATACACTATTAATATATAAAAGATAAGATATGAATGCTCACGTATCAATATTGTGATTCAATATTGCAGGAAAGTACGTAGACGCAACGAAAATGATAAAAGTTAGGTTGACCTCACGAGCAATACCCTCGAACAATATCCATAACCTCCATAGCTATAACCCATAATTTCCTTAGCTCTATCCCGTTTGAAAACTTATTTTGAAATCGTCTGAATATAACTCCGTCGTAGTATTTTATGTATACTAATAATATCTTGAAATAATACTAAGTAAATATATATATGTAATTCGATTGAGAGAGTTTAGAGAAATATATTTTCAAGTTTCTATGAAATAATAAAACCTATTGAATTCTATTTATAATAGATTTTTAAATTATTAAAGTGAATTATTAAAGTATGAATTATTAAAGTGAATTATTAAAGTATGAATTATTAAAGTGAATTATTAAAGTTAATTATTAAAGTGAATTATTAAAGTTAAAGTAAAGTAAAAGTAAAGTAAAAGTAAAGCAAATGTAAAGTTAAAGTATAGTAAAAGTATAAAACTATGTACGTATAATACGCGTATAAATATATTTAATATTAATTTAAATCGTTATATCATAAAACATTTTAGAAAAGTAGAATTATATATATTCATAATAGGTTTCAAGTTTTTAAATTACAGTCTGTTGGTGAAGCATGGGATAAAATCCAAAGGTTTAATAAACGTATTAAATCATCTTAATGAAAAATGTCGAGTTACTTAACTTGTCGATATCTAACATCTAAGTTATTTACACTCCACATTCTTACTTATAGATCACTTTACCATTTTCCGAATATTGTCAAAAAGAATAGATTTCTTAAATCACAGTGGACCTCATAACATTGGCCCGTAATCATATCATAATGTATCTGATAATTCAATCATTTGATATTATCTCTTAATTCTGTCGATAAATATATCGAAACAAATACATTCATGTAAAGTATCATATATATCAAATACTTTGTTAATGTTTTCAGTTATTATATATTATATATACATATCTATATACACATAATTGTTCGTGAATCGTCAAACACGGTCAAAGGGTAATTGATTACATGAATGTAGTTCCAAACTTTTTGAGATTCAACATTACAAATTCTGCTTATCGTGTCGGAAACATATAAAGGTTAGGTTTAAATTTGGTCGGAAATTTCCGGGTCGTCACAGTACCTACCCGTTAAAGAAATTTCGTCCCGAAATTTGATCGAGGTCATCATGGCTAACTTTAAAAATGTTTTCATGACGAATATGAGTTGATAAATAGAGTTTTATCATCATTGAGTAATATAGATAAAACAATTTGATTACGCGAAGAGTATAAGTGAAGCTATCGCAAGAGAGTGAAATGAGTAAACGTATATTCGTTTTAACCGATGACGTAGTTATGATTGATTTCCGGAATTCATGGAATTTAAAGAAAATCTTTGCAATAAGATTTGGTTCTTTGGCGATTAAGGAAATCAGGATCTTATTTGATTAAATGCGATAATCTGTCTCGATTTCTCTGTCTGATATTTTACTATAAATCCGCCCCTTCGTTTCTTTATTTCCACAGCTCACACCTTCTAGTCTTTCTCCCCAATTCATACTTTAAAGCATTCGTTAATATGCTTCATCCAGTATTGATTCTTGATATACTCTTAACTTTCATATCTGTCATTCTTCTTTTTCATCTACCACCGGAGGAAGTCATTTTCTTCTACCATTACCTTGGGGTTATTGTGTTTTTCATCCTCCCGTGTCTTTATATTGCTATACGCATTGATATACAAGGTTTGTAATTTTGGGGTTGTTATCGGGCTTTATATTCTCCATTATATTTCGGAGCTTCATGCTTTCGTTTTCTCTTCCCGACCTTAAGTCAAGCGGATAATGGTCCAGAATTTGTAGATATAAATTTTTGGATGAACATAGTTAATGTTCCAAGAAGAAAATCGTAATGGCACGATCTTGATTTGGCAAATTACCAGAATATCCTAAAATATAGAGCTATCAAGATGATATGTTCTTAATATATTTGGAAATTGGGTAGAATGTAAGAGTCGTATAAATAGTACATGATGACGGTATGTTCTGTGAATCATCACGTTCCATTAGAAACTCAGTATGACTTACTGTAATATAATCACATTGATCAAGTGTCATTTGAAATGTCCCGTTCTTATTGATTAAAAACGTTCCATATTAATTGATTTCGTTGCGAGGTTTTGACCTCTATATGAGACGTTTTTCAAAGACTGCATTCATTTTTAAACAAACCATAACCTTTATTTCATCAATAAAGGTTTAAAAAGCTTTACGTAGATTATCAAATAATGATAATCTAAAATATCCTGTTTACACACGACCATTACATAATGGTTTACAATACAAATATGTTACAACAAAATAAGTTTCTTGAATGCAGTTTTTACACAATATCATACAAGCATGGACTCCAAATCTCGTCCTTATTTAAGTATGCGACAGCGGAAGCTCTTAATAATCACCTGAGAATAAACATGCTTAAAACGTCAACAAAAATGTTGGTGTGTTATAGGTTTAACCTATATATATCAAATCATAATAATAGACCACAAGATTTCATATTTCAATACACATCCCATACATAGAGATAAAAAAATCATTCATATGGTGAACACCTGGTAACCGACATTAACAAGATGCATATATATAAGAATATCCCCATCATTCCGGGACACCCTTCGGATATGATATAAATTTCGAAGTACTAAAGCATCCGGTACTTTGGATGGGGTTTGTTAGGCCCAATAGATCTATCTTTAGGATTCGCGTCAATTAGGGTGTCTGTTCCCTAATTCTCAGATTACCAGACTTAATAAAAAGGGGCATATTCAATTTCGATAATTCAACCATAGAATGTAGTTTCACGTACTTGTGTCTATTTTGTAAATCATTTATAAAACCTGCATGTATTCTCATCCCAAAAATATTAGATTTTAAAAGTGGGACTATAACTCACTTTCACAGATTTTTACTTCGTCGGGAAGTAAGACTTGGCCACTGGTTGATTCACGAACCTATAACAATATATACATATATATCAAAGTATGTTCAAAATATATTTACAACACTTTTAATATATTTTGATGTTTTAAGTTTATTAAGTCAGCTGTCCTCGTTAGTAACCTACAACTAGTTGTCCACAGTTAGATGTACAGAAATAAATCGATAAATATTATCTTGAATCAATCCACGACCCAGTGTATACGTATCTCAGTATTGATCACAACTCAAACTATATATATTTTGGAATCAACCTCAACCCTGTATAGCTAACTCCAACATTCACATATAGAGTGTCTATGGTTGTTCCGAAATATATATAGATGTGTCGACATGATAGGTCGAAACATTGTATACGTGTCTATGGTATCTCAAGATTACATAATATACAATACAAGTTGATTAAGTTATGGTTGGAATAGATTTGTTACCAATTTTCACGTAGCTAAAATGAGAAAAATTATCCAATCTTGTTTTACCCATAACTTCTTCATTTTAAATCCGTTTTGAGTGAATCAAATTGCTATGGTTTCATATTGAACTCTATTTTATGAATCTAAACAGAAAAAGTATAGGTTTATAGTCGGAAAAATAAGTTACAAGTCGTTTTTGTAAAGGTAGTCATTTCAGTCGAAAGAACGACGTCTAGATGACCATTTTAGAAAACATACTTCCACTTTGAGTTTAACCATAATTTTTGGATATAGTTTCATGTTCATAATAAAAATCATTTTCTCAGAATAACAACTTTTAAATCAAAGTTTATCATAGTTTTTAATTAACTAACCCAAAACAGCCCGCGGTGTTACTACGACGGCGTAAATCCGGTTTTACGGTGTTTTTCGTGTTTCCAGGTTTTAAATCATTAAGTTAGCATATCATATAGATATAGAACATGTGTTTAGTTGATTTTAAAAGTCAAGTTAGAAGGATTAACTTTTGTTTGCGAACAAGTTTAGAATTAACTAAACTATGTTCTAGTGATTACAAGTTTAAACCTTCGAATAAGATAGCTTTATATGTATGAATCGAATGATGTTATGAACATCATTACTACCTTAAGTTCCTTGGATGAACCTACTGGAAAAGAGAAAAATGGATCTAGCTTCAATGGATCCTTGGATGGCTCAAAGTTCTTGAAGCAAAATCATGACACGAAAACAAGTTCAAGTAAGATCATCACTTGAAATAAGATTGTTATAGTTATAGAAATTAAACCAAAGTTTGAATATGATTATTACCTTGTATTAGAATGATAACCTACTGTAAGAAACAAAGATTTCTTGAGGTTGGATGATCACCTTACAAGATTGGAAGTGAGCTAGCAATCTTGAAAGTATTCTTGATTTTATGAAACTAGAACTTTTGAAATTTATGAAGAACACTTAGAACTTGAAGATAGAACTTGAGAGAGATCAATTAGATGAAGAAAATTGAAGAATGAAAGTGTTTGTAGGTGTTTTTGGTCGTTGGTGTATGGATTAGATATAAAGGATATGTAATTTTGTTTTCATGTAAATAAGTCATGAATGATTACTCATATTTTTGTAATTTTATGAGATATTTCATGCTAGTTGCCAAATGATGGTTCCCACATGTGTTAGGAGACTCACATGGGCTGCTAAGAGCTGATCATTGGAGTGTATATACCAATAGTACATACATCTAAAAGCTGTGTATTGTACGAGTACGAATACGGGTGCATACGAGTAGAATTGTTGATGAAACTGAACGAGGATGTAATTGTAAGCATTTTTGTTAAGTAGAAGTATTTTGATAAGTGTCTTGAAGTCTTTCAAAAGTGTATGAATACATATTAAAACACTACATGTATATACATTTTAACTGAGTCGTTAAGTCATCGTTAGTCGTTACATGTAAATGTTGTTTTGAAACCTTTAGGTTAACGATCTTGTTAAATGTTGTTAACCCAATGTTTATAATATCAAAAGAGATTTCAAATTATTATATTATCATGATATTATGATGTACGAATATCTCTTAATATGATATATATACATTAAATGTCGTTACAACGATAATTGTTACATATATGTCTCGTTTCAAAATCATTAAGTTAGTAGTCTTGTTTTTATATATGTAGTTCATTGTTAATATACTTAATGATATGTTTACATATCATAATATCATGTTAACTATATATATAACCATATATATGTCATCATATAGTTTTTACAAGTTTTAACGTTCGTGAATCACCGGTCAACTTGGGTGGTCAATTGTCTATATGAAACTTATTTCAATTAATCAAGTCTTAACAAGTTTGATTGCTTAACATGTTGGAAACATTTAATCATGTAAATATCAATCTCAATTAATATATATAAACATGGAAAAGTTCGGGTCACTACAGTACCTACCCGTTAAATAAATTTCGTCCCGAAATTTTAAGCTGTTGAAGGTGTTGACGAATCTTCTAGAAATAGATGCGGGTATTTCTTCTTCATCTGATCTTCACGCTCCCAGGTGAACTCGGGTCCTCTACGAGCATTCCATCGAACCTTAACAATTGGTATCTTGTTTTGCTTAAGTCTTTTAACCTCACGATCCATTATTTCGACGGGTTCTTCGATGAATTGAAGTTTTTCGTTGATTTGGATTTCATCTAACGGAATAGTGAGATCTTCTTTAGCAAAACATTTCTTCAAATTCGAGACGTGGAAAGTGTTATGTACAGCCGTGAGTTGTTGAGGTAACTCAAGTCGGTAAGCTACTGGTCCGACACGATCAATAATCTTGAATGGTCCAATATACCTTGGATTTAATTTCCCTCGTTTACCAAATCGAACAACGCCTTTCCAAGGTGCAACTTTAAGCATGACCATCTCTCCAATTTCAAATTCTATATCTTTTCTTTTAATGTCAGCGTAGCTCTTTTGTCGACTTTGGGCGGTTTTCAACCGTTGTTGAATTTGGATGATCTTCTCGGTAGTTTCTTGTATAATCTCCGGACCCGTAATCTGTCTATCCCCCACTTCACTCCAACAAATCGGAGACCTGCACTTTCTACCATAAAGTGCTTCAAACGGCGCCATCTCAATGCTTGAATGGTAGCTGTTGTTGTAGGAAAATTCTGCTAACGGTAGATGTCGATCCCAACTGTTTCCGAAATCAATAACACATGCTCGTAGCATGTCTTCAAGCGTTTGTATCGTCCTTTCGCTCTGCCCATCAGTTTGTGGATGATAGGCAGTACTCATGTCTAGACGAGTTCCTAATGCTTGCTGTAATGTCTGCCAGAATCTTGAAATAAATCTGCCATCCCTATCAGAGATAATAGAGATTGGTATTCCATGTCTGGAGATGACTTCCTTCAAATACAGTCGTGCTAACTTCTCCATCTTGTCATCTTCTCTTATTGGCAGGAAGTGTGCTGATTTGGTGAGACGATCAACTATTACCCAAATAGTATCAAAACCACTTGCAGTCCTTGGCAATTTAGTGATGAAATCCATGGTAATGTTTTCCCATTTCCATTCTGGGATTTCGGGTTGTTGAAGTAGACCTGATGGTTTCTGATGCTCAGCTTTGACTTTAGAACACGTCAAACATTCTCCTACGTATTTAGCAACATCGGCTTTCATACCCGGCCACCAAAAATGTTTCTTTAGATCCTTGTACATCTTCCCCGTTCCAGGATGTATTGAGTATCTGGTTTTATGAGCTTCTCTAAGTACCATTTCTCTCATATCTCCAAATTTTGGTACCCAAATCCTTTTAGCCCTATACCGGGTTCCGTCTTCCCAAATATTAAGATGCTTCTCCGATCCTTTGGGTATTTCATCCTTTAAATTTCCCTCTTTTAAAACTCCTTGTTGCGCCTCCTTTATTTGAGTAGTAAGGTTATTATGAATCATTATATTCATAGATTTTACTCGAATGGGTTCTCTGTCCTTCCTGCTCAAGGCATCGGCTACCACATTTGCCTTCCCCGGGTGGTAACGAATCTCAAAGTCGTAATCATTCAATAATTCAATCCACCTACGCTGCCTCATATTCAGTTGTTTCTGATTAAATATGTGTTGAAGACTTTTGTGGTCGGTATATATAATACTTTTGACCCCATATAAGTAGTGCCTCCAAGTCTTTAATGCAAAAACAACCGCGCCTAATTCCAAATCATGCGTCGTATAATTTTGTTCGTGAATCTTCAATTGTCTAGACGCATAAGCAATCACCTTCGTTCGTTGCATTAATACACAACCGAGACCTTGCTTTGATGCGTCACAATAAATCACAAAATCATCATTCCCTTCAGGCAATGACAATATAGGTGCCGTAGTTAGCTTTTTCTTCAATAACTGAAACGCTTTCTCTTGTTCATCATTCCATTCGAATTTCTTCCCTTTATGCGTTAATGCAGTCAAGGGTTTTGCTATTCTGGAAAAGTCTTGGATGAACCTTCTGTAGTAACCAGCTAGTCCTAAAAACTGGCGTATGTGTTTCGGAGTTTTCGGGGTTTCCCACTTTTCAACAGTTTCTATCTTTGCCGGATCCACCTTAATACCTTCTTTGTTCACTATGTGACCGAGGAATTGAACTTCTTCCAACCAAAATGCACACTTTGAAAACTTAGCGTACAATTCTTCCTTCCTCAATACTTCTAACACCTTTCTCAAATGTTCACCGTGTTCTTGGTCATTCTTTGAGTAAATAAGTATGTCATCAATGAAAACAATGACAAACTTGTCAAGGTATGGTCCACACACTCGGTTCATAAGGTCCATGAACACAGCTGGTGCATTAGTTAAACCAAACGGCATGACCATAAACTCGTAATGACCGTAACGTGTTCTGAAAGCAGTCTTTGGAATATCATCTTCTTTCACCCGCATTTGATGATACCCGGAACGTAAGTCAATCTTTGAATAAACAGACGAGCCTTGTAGTTGATCAAATAAGTCGTCGATTCTCGGTAGTGGGTAGCGGTTCTTGATGGTAAGTTTGTTCAACTCTCGGTAGTCGATACACAACCTGAATGTACCATCTTTCTTCTTGACAAACAAAACAGGAGCTCCCCACGGTGATGTGCTTGGTCGAATGAAACCACGCTCTAAAAGTTCTTGTAATTGGCTTTGCAGTTCTTTCATCTCGCTGGGTGCGAGTCTGTAAGGAGCACGAGCTATTGGTGCAGCTCCTGGTACAAGATCTATTTGAAATTCAACGGATCGATGTGGGGGTAATCCCGGTAATTCTTTCGGAAATACATCGGGAAATTCTTTTGCGACGGGAACATCATTGATGCTCTTTTCTTCAGTTTGTACTTTCTCGACGTGTGCTAGAACAGCATAGCAACCTTTTCTTATTAGTTTTTGTGCCTTCAAATTACTAATAAGATGTAGCTTCGTGTTGCCCTTTTCTCCGTACACCATTAAGGGTTTTCCTTTTTCTCGTATAATGCGAATTGCATTTTTGTAACAAACGATCTCCGCTTTCACTTCTTTCAACCAGTCCATACCGATTATCACATCAAAACTTCCTAACTCTACTGGTATCAAATCAATCTTAAATGTTTCGCTAACCAGTTTAATTTCTCGATTCCGACATATATTATCTGCTGAAATTAATTTACCATTTGCTAATTCGAGTAAAAATTTACTATCCAAAGGCGTCAATGGACAACTTAATTTAGCACAAAAATCTCTACTCATATAGCTTCTATCCGCACCCGAATCAAATAAAACGTAAGCAGATTTATTGTCAATAAGAAACGTACCCGTAACAAGCTCCGGGTCTTCCTGTGCCTCTACCGCATTAATATTGAAAACTCTTCCACGGCCTTGTCCATTCGTGTTCTCCTGGTTCGGGCAATTTCTAATAATGTGGCCTGGTTTTCCACATTTATAACAAACTACATTGGCATAACTTGCTCCGACACTACTTGCTCCGCCATTACTCGTTCCGACACCATTTGTTCCTTTCGTTCTATTAACCCCTGGTCCGTAGACCTCACACTTCGCCGCGCTATGACCATTTCTTTTACACTTGTTGCAAAATTTGGTGCAGAACCCCGAGTGATTCTTTTCACACCTTTGGCATAGTTGCTTCTGATTGTTGTTGTTGTGGCGGTTATTATTGTTGTTGGGATGATTGTTGTAGTTGCTGTTGTTATTGTTGTTGTTGTTGTTGTTGGGCCGTTTGTTGTAGTTGCGATTGATGTTGCGATTGTTGGGATAATTGTTGCGATTATTGTTGTAATTGCTGTTGTTGTTGTATTGGTGATTCTTATCACCGTTTTCCTCCCACTTTCTTTTGACTTGCTTCACATTGGCCTCTTCAGCAGTCTGTTCTTTAATTCTTTCTTCAATCTGGTTCACTAGTTTGTGAGCCATTCTACATGCCTGTTGTATGGAGGCGGGCTCGTGTGAACTTATATCTTCTTGGATTCTTTCCGGTAATCCTTTCACAAACGCGTCGATCTTCTCTTCCTCATCTTCGAATGCTCCCGGACACAATAGGCACAATTCTGTGAATCGTCTTTCGTACGTGGTAATATCAAATCCTTGGGTTCGTAACCCTCTAAGTTCTGTCTTGAGCTTATTGACCTCGGTTCTGGGACGGTACTTCTCGTTCATCAAGTGCTTGAATGCTGACCACGGTAGTGCGTACGCATCGTCTTGTCCCACTTGCTCTAGATAGGTATTCCACCATGTTAACGCAGAACCTGTGAAGGTATGCGTAGCGTACTTCACTTTGTCCTCTTCAGTACACTTACTTATGGCAAACACCGATTCAACCTTCTCGGTCCACCGTTTCAATCCGATCGGTCCTTCGGTTCCATCAAATTCCAAAGGTTTGCAGGCAGTGAATTCTTTGTAGGTGCATCCTACACGATTTCCTGTACTGCTAGATCCAAGGTTATTGTTGGTATGTAGCGCAGCCTGTACTGCGGCTATGTTTGAAGCTAGAAAAGTACGGAATTCCTCTTCATTCATATTCACGGTGTGTCGAGTAGTCGGTGCCATTTCCTTCAAAATAGTTAAATGGAACAAGTTAATCATACAGAATATTAAGAGTAGTTAATAGTATTTCGTAGCATAATATGAACTCATTTATAAAAGCTTTTTCTTCATATTAGCGTTTTATAAGTTTAAATTCGGGTAGTACCTACCCGTTAAGTTCATACTTAGTAGCTAATATACAATTCAACTACTACAATTCTATATGAAAAACTGATTGTAATAATATTTCGCGTTCAAACTTTTATACAATATTTTACAAACTTACAATACCGCTTATTTTACATAAAGCATGAAATATAGCACACAATAACTTTGATACAAGATAGTTGTGAAGACAATTCTAGCTAGTACACAAGTCGTTCGGCAAAGGCAATAAAGACACGTAATTCATACGTCCAGAAACAAGTCATGCATTCTGGTTTTACTAGGACTACTTCCCATCCTTGGTCTTGTGCAACATAACCGTTATGGCCGTTGATAAGACAGTGTGTTGTAACGTCATCAAAGGGACGAGGGTTACGTAATGTCCAACAGTCCCGTAATAATCTAAAAACCTCATTTCTTACCCCAATTACCGACTCCGTCACTTGTGGAAACGTTTTGTTTAATAGTTGTAGCCCGATGTTCTTGTTCTCACTTTGGTGAGAAGCGAACATTACTAATCCGTAAGCATAACATGCTTCTTTATGTTGCATGTTAGCCGCTTTTTCTAAATCACGAAGTCCAATATTCGGATATATTGAGTCAAAATAATTTCTTAACCCGTTGCGTAAAATAGCATTTGGGTTCCCCGCAATATATGCGTCAAAGTAAACACATCGTAACTTATGGGTTTCCCAATGTGATATCCCCCATCTTTCAAACGAAAGTCTCTTATAAACCAAGACATTCTTGGAACGTTCTTCGAATGTCTTACAAACTGATCTCGCCTTAAATAGTTGTGCCGAAGAATTCTGGCCGACTCTAGACAAGATTTCATCAATCATGTCTCCGGGTAGGTCTCTTAAAATATTGGGTTGTCTATCCATTTTGTGTTTTTAAACTGTAAAATAGACAAGAGTTAGATTCATAAAAAAAATACTTATTAATACAAGCAATTTTTACATATATCATAAAGCATAAGAACACTATATTCCATATATTACACTACACGAATACAACTATCTTATTCCGACTCGCTCGTTTCTTCTTCTTCGATTTTGGTTCGTTTTGCCAAGTTTCTAGGGATATATGATGTTCCCCTAATACGAGCCGTCGTTGTCCACATTGGTTTAGAAAAACCTGGTGGTTTAGAGGTTCCCGGGTCATTGTTACAACTTAAGGACTTCGGGGGTTGACGATACATATAAAGTTCATCGGGGTTGGAATTAGATTTCTCTATTTTTATGCCTTTTCCCTTATTATTTTCTTTTGCCTTTTTAAATTCAGTTGGGGTAATTTCTATAACATCATCGGAATTCTCGTCGAAATCCGATTCATCGGAGAATTGGTAATCCTCCCAATATTTTGCTTCCTTGGCGGAAACACCATTGACCATAATTAACTTTGGTCGGTTGGTTGAGGATTTTCTTTTACTTAACCGTTTTATTATTTCCCCCACCGGTTCTATTTCTTCATCCGGTTCCGATTCTTCTTCCGGTTCCGATTCTTCTTCCGGTTCCGACTCTTCTTCCGGTTCCTCTTCGGGAACTTGTGAATCAGTCCACAAATCATTCCAATTTACATTTGACTCTTCATTATTATTAGGTGAGTCAATGGGACTTGTTCTAGAGGTAGACATCTATCACATAATATCAAACACGTTAAGAGATTAATATATCACATAATATTCATATGTTAAAAATATATAGTTTCCAACAAAAATGTTAAGCAATCATTTTTAAAGAAAACACGGTCGAAGTCCAGACTCACTAATGCATCCTAACAAACTCGATAAGACACACTAATGCAAATTTTCTGGTTCTCTAAGACCAACGCTCGGATACCAACTGAAATGTCCCGTTCTTATTGATTAAAAATGTTCCATATTAATTGATTTCGTTGCGAGGTTTTGACCTCTATATGAGACGTTTTTCAAAGACTGCATTCATTTTTAAACAAACCATAACCTTTATTTCATCAATAAAGGTTTAAAAAGCTTAACGTAGATTATCAAATAATGATAATCTAAAATATCCTGTTTACACACGACCATTACATAATGGTTTACAATACAAATATGTTACAACAAAATAAGTTTCTTGAATGCAGTTTTTACACAATATCATACAAGCATGGACTCCAAATCTCGTCCTTATTTAAGTATGCGACAGCGGAAGCTCTTAATAATCACCTGAGAATAAACATGCTTAAAACGGCAACAAAAATGTTGGTGAGTTATAGGTTTAACCTATATATATCAAATCATAATAATAGACCACAAGATTTCATATTTCAATACACATCCCATACATAGAGATAAAAAAATCATTCATATGGTGAACACCTGGTAACCGACATTAACAAGATGCATATATATAAGAATATCCCCATCATTCCGGGACACCCTTCGGATATGATATAAATTTCGAAGTACTAAAGCATCCGGTACTTTGGATGGGGTTTGTTAGGCCCAATAGATCTATCTTTAGGATTCGCGTCAATTAGGGTGTCTGTTCCCTAATTCTCAGATTACCAGACTTAATAAAAAGGGGCATATTCAATTTCGATAATTCAACCATAGAATGTAGTTTCACGTACTTGTGTCTATTTTGTAAATCATTTATAAAACCTGCATGTATTCTCATCCCAAAAATATTAGATTTTAAAAGTGGGACTATAACTCACTTTCACAGATTTTTACTTCGTCGGGAAGTAAGACTTGGCCACTGGTTGATTCACGAACCTATAACAATATATACATATATATCAAAGTATGTTCAAAATATATTTACAACACTTTTAATATATTTTGATGTTTTAAGTTTATTAAGTCAGCTGTCCTCGTTAGTAACCTACAACTAGTTGTCCACAGTTAGATGTACAGAAATAAATCGATAAATATTATCTTGAATCAATCCACGACCCAGTGTATACGTATCTCAGTATTGATCACAACTCAAACTATATATATTTTGGAATCAACCTCAACCCTGTATAGCTAACTCCAACATTCACATATAGAGTGTCTATGGTTGTTCCGAAATATATATAGATGTGTCGACATGATAGGTCGAAACATTGTATACGTGTCTATGGTATCTCAAGATTACATAATATACAATACAAGTTGATTAAGTTATGGTTGGAATAGATTTGTTACCAATTTTCACGTAGCTAAAATGAGAAAAATTATCCAATCTTGTTTTACCCATAACTTCTTCATTTTAAATCCGTTTTGAGTGAATCAAATTGCTATGGTTTCATATTGAACTCTATTTTATGAATCTAAACAGAAAAAGTATAGGTTTATAGTCGGAAAAATAAGTTACAAGTCGTTTTTGTAAAGGTAGTCATTTCAGTCGAAAGAACGACGTCTAGATGACCATTTTAGAAAACATACTTCCACTTTGAGTTTAACCATAATTTTTGGATATAGTTTCATGTTCATAATAAAAATCATTTTCTCAGAATAACAACTTTTAAATCAAAGTTTATCATAGTTTTTAATTAACTAACCCAAAACAGCCCGCGGTGTTACTACGACGGCGTAAATCCGGTTTTACGGTGTTTTTCGTGTTTCCAGGTTTTAAATCATTAAGTTAGCATATCATATAGATATAGAACATGTGTTTAGTTGATTTTAAAAGTCAAGTTAGAAGGATTAACTTTTGTTTGCGAACAAGTTTAGAATTAACTAAACTATGTTCTAGTGATTACAAGTTTAAACCTTCGAATAAGATAGCTTTATATGTATGAATCGAATGATGTTATGAACATCATTACTACCTTAAGTTCCTTGGATGAACCTACTGGAAAAGAGAAAAATGGATCTAGCTTCAATGGATCCTTGGATGGCTCAAAGTTCTTGAAGCAAAATCATGACACGAAAACAAGTTCAAGTAAGATCATCACTTGAAATAAGATTGTTATAGTTATAGAAATTAAACCAAAGTTTGAATATGATTATTACCTTGTATTAGAATGATAACCTACTGTAAGAAACAAAGATTTCTTGAGGTTGGATGATCACCTTACAAGATTGGAAGTGAGCTAGCAATCTTGAAAGTATTCTTGATTTTATGAAACTAGAACTTTTGAAATTTATGAAGAACACTTAGAACTTGAAGATAGAACTTGAGAGAGATCAATTAGATGAAGAAAATTGAAGAATGAAAGTGTTTGTAGGTGTTTTTGGTCGTTGGTGTATGGATTAGATATAAAGGATATGTAATTTTGTTTTCATGTAAATAAGTCATGAATGATTACTCATATTTTTGTAATTTTATGAGATATTTCATGCTAGTTGCCAAATGATGGTTCCCACATGTGTTAGGTGACTCACATGGGCTGCTAAGAGCTGATCATTGGAGTGTATATACCAATAGTACATACATCTAAAAGCTGTGTATTGTACGAGTACGAATACGGGTGCATACGAGTAGAATTGTTGATGAAACTGAACGAGGATGTAATTGTAAGCATTTTTGTTAAGTAGAAGTATTTTGATAAGTGTCTTGAAGTCTTTCAAAAGTGTATGAATACATATTAAAACACTACATGTATATACATTTTAACTGAGTCGTTAAGTCATCGTTAGTCGTTACATGTAAATGTTGTTTTGAAACCTTTAGGTTAACGATCTTGTTAAATGTTGTTAACCCAATGTTTATAATATCAAAAGAGATTTTAAATTATTATATTATCATGATATTATGATGTACGAATATCTCTTAATATGATATATATACATTAAATGTCGTTACAACGATAATCGTTACATATATGTCTCGTTTCAAAATCATTAAGTTAGTAGTCTTGTTTTTATATATGTAGTTCATTGTTAATATACTTAATGATATGTTTACATATCATAATATCATGTTAACTATATATATAACCATATATATGTCATCATATAGTTTTTACAAGTTTTAACGTTCGTGAATCACCGGTCAACTTGGGTGGTCAATTGTCTATATGAAACTTATTTCAATTAATCAAGTCTTAACAAGTTTGATTGCTTAACATGTTGGAAACATTTAATCATGTAAATATCAATCTCAATTAATATATATAAACATGGAAAAGTTCGGGTCACTACATCATTACATTATACTAACTCATGCTTCAGTTCCCAATACTACTTCAAAAACATTCCTATTTTAAATTCGAATTTTTTTTTCTTCAGAATTTAGAAACTAACACAGTTTCTTTTTATGTTGTAACGCAGATATTGTGAATAGATAGAAGATTTTAGATAAGAATAGTTGTGAAAATATCTTCAGGAATATCGAAAATATTTATAATAAAAGATACGATAATATCTTAGAATTCTTAACATAGATGGATGATGAAGAAGATTTGTCTGTGAAGGTTTAGAATAAGAAGTAAGGTGTTTGCTAACTATTTCAGTAGACTCTGAATCATTTGGATCCTTTGAAGGCAGGTTTAGTCTTTCTGATTTGTCCACAGCCTCCTTCATGGTCTGCTCAATCCGTTTTCCAGTTTCAAACCTTCTCTTTTTCTCAGCTTTACCACCATACTATTCTTTATCATCAAACTTTTGACTGTTAAAGTCGTTTACAGTTTTTGCTGCTTCATCAGCATTTTTCCAATTTCGGAGAACTAGTTCATAGTTTGGGATGTTTTTCAGAAAATTCACATTCGAAGTATGTAAGTCTAGGAGATAGACGTTATATGTATACATATAACTTTTGACGTAAAATTGTCGCGAAATTCAAAATATTGATTGCTAATTCCCAGTAGTTGGTGTGATAATTATTGTTACAGGATGTAAGTGAGTACATGATGGGGTTTTAATGAATAAGTATAGTGGCTTTTCGGAGAGGCTTAAGTCGAAGGTTAATGAAGTTTTTGATAAGTTTACTGCTAATGTGGCGAGATATGAAAGGTTCCCCGGTAACAATGATGAAGGGGTAATTGTTATAATAAGGTTTATTCGTATAAACAAATGAAGGTGATTTGTTGAAGCTATGACAAAACTGTCTATTTTGGAAAGAGATTGAAAAATTATATTTGGTAATAAATATCAAAGGATCTGACACGGATACGTGTTAAACTGTAACTTTGGTTTCGAGAGCTTTTCAGGTGCATGGCAGTGCGTAATGTGTGGTTGGATCATCATCTCGCATGTCTTTAATAATTTCGAAGTGTTTGAACACATATTGTAATTGTTAATATACATATGATATTCTAAGATTTTGAATGATACAAATATTTTTGTGAGTTCCATGAATAGAAATGAGGTTCTAGGACAGTTTTGAAGTCAAAGTATAGTTTTGAAAGATGTAGAAATATTAGAGTGATGATTTCGGTTATATCTTGAATTGAATTCTGAGATTTCAAAATCAGAATATGTAATTAGATTTTGAATGAGTATGGTTGTTTTGATTTCTATAAAAGAATGTATATTGTTGTGAAAGTAGGGAGTATAATGGATGATTTGCTGAATCAGATTCTAAGAATGTAACATATTAATTGTGAATTTATATATCTCTCGGGTATTACCTACCCGTTAAAAAAAATTTCACAATTAATATTTTGTACAAAAGAATTTTATTACAGTCTTTATGGAAATATATATGTGTATATTTCTTCAGATATAATATAGATTTAATGAGTTAATATTAAATTAAACTCATTTGATTTATGGTTAAGGCTAGCATAGATAATTTCTAAACTTTAGAAATTACATAATCGTCGTAGAATGTTTTCCCAATGAAGTTATGAATCGGTACTTCATCGTTGTGGTATTCCTTGGTATCTACATGGCGTATGATGTCGATGCTCGTGGGACAGATTGTGAAGTTGAGATTTGCGATGCGGTTGTTGTTAATGGTGGTAATGGTACTGTTGATGTTGTTGATGGTGGTACTGGTTATGCTGCTGGTGCTGCTGCTGGTGTTTGTAACCTTTGCACCATATTCTCCAAAGCCACTACCCGAGCGCGAAGCTCGTTGACTTCTTCTATTACACTGGGGTGATTGTCGGTTCGGACGAGCGGATAAATAAGATCTAGAATTTGGTGTAGTATATAATCATGACGAGATACTCTGGAAATGAGAGAGAAAATGGTGTTTCGGACAGGTTCGCCGGTAAGTACTTCAGGTTCATTGCTAAGAGGGCAATGTAGTGAATGGAAATGATCGCCTTCTTCTTGTCTCCAATGATTAAGGAGGCTACGAACCCATCCCCAATTCATCCAGAATAGATGATGGCTGATTGGTTGATCCATTCCAGTCACACTGCTTTCGGAGCTTGAGTGGGATTCCATTTCGGAATCTGAGGAACTTGAACTGATGATGAATTCCATTTCGTACGATTTGATAAAGGATTATTTTGATACGAAATGATTTTCCGGCTATCGGGTGGTATTCTAACTACATAGAATATCTATATATATATAGATCAAAAGATTTCATAGATTACGGAGGAATTTACGGAATATGTCAGGCAAAGTTTACGGTAATAGATACGATAAGATATGATTTAGCAGATACGCTAAGATATGAATTTTGTCTATACACTATTCATGCAATCAATAAAGCAAGACGTGTCTAGACTAAGAATGATAAGCAGGTAATTTCCTAAGGATGGTAAGTAGATGATTTCCGACTAAAAATGATAAACAAAACTTTTGACATGCAGACACGGTCGAAGTCCAGACTCACTAATGCATCTTAACAACTATCAGTTAGACACACTAATGCAAGACCTGGTTCGCTAAGACCACCGCTCTGATACCAACTGAAAGGATCCGTTCATATACATTATAAACGATTCACAATAGTTGATTACATCGCGAGGTATTTGACCTCTATATGATACGTTTTACAAACATTGCATTCGTTTTTAAAAGACAAACTTTCTTTACATCAAAAATTGACGGCATGCATACCATTTCATATTACATCCAACTATAATTGACTTAATATTAATCTTGATGAACTCAACGACTCGAATGCAACGTCTTTCAAAGTATGTCATGAATGACTCCAGGTAATATCCTTAAAATGAGCTAATGCACAGCAGAAGATTTCTTTAATACCTGAGAATAAACATGCTTAAAAGTGTCAACCAAAAGGTTGGTGAGTTCATAGGTTTATCATATCAATCATTTCAATATATTAATAGACCACAAGATTTCCGTTTATAAATATATGTACACTCGCAAGTGTATAAAAGTATTCTATAAGTTGTAGGCACCGAGTAACAAGCCTTAACGTTCATGTTTTACCCTCTGAAGTACACCAGATCAGGTGTGTTTAATATAACCTCGAAGTACTAAAGCATCCCATAGTCAGGATGGGGTTTGTCAGGCCCAATAGATCTATCTTTAGGATTCGCGCCTACCGTACATAGACAAGTAGTTTAATGTTACCAAGCTAAGGGTATATTTCTGGTTTAAACCCACGTAGAATTAGTTTTAGTACTTGTGCCTATTTCGTAAAACATTTATAAAACAGCGCATGTATTCTCAGCCCAAAAATATATATTGCAAAAGCAATTAAAAAGGGAGCAAATGAAACTCACAATACTGTATTTCGTAGCAATTATGTATATGACGGCACTAAACAAGTGCAGGGTTTGTCTCGGATTCATGAACCTATATTAAGTATATATATATTTATATGTTGGTCAATATCTGTCTAACAATTTAGGTCAGGTCGTAGTGTATCACAATCCTAATGCTCGAAACCGACATGCAAAAGTCAACAAAAGTCAACTTGACCCAAAATGACTTCCAAAATCTATACATGTTTATTATATAACTTATATATAGTCGTTTTATATATTTAAATATATTTATCAGATCTTATTATACTAAATAATACAAGTCATTTATTAATAAATAAAAATTTATATTTAAATTCATATATGATAAAAATATACTTTTATATATCTCAAGTAATAAAATTTATAAAATTCACTTAATATCATAAAAATATAGTGGTATGTATTATTAATGTAATTATATTACGTGTGGTAAAAATATTTTGTACGCATATTTATTTGATTAAATAATATTGATAATAATAATAATGATAAAAATAATAAAATGATAGTTTCAATAAAAATATTAATTTTTAGTAATAAAAATAATTTTAGTAATAACATCAACTGATAACAATTATAATAATCGTTTTAATAATAATAATAAAATTAATAATAATTCAGTTGACCATATCTTTTAATCCGTTCATCGAACCCACACGATTTCTAAATGAAAAATTATTAATTTTTCTTTAGCTTTTCAACGACATGCATATCATATACCTTATCTCAGTAGCATATGTATCAAATTCGTGATTTATCATAAACTATTTAACGACGAAACTAAGCATACAAACATGCATAATCATATATACTCGAGCACTAGTCAGGGATACACTATTAATATATAAAAGATAAGATATGAATGCTCACGTATCAATATTGTGATTCAATATTGCAGGAAAGTACGTAGACGCAACGAAAATGATAAAAGTTAGGTTGACCTCACGAGCAATACCCTCGAACAATATCCATAACCTCCATAGCTATAACCCATAATTTCCTTAGCTCTATCCCGTTTGAAAACTTATTTTGAAATCGTCTGAATATAACTCCGTCGTAGTATTTTATGTATACTAATAATATCTTGAAATAATACTAAGTAAATATATATATGTAATTCGATTGAGAGAGTTTAGAGAAATATATTTTCAAGTTTCTATGAAATAATAAAACCTATTGAATTCTATTTATAATAGATTTTTAAATTATTAAAGTGAATTATTAAAGTATGAATTATTAAAGTGAATTATTAAAGTATGAATTATTAAAGTGAATTATTAAAGTATGAATTATTAAAGTGAATTATTAAAGTGAATTATTAAAGTGAATTATTAAAGTTAAAGTAAAGTAAAAGTAAAGTAAAAGTAAAGTAAATGTAAAGTTAAAGTATAGTAAAAGTATAAAACTATGTACGTATAATACGCGTATAAATATATTTAATATTAATTTAAATCGTTATATCATAAAACATTTTAGAAAAGTAGAATTATATATATTCATAATAGGTTTCAAGTTTTTAAATTACAGTCTGTTGGTGAAGCATGGGATAAAATCCAAAGGTTTAATAAACGTATTAAATCATCTTAATGAAAAATGTCGAGTTACTTAACTTGTCGATATCTAACATCTAAGTTATTTACACTCCACGTTCTTACTTATAGATCACTTTACCATTTTCCGAATATTGTCAAAAAGAATAGATTTCTTAAATCACAGTGGACCTCATAACATTGGCCCGTAATCATATCATAATGTATCTGATAATTCAATCATTTGATATTATCTCTTAATTCTGTCGATAAATATATCGAAACAAATACGTTCATGTAAAGTATCATATATATCAAATACTTTGTTAATGTTTTCAGTTATTATATATTATATATACATATCTATATACACATAATTGTTCGTGAATCGTCAAACACGGTCAAAGGGTAATTGATTACATGAATGTAGTTCCAAACTTTTTGAGATTCAACATTACAAATTCTGCTTATCGTGTCGGAAACATATAAAGGTTAGGTTTAAATTTGGTCGGAAATTTCCGGGTCGTCACAGTACCTACCCGTTAAAGAAATTTCGTCCCGAAATTTGATCGAGGTCGTCATGGCTAACTTTAAAAATGTTTTCATGACGAATATGAGTTGATAAATAGAGTTTTATCATCATTGAGTAATATAGATAAAACAATTTGATTACGCGAAGAGTATAAGTGAAGCTATCGCAAGAGAGTGAAATGAGTAAACGTATATTCGTTTTAACCGATGACGTAGTTATGATTGATTTCCGGAATTCATGGAATTTAAAGAAAATCTTTGCAATAAGATTTGGTTCTTTGGCGATTAAGGAAATCAGGATCTTATTTGATTAAATGCGATAATCTGTCTCGATTTCTCTGTCTGATATTTTACTATAAATCCGCCCCTTCGTTTCTTTATTTCCACAGCTCACACCTTCTAGTCTTTCTCCCCAATTCATACTTTAAAGCATTCGTTAATATGCTTCATCCAGTATTGATTCTTGATATACTCTTAACTTTCATATCTGTCATTCTTCTTTTTCATCTACCACCGGAGGAAGTTATTTTCTTCTACCATTACCTTGGGGTTATTGTGTTTTTCATCCTCCCGTGTCTTTATATTGCTATACGCATTGATATACAAGGTTTGTAATTTTGGGGTTGTTATCGGGCTTTATATTCTCCATTATATTTCGGAGCTTCATGCTTTCGTTTTCTCTTCCCGACCTTAAGTCAAGCGGATAATGGTCCAGAATTTGTAGATATAAATTTTTGGATGAACATATTTAATGTTCCAAGAAGAAAATCGTAATGGCACGATCTTGATTTGGCAAATTACCAGAATATCCTAAAATATAGAGCTATCAAGATGATATGTTCTTAATATATTTGGAAATTGGGTAGAATGTAAGAGTCGTGTAAATAGTACATGATGACGGTATGTTCTGTGAATCATCACATTCCATTAGAAACTCAGTATGACTTACTGTAATATAATCACATTGATCAAGTGTCATTACATTATACTAACTCATGCTTCAGTTCCCAATACTACTTCAAAAACATTCCTATTTTAAATTCGAATTTTTTTTTTCTTCAGAATTTAGAAACTAACACAGTTTCTTTTTATGTTGTAACGCAGATATTGTGAATAGATAGAAGATTTTAGATAAGAATAGTTGTGAAAATATCTTCAGGAATATCGAAGATATTTATAATAAAAGATATGATAATATCTTATAATTCTTAACATAGATGGATGATGAAGAAGATTTGTCTGTGAAGGTTTAGAATAAGAAGTAAGGTGTTTGCTAACTATTTCAGTAGAGTCTGAATCATTTGGATCCTTTGAAGGCAGATTTAGTCTTTCTGATTTGTCCACAGCCTCCTTCATGGTCTGCTCAATCCGTTTTCCAGTTTCAAACCTTCTCTTTTTCTCAGCTTTACCACCATACTATTCTTTATCATCAAACTTTTGACTGTTAAAGTTGTTTACAGTTTTTGCTGCTTCATCAGCATTTTTCCAATTTCGGAGAACTAGTTCATAGTTTGGGATGTTTTTCAGAAAATTCACATTCGAAGTATGTAAGTCTAGGAGATAGACGTTATATGTATACATATAACTTTTGACGTAAAATTGTCGCGAAATTCGAAATACTGATTGCTAATTCCCAGTAGTTGGTGTGATAATTATTGTTACAGGATGTAGGTGAGTACATGATGGGGTTTTAATGAATAAGTATAGTGGCTTTTCGGAGAGGCTTAAGTCGAAGGTTAATGAAGTTTTTGATAAGTTTACTGCTAATGTGGCGAGATATGAAAGGTTCCCCGGTAACAATGATGAAGGGGTAATTGTTATAATAAGGTTTATTCGTATAAACAAATGAAGGTGATTTGTTGAAGCTATGACAAAACTGTCTATTTTGGAAAGAGATTGAAAAATTATATTTGGTAATAAATATCAAAGGATCTCACACGGATACGTGTTAAACTGTAACTTTGGTTTCGAGAGCTTTTCAGGTGCATGGCAGTGCATAATGTGTGGTTGGATCATCATCTCGCATGTCTTTAATAATTTCGAAGTGTCTGAACACATATTGTAATTGTTAATATACATATGATATTCTAAGATTTTGAATGATACAAATATTTTTGTGAGTTCCATGAATAGAAATGAGGTTCTAGGACAGTTTTGAAGTCAAAGTATAGTTTTGAAAGATGTAGAAATATTAGAGTGATGATTTCGGTTATATCTTGAATCGAATTCTGAGATTTCAAAATCAGAATATGTAATTAGATTTTGAATGAGTATGGTTGTTTTGATTTCTATAAAAGAATGTATATTGTTGTGAAAGTAGGGAGTATAATGGATGATATGCTGAATCAGATTCTAAGAATGTAACATATTAATTGTGAATTTATATATCTCTCGGGTATTACCTACCCGTTAAAAAAAATTTCACAATTAATATTTTGTACAAAAAATTTTATTACAGTCTTTATGGAAATATATATGTGTATATTTCTTCAGATATAATATAGATTTAATGAGTTAATATTAAATTAAACTCATTTGATTTATGGTTAAGGCTAGCAAAGATAATTTCTAAACTTTAGAAATTACATAATCGTCGTAGAATGTTTTCCCAATGAAGTTATGAATCAGTACTTCATCGTTGTGGTATTCCTTGGTATCTACATGGCGTATGATGTCGATGCTCGTGGGACAGATTGTGAAGTTGAGATTTGCGAGGCGGTTGTTGTTAATGGTGGTAATGGTACTGTTGATGTTGTTGATGGTGGTACTGGTTATGCTGCTGGTGCTGCTGCTGGTGTTTGTAACCTTTGCACCATATTCTCCAAAGCCACTACCCGAGCGCGAAGCTCGTTGACTTCTTCTATTACACCGGGGTGATTGTCGGTTCGGACGAGCGGATAAATAAGATCTAGAATTTGGTGTAGTATATAATCATGACGAGATACTCTGGAAATGAGAGAGAAAATGGTGTTTCGGACAGGTTCGCCGGTAAGTACTTCAGGTTCATTGCCAAGAGGGCAATGTAGTGAATGGAAAGGATCGCCTTCTTCTTGTCTCCAATGATTAAGGAGGCTACGAACCCATCCCCAATTCATCCAGAATAGATGATGGCTGATTGGTTGATCCATTCCAGTCACACTGCTTTCGGAGCTTGAGTGGGATTCCATTTCGGAATCCGAGGAACTTGAACTGATGACGAATTCCATTTCGTACGATTTGATAAAGGATTTTTTTGATACGAAATGATTTTCCGGCTATCGGGTGGTATTCTAACTACATAGAATATCTATATATATATATATATAGATCAAAAGATTTCATAGATTACGGAGGAATTTACGGAATATGTCAGGCAAAGTTTACGGTAATAGATACGATAAGATATGATTTAGCAGATACGCTAAGATATGAATTTTGTCTATACACTATTCATGCAATCAATAAAGCAAGACGTGTCTAGACTAAGAATGATAAGCAGGTAATTTCCTAAGGATGGTAAGTAGATGATTTTCGACTAAAAATGATAAACAAAACTTTTGACATGCAGACACGGTCGAAGTCCAGACTCACTAATGCATCTTAACAACTATCAGTTAGACACACTAATGCAAGACCTGGTTCGCTAAGACCACCGCTCTGATACCAACTGAAAGGATCCGTTCATATACATTATAAACGATTCACAATAGTTGATTACATCGCGAGGTATTTGACCTCTATATGATACGTTTTACAAACATTGCATTAGTTTTTAAAAGACAAACTTTCTTTACATCAAAAATTGACGGCATGCATACCATTTCATATTACATCCAACTATATTTGACTTAATATTAATCTTGATGAACTCAACGACTCGAATGCAACGTCTTTCAAAGTATGTCATGAATGACTCCAGGTAATATCCTTAAAATGAGCTAATGCACAGCGGAAGATTTCTTTAATACCTGAGAATAAACATGCTTAAAAGTGTCAACCAAAAGGTTGGTGAGTTCATAGGTTTATCATATCAATCATTTCAATATATTAATAGACCACAAGATTTCCGTTTATAAATATATGTACACTCGCAAGTGTATAAAAGTATTCTATAAGTTGTAGGCACCGAGTAACAAGCCTTAACGTTCATGTTTTACCCTCTGAAGTACACCAGATCAGGTGTGTTTAATATAACCTCGAAGTACTAAAGCATCCCATAGTCAGGATGGGGTTTGTCAGGCCCAATAGATCTATCTTTAGGAATCGCGCCTACCGTACATAGACAAGTAGTTTAATGTTACCAAGCTAAGGGTATATTTCTGGTTTAAACCCACGTAGAATTAGTTTTAGTACTTGTGTCTATTTCGTAAAACATTTATAAAACAGCGCATGTATTCTCAGCCCAAAAATATATATTGCAAAAGAAATTAAAAAGGGAGCAAATGAAACTCACAATACTGTATTTCATAGCAATTATGTATATGACGGCACTAAACAAGTGCAGGGTTTGTCTCGGATTCATGAACCTATATTAAGTATATATATATTTATATGTTGGTCAATATCTGTCTAACAATTTAGGTCAGGTCGTAGTGTATCACAATCCTAATGCTCGAGACCGACATGCAAAAGTCAACAAAAGTCAACTTGACCCAAAATGACTTCCAAAATCTATACATGTTTATTATATAACTTATATATAGTCGTTTTATATATTTAAATATATTTATCAGATCTTATTATACTAAATAATACAAGTCATTTATTAATAAATAAAAATTTATATTTAAATTCATATATGATAAAAATATACTTTTATATATCTCAAGTAATAAAATTTATAAAATTCACTTAATATCATAAAAATATAGTGGTATGTATTATTAATGTAATTATATTACGTGTGGTAAAAATATTTTGTACGCATATTTATTTGATTAAATAATATTGATAATAATAATAATGATAAAAATAATAAAATGATAGTTTCAATAAAAATATTAATTTTTAGTAATAAAAATAATTTTAGTAATAACATCAACTGATAACAATTATAATAATCGTTTTAATAATAATATTAAAATTAATAATAATTCAGTTGACCATATCTTTTAATCCGTTCATCGAACCCACACGATTTCTAAATAAAAAGTTATTAATTTTTCTTTAGCTTTTCAACGACATGCATATCATATACCTTATCTCAGTAGCATATGTATCAAATTCGTGATTTATCATAAACTATTTAACGAAGAAACTAAGCATACAAACATGCATAATCATATATACTCGAGCACTAGTCAGGGATACACTATTAATATATAAAAGATAAGATATGAATGCTCACGTATCAATATTGGGATTCAATATTGCAGGAAAGTACGTAGACGCAACGAAAATGATAAAAGTTAGGTTGACCTCACGAGTAATACCCTCGAACAATATCCATAACCTCCATAGCTATAACCCATAATTTCCTTAGCTCTATTCCGTTTGAAAACTTGTAACATCCCGCCTTTTTCCGTTTTCTTTTCCGTTATACTAATTTAAACTCCGTTATATGTTTATAACATCTCCCGTTAATACGCGTTTTAAAATATTCCGTTTAGGTATTTTCCGCACCCGACTACAAACTCGAGGGACTAAAATTGACACGGGGCAAACTAGTTGACTAGGTCACCTAGTCCACCCCAATCACCACCATTCAACCATCTCTCTCTCTCTCTCTCTCTTTTTCTCTAGCAAGAACACACCCAATTTCCAAATTCATTCAATCATCATCTAAATTCGATCTAGGAGGCTTACAACAAAATAAATTACATATTCGTGATCCTCTCTTCATCCTCTTCATTTTGGTACCAACTTCATCTCGTTTGGGTAACATTTCTAAAACACTAGTTTTTCTTTAAATTTGTGTTCTTGACTTAAAAGTATGTTAATTAGTGTCTATGGCTCATTGTGATGTCGTGTATGTAATTTGTGTTCTCGATTTGTTGTTTTTGGTGTAACTAGTTCATTATGAAAATTACTTGCTAAATCCTTGATTTTGGATGATCAAATGTTATTAGATTGTTAATGTGCATGTTTTAAAAGTGTTACTAGTATCATTAGCTTCATTTTGATGTATAGATTGATTAAAGAAACTTCATAAACGCGATTATTGATTTTGTGAACTTTTGGTTAGGGTTGACAACTCTTAAAACGAACTTTTGATGCGTTGAATGCTTGTTAATGTTATTGATAAGTGTTTAGTTGTATTACATGTTTCATTACCTTCAAAACGGCATATCATATGTATAAATTGGATTCCCGAAACTTAAATTGCAATTGATAAACTTGAAACTTGAAAATAAACCTCTATTGATCACTTGGCGGGATTTCGGTTATAGTATATGATGTTTTTGCTTGATGAAAAGTGCTTAGTTGCGTTCCTTGTCGAAAGAGCTTTCCGATGATATAAAATACATGTTCTAATTGTTTGCGGATCATAAAATGTGATTGTTAGTGTTTTGGTTCGTCCATTTGAGGAATACAGCAAACAGGGCCTGGAAACCGATCAGGACGCCGTCCAGATACTGGGGACGCCGTCCCACCTTTTGAACCTAGACGCCGTCTAGGATATCAGGACGCCGTCCCACCCTTCATTGTGGGACGCCGTCTAGCCATTTGGGACGCCGTCCCATTGTACTAAAACTGACTGTTTGCTTTGGTCATTTGACATAAAAATGTTTGCTATGCTACGGACCTCCGATTAACATGAAACTTGGCCAACAAGCTCATATATGATTATATAACTTAGAAAAATTGTCGGATACCCAACCCGACCCCGTTGACTTTGACCCGACCAAGTTGACTTTTAATCAAACTTAACCAAATAATTGTGCAATCGTTCTAACATGTTTTTATACTTGTACCTTGCATGAAACATGACAATTTGATTCACATGCTATTATGATCGAGTCTTAACGAGCCATAGGACTAATTGAACATCTTTGACCTATCGTGCTTACCGTTATTGATACAACCTATTGTTTAGGTCAAGACTAGCATTGTTCTTTGCACACGTTTACTTGTTGAAGTACTTTACTACTCGTGCACTCAAGGTGAGATCATAGTCCCACTTTTACTCTTTTTGAACTTACATTTGGGATGAGAAAACATAACCATTTCTTTACTAAGTGAACACAAGTACAGGAAAACAAACATTCTACATACGAGTTTAGAACGAAATCCTCAATTCGATTATCATTAGTTACACTTGCCGGGTGTAAGCGAGAACTTATGTTGTATGGATCCATATGGGTTTGACAAACCCTCATTCAAACGGTTCGCTACCGTTTACGAATGAAATATATTTTCGAGAAACAGTGTATGTTCTAGCACTAAGTGATGGGTTTCAATGGGAGAAATGTTAAGCATTGATAATTGGGTGCTCGTGAAACAAACTTTTGGAATGTATTACTATTATTTCATTGATGCAAATCTTGTGGTTCACTTGTACTTACTTACTTAAACCTATGATTTCACCAACGTTTTCGTTGACAGATTTCTATGTTTTTCTCAGGTCTTTGAACGATATGTGTTACATGCTTCCGCTCATTATTTTGATACTTGCATTGGATGTCGAGTATATATGCATACATGGAGCGTCTTTTGGCTACTTTCAAATTGTGTCGCATAAGTTTCATTTGTACTTAAAACTTTGTATCGTAACTTGTGGTGGAACTATTCTTGTAAACTTTGAACAATCTTTACATTTGAAATGAATGCGACATATCTTTTGGTCAAACGTTGTTTTAAAGACTTATGACCACGTAACGGGACCTAAGTAGACGGCGCCGTCAAACATGATTTGGTCGGGTCGCTACAGATGGTATCAGAGCGTTGGTTGTAGGGATTTAAAGTTCATTAGTGTCAACCCCGAGTCATAGGGTACATTGGTGAGTCTAGACTACAACCGGCATATAGACTTGAAGTAGGAATTACTTGACTACTTGTGCATTTATACTCGAACGCTTCTACTCATATCTACTCTTAGTTCATCTTAATCTCACGTTGTTTAATTTGATTGACACGCCACCTTGACTATATGAAATGATGTCGAATGCACATATGAATCAGGGTAATATAATTTCCGGGATTATATTACGGTGACTCATATGAACGTTCCGACATTATGACATAAAGAATTTAAGGCGAGTCGAGGAAAAACTTCTCTTTATCTTTATTCTATATCACGGTTAGTATTATTGAGAATGCTAATCAATGATATTCTTGTGTCTTGAAGGAACAATGGCTCCTCGTCGTGTACGCCGCAATGAAACTCCCGAACAAGCTCTCGAACGGATGATAGCTACCGCCGTAGATGCGGCCATGGCCGGTCACTCATCCAACAACAATAATAATAACAACCACAACAACAACAACAACAACAACAATGGAGCCGGAAATTCAAACGAGGGATGCTCCTATAAAGCTTTCATGGGGTGCAAACCTCACACTTTTGATGGAACCGGGGGACCGGTCGTGCTCACCCGATGGTTTGAGCAAACGGAAGCCGTCTTTAGCATAAGCGGTTGTCGGGACCAAGACAAGGTCAAATACTCCACTCACACCTTCGCCGGTGTCGCTCTTACATGGTGGAATACTTATGTACAATCGGTGGGTACCGATGAAGCTCACGCCCTCTCTTGGGCCGACTTGAGGGAAAAGATGATTGTCGAATATTTCCCTCGTGAAGAAACCCGAAGGCTCGAACAAGAGCTAAGAACTTTAAAGGCGATCGGAAATGATCTCAAGGCTTATAATCAACGATTTTCCGAACTAGCCTTGATGTGCCCAAATCTTGTGAACCCCGAAGCTTTAAGGGTTGAACTTTACATGGATGGTCTTCCAAAGAGTATCAAACACGGAGTAATGTCATCCAAACCCACTAATCATCAAGAGGCCTTGAACATGGCCCGCAAATTGATAGAAACGGATGACGAAATCGTAGTTCCGGCACCTAAGGCCGAGGATAAATCGGGCGGCAACAAAAGAAAATGGGAAGCTCCCCAATCAAGCAACAACAACTTTGCCAAGAAATCTTTCACTTCCGACGGCAAGAAGGGTTATGCCGAGAATCTACCTTTTTGCAACAAATGCAACAAACATCACTTTGGCGAATGTAGTAAGCTAATTTGCCATCGGTGCCAAGGAATTTGTCATAAGGCCAACGATTGTAAAAGTGCCACTCCCGTCGCTCGAAAGTGGCCCAATGCACCAAAGACGGGCACTTGTTACGAATGTGGCCAAACGGGTCATTATAGAAGTGCATGCCCAAAGAAGAAAGATAACCCCAACACGCGTGGCCGAGCTTTCAACATCAACACCGAGGAAGCCCGGGATGACACTGAACTAGTCATGGGTACGTTTCTTCTCAACAATTCTTATGTCTCTTGCTTATTCGATTCGGGTGCCGATAAATGCTTTGTATCCAAGACTTTGACTCATTCTTTTAGCACTCCACCTCTTCCATTAGATACCACTTATACCATTGAAGTGGCTAACGGGAAACTATTAAGTGCCGACACATATTACCGGGGGTGTACGTTAAACATTTTGGGTAAGGAATTTGAAATTGACTTGATACCCATGGAACTAGGAAGCTTTGATGTAATAATCGGTATGAATTGGTTAGTCAAAACGAAATCTCACATCCTTTGTGATCTTAACGCAATCCGAATTCCTATCGAGAATGGTGAACCTTTGATTGTTTATGGCGATAAGAGTTGCACCAGACTCAACCTCGTTTCGTGCCTTAAAGTTAGAAAACTGCTCCGTAAGGGTTGTTTTGCGATCCTTGCCCACGTTAAGAAAGTCGAGTCCGATGATAAGCATATCGATGATGTGCCAATTGTTAGTGACTTTTCCGATGTATTTCCCGACGAATTGCCGGGTCTTCCACCTCATCGACCGGTTGAATTCCAAATCGATCTTATTCCGGGAGCCGCACCCGTAGCACGTGCACCATATAGACTCGCTCCATCCGAAATGCAAGAATTGCAAAGTCAAATCCAAGAACTACTTGATCGTGGTTTTATCCAACCTAGCCATTCACCTTGGGGCGCTCCGATTTTGTTTGTTAAAAAGAAAGACGGATCCCTACGAATGTGCATTGATTATCGTGAACTAAATAAATTGACGGTTAAGAACCGATATCCTCTTCCTCGCATCGATGACCTCTTTGATCAACTACAAGGGTCTTGTGTATATTCGAAAATCGATCTCCGCTCGGGTTATCATCAATTAAGGGTTAAGGGGGAAGATGTCTCCAAAACCGCTTTCCGGACTCGTTACGGTAGTTATGAATTCCTTGTCATGCCATTTGGTCTCACTAACGCACCGGCGGTGTTCATGGACCTTATGAACCGCGTGTGCAAACCGTATCTCAATAAATTCGTTATTGTGTTCATCGATGATATATTGATCTATTCTAAAAATGAAGAAGAGCACGAACAACATCTCCGACTTGTGCTTGAACTCTTGAGACAAGAACGACTTTATGCCAAATTCTCCATGTGTGATTTTTGGTTGAAGGAAGTTCAATTTCTTGGTCATGTTGTAAGTGATCAAGGTATTAAAGTCGATCCCACGAAGATCGAAGCCATTAGTAAATGGGAGACTCCTACTACTCCTACTCACATTCGTCAATTCTTGGGTCTCGCCGGGTACTATCGTAGATTCATCGAAAATTTCTCTTTGGTTGCACGTCCTCTAACCGCATTAACTCACAACGGAAAGAAATTCATTTGGGCGACCGAGCAAGAATCCGCGTTTCAAATCTTGAAAACGAAGCTAACCACCGCTCCTATCTTGTCACTTCCCGAAGGCAATGATGACTTTGTTGTATATTGCGATGCCTCGAAACATGGTTTTGGGTGTGTATTGATGCAACGAACGAAAGTCATTGCTTATGCTTCTCGACAACTCAAAATTCATGAACGAAACTACACGACGCATGATCTCGAACTCGGAGCCGTCGTCTTTGCACTTAAAATGTGGAGACACTATCTTTATGGAACCAAGAGTACTATCTTTACCGACCACAAAAGTCTCCAACACATTTTCGATCAAAAGCAACTAAACATGAGACAACGATGGTGGATTGAAACTTTGAACGATTACGATTGCGAGCTTCGTTACCATCCCGGGAAGGCAAACGTAGTAGCCGATGCCTTAAGTCGAAAAGAAAGAGCGGTGCCTCTTCGTGTCCGAGCTTTAAACATCACCATTCACACCAACCTTAATAGCCAAATTCGGGTAGCCCAAGATGAGGCTCTCAAGGATGAAAACCTTTCACACGAGCTCTTAAACATTCTCGTCTCTCGATTCGAAATTAGGGAGACCGGACTCCGATATTACGCCGGAAGGATTTGGGTGCCTAGTTATGGGGACCTACGAAGCCTTATTTTAGATGAAGCCCATAAGTCACGATACTCGATTCACCCCGGTGCCAATAAGATGTACCACGACCTTAAACAACTATATTGGTGGCCGAACATCAAAAGCGACGTAGCTACTTATGTTTCCAAATGTTTGACATGTTCCAAAGTCAAAGCCGAACACCAAAGACCGTCCGGATTACTTCAACAACCCGAGATCCTGCAATGGAAGTGGGAAAGGATAACGATGGATTTTATCACCAAGCTACCAAAAACGACGGGCGGTTATGATACCATTTGGGTTATTGTTGACCGTCTCACCAAATCCGCACACTTCCTTGCCATGAAAGAAACGGACAAAATGGAGAAACTTGCACAACTTTACATTAAGGAGATCGTAGCCCGACACGGTGTACCTTTATCGATTATCTCCGACCGATATGGCCGTTTCGTTTCTAGATTTTGGCGTACATTGCAAGAAGCGTTGGGGACGCGTTTAGACATGAGCACCGCATATCATCCTCAAACCGATGGACAAAGCGAACGTACAATTCAAACCTTAGAAGACATGTTACGAGCTTTCGTGGTTGATTTCAGAAAAGCTTGGGACAAGCACTTACCTCTCGCCGAGTTCTCTTATAACAATAGTTATCACGCGAGTATTAAAGCCGCACCTTTTGAAGCGCTATATGGCCGCAAATGTCGTTCACCTCTTTGTTGGGCCGAGGTAGGCGACGTGCAAATCACCGGACCCGAACTCATTCACGAAACCACCGAGAAAATCATTCAAATCCGAGATAGGCTTAGGACGGCCCGAAGTCGTCAAAAGAGCTATACCGACAAATGACGCAACGATCTTGAATTTCAAGTCAGTGACCGAGTAATGTTAAAAGTCGCACCTTGGAAGGGTGTAATCCATTTTGGGAAACGCGGGAAGCTAAATCCGCGGTATATTGGTCCTTTCGAAATCTTGGAGCGTATTGGAACCGTTGCTTATCGTTTAGATCTTCCGCCTCAATTGAGCTCCGTTCATCCTACTTTCCATGTATCCAACTTGAAAAAGTGTCTTGCCGAACCCGATATCGTCATTCCTCTCGAGGAGCTTACCATTGATGACAAACTTCATTTCGTGGAGGAACCGGTTGAAATTGTGGACACCTCCGTCAAGACATTGAAACAAAGCCGAATCCCGATTGTTAAAGTCCGTTGGAACGCCAAAAGGGGACCCGAGTTTACTTGGGAAAGACAAGATCAAATGCAAAGGAAGTATCCTCATCTATTCGTGAATTCGGAAACGCAAGATCTCGAGGAAGAAACAACGACTACTACGCCTACTTAAATTTCGGGACGAAATTTCTTTTAAGGAGTAGGTAATGTAACATCCCGCCTTTTTCCGTTTTCTTTTCCGTTATACTAATTTAAACTCCGTTATATGTTTATAACATCTCCCGTTAATACGCGTTTTAAAATATTCCGTTTAGGTATTTTCCGCACCCGACTACAAACTCGAGGGACTAAAATTGACACGGGGCAAACTAGTTGACTAGGTCACCTGGTCCACCCCAATCACCACCATTCAACCATCTCTCTCTCTCTCTCTCTTTCTCTCTAGCAAGAACACACCCAATTTCCAAATTCATTCAATCATCATCTAAATTCGATCTAGGAGGCTTACAACAAAATAAATTACATATTCGTGATCCTCTCTTCATCCTCTTCATTTTGGTACCAACTTCATCTCGTTTGGGTAACATTTCTAAAACACTAGTTTTTCTTTAAATTTGTGTTCTTGACTTAAAAGTATGTTAATTAGTGTCTATGGCTCATTGTGATGTCGTGTATGTAATTTGTATTCTCGATTTGTTGTTTTTGGTGTAACTAGTTCATTATGAAAATTACTTGCTAAATCCTTGATTTTGGATGATCAAATGTTATTAGATTGTTAATGTGCATGTTTTAAAAGTGTTACTAGTATCATTAGCTTCATTTTGATGTATAGATTGATTAAAGAAACTTCATAAACGCGATTATTGATTTTGTGAACTTTTGGTTAGGGTTGACAACTCTTAAAACGAACTTTTGATGCGTTGAATGCTTGTTAATGTTATTGATAAGTGTTTAGTTGTATTACATGTTTCATTACCTTCAAAACGGCATATCATATGTATAAATTGGATTCCCGAAACTTAAATTGCAATTGATAAACTTGAAACTTGAAAATAAACCTCTATTGATCACTTGGTGGGATTTCGGTTATAGTATATGATGTTTTTGCTTGATGAAAAGTGCTTAGTTGCGTTCCTTGTCGAAAGAGCTTTCCGATGATATAAAATACATGTTCTAATTGTTTGCGGATCATAAAATGTGATTGTTTGTGTTTTGGTTCGTCCATTTGAGGAATACAGCAAACAGGGCCTGGAAACCGATCAGGACGCCGTCCAGATACTGGGGACGCCGTCCCACCTTTTGAACCTAGACGCCGTCTAGGATATCAGGACGCCGTCCCACCCTTCATTGTGGGACGCCGTCTAGCCATTTGGGACGCCGTCCCATTGTACTAAAACTGACTGTTTGCTTTGGTCATTTGACATAAAAATGTTTGCTATGCTACGGACCTCCGATTAACATGAAACTTGGCCAACATGCTCATATATGATTATATAACTTAGAAAAATTGTCGGATACCCAACCCGACCCCGTTGACTTTTCCGTTGACTTTGACCCGACCAAGTTGACTTTTAATCAAACTTAACCAAATAATTGTGCAATCGTTCTAACATGTTTTTATACTTGTACCTTGCATGAAACATGACAATTTGATTCACATGCTATTATGATCGAGTCTTAACGAGCCATAGGACTAATTGAACATCTTTGACCTATCGTGCTTACCGTTATTGATACAACCTATTGTTTAGGTCAAGACTAGCATTGTTCTTTGCACACGTTTACTTGTTGAAGTACTTTACTACTCGTGCACTCAAGGTGAGATCATAGTCCCACTTTTACTCTTTTTGAACTTACATTTGGGATGAGAAAACATAAACATTTCTTTACTAAGTGAACACAAGTACAGGAAAACAAACATTCTACATACGAGTTTAGAACGAAATCCTCAATTCGATTATCATTAGTTACACTTGCCGGGTGTAAGCGAGAACTTATGTTGTATGGATCCATATGGGTTTGACAAACCCTCATTCAAACGGTTCGCTACCATTTACGAATGAAATATATTTTCGAGAAACAGTGTATGTTCTAGCACTAAGTGATGGGGTTCAATGGGAGAAATGTTAAGCATTGATAATTGGGTGCTCGTGAAACAAACTTTTGGAATGTATTACTATTATTTCATTGATGCAAATCTTGTGGTTCACTTGTACTTACTTACTTAAACCTATGATTTCACCAACGTTTTCGTTGACAGATTTCTATGTTTTTCTCAGGTCTTTGAACGATATGTGTTACATGCTTCCGCTCATTATTTTGATACTTGCATTGGATGTCGAGTATATATGCATACATGGAGCGTCTTTTGGCTACTTTCAAATTGTGTCGCATAAGTTTCATTTGTACTTAAAACTTTGTATCGTAACTTGTGGTGGAACTATTCTTGTAAACTTTGAACAATCTTTACATTTGAAATGAATGCGACATATCTTTTGGTCAAACGTTGTTTTAAAGACTTATGACCACGTAACGGGACCTAAGTAGACGGCGCCGTCAAACATGATTTGGTCGGGTCGCTACAAAACTTATTTTGAAATCGTCTGAATATAACTCCGTCGTAGTATTTTATGTATACTAATAATATCTTGAAATAATACTTAGTAAATATATATATGTAATTCGATTGAGAGAGTTTAGAGAAATATATTTTCAAGTTTCTATGAAATAATAAAGCCTATTGAATTCTATTTATAATAGATTTTTAAATTATTAAAGTGAATTATTAAAGTATGAATTATTAAAGTGAATTATTAAAGTATGAATTATTAAAGTGAATTATTAAAGTATGAATTATTAAAGTGAATTATTAAAGTGAATTATTAAAGTGAATTATTAAAGTTAAAGTAAAGTAAAAGTAAAGTAAAAGTAAAGTAAATGTAAAGTTAAAGTATAGTAAATGTATAAAACTATGTACGTATAATACACGTATAAATATATTTAATATTAATTTAAATCGTTATATCATAAAACATTTTAGAAAAGTAGAATTATATATATTCATAATAGGTTTCAAGTTTTTAAATTACATTCTGTTGGTGAAGCATGGGATAAAATCCAAAGGTTTAATAAACGTATTAAATCATCTTAATGAAAAATGTCGAGTTACTTAACTTGTCGATATCTAACATCTAAGTTATTTACACTCCACGTTCTTACTTATAGATCACTTTACCATTTTTCGAATATTGTCAAAAAGAATAGATTTCTTAAATCACAGTGGACCTCATAACATTGGCCCGTAATCATATCATAATGTATCTGATAATTCAATCATTTGATATTATCTCTTAATTCTGTCGATAAATATATCGAAACAAATACGTTCATGTAAAGTATCATATATATCAAATACTTTGTTAATGTTTTCAGTTATTATATATTATATATACATATCTATATACACATAATTGTTCGTGAATCGTCAAACACGGTCAAAGGGTAATTGATTACATGAATGTAGTTCCAAACTTTTTGAGATTCAACATTACAAATTCTGCTTATCGTGTCGGAAACATATAAAGGTTAGGTTTAAATTTGGTCGGAAATTTCCGGGTCGTCACAATATACCAATAGTATATACATCTAAAAGCTGTTTATTGTACGAGTACGAATACGGGTGCATAGGAGTAGAATTGTTGATGAAACTGAACGAGGATGTAATTGTAAGAATTTTTGTTAAGTAGAAGTATTTTAATAAGTGTCTTGAAGTCTTTCAAAAGTGTATGAATACATATTAAAACACTACATGTATATACATTTTAACTGAGTCATTAAGTCATCGTTAGTCGTTACATGTAAGTGTTGTTTTGAGACCTTTAGGTTAACGATCTTGTTAAATGTTGTTAACCCAAAGTTTATAATATCAAATGAGATTTTAAATTATTATACTATCATGATATTATGATATATTAATATATCTTAATATGATATATACATTTAAATGTCGTTACAACGAATATCGTTACATATATGTCTCGTTTCGAAATCCTTAAGTTAGTAGTCTTGTTTTTACTTATGTAGTTCATTGTTAATACACTTAATGATATATTTAATTATCATATTATCATAATATAACAATGTATTAATATGCTTCATATATATTTAGTAAGACGTGGTTATAACGATAATCGTTATACGTATCGTTTCGAGTTTCATACGTCAATAGTCTCCTTTTTAAGTATATAACTTATTGTTACTATTTTTAATGAGATACTTGATGATCATTATATCATGTTAAACATATATATTTATTCATTTATGTATCATCATGTCATATACAACTTATAGCGTTCGTGAATCATTGGTCAAACTGGGTAATCAGACGTTTACAAAATTTCCGTTTCAATTAACCAAGTCTTAACAAGTTTGATTTCTTAACATGTTGGAAACATTTTCATGTAAATATAGTTTTCATTAAACATATAATCATAGAAAGGTTCGGAAAAGTTCGGGTCACTACAGAATGTTAACAAAAAAGTACATGTGTCAGTAACTTTTTCTTAAAACTGTGTGTTTTTTGTCTGTGGACATTAGATATGGGACGGAGGGTTTGTAAGCTTTAAAGAAGTTATCTATAATTCTTAAGCAAGAGTTGGAGCTTTGTCTTTTATAATATTTGTCTATGAATAATACATAAGTGAATCACCATGATAGCAAGAATTGCAAGGATAGTTTATGTCATTGTAAGCCTAACTATTACTATAATCATTATTTATTAAGTTAACACCTATCTTTATGATTTATAATTGTTATATGTGTTGTTATAATAATTATTACTGTTAAATATTACATATATCTCTCAAATAAAAAGATCTTTAATATATGTTTAACATCCTGAACTATAAATCTATCAAAACACTCGAGAACTACTTTATATATATTTAACCTTGGTCAACCAAAATACTAGTTCAATGATTACCCTTTCCAATTTTTTGTGTGGTTAACGGTTTATCTAAATTTAAATGTCAATATTTAATAAACTCGTTAATTATCTTTGCTAACATCACGGGTGTGATTGAAGTATCTACAAGAAATTTTAATTACGGAAAATCATGGCTGGCCATAGTGGTTGAGACAAAGAGCTTGATTCAAAAGGAGGTTTTTAGTTTTCGTAAATAGATCCATAAACAGGTTCAAGAAATTGCACTAGATTTATTTCAATGTCTAAAATAAGAACTTTACACAGTCGTTAAAAATCAGAAAACGCAACAAAAAATATTAAGTATCTATATAATATCCCTAAAAGTACTCACAAAAATAAAATGAATATTAACTTAAATTATAAAGGATCACCTCGTTTTTCTCGTCTAACTATTGAGTCGTGTGACGACTCTAGGTAATACTTACGCTATCTACCCATTAGATAACTATGAATACAAGCCAATGCCCTAGAAATTATAAATATTAATACCTCCGATATGACCGAAACGGATGGTTTTATTTATGCGGTGTCGTCAGGACGCAAGGCTTCAGAATTAGTCAATCGAAATGGGAGGTGGTAGTTGTAAATTTATATTTAGCGGGGCCTAAATCGTACTACTCCTTATTATGAGTAAGGGAAGTATGACCTAGGGTCTTATTTTTAAGATATCAGTAGAATCGAACCTATAATTAAAGCTTCAGATAATCCTAAAGGAAAGGAGTAGTGATTTGTTACATAATTTTTGGAATTTCTAGTTTATAATATAAAATAAAGTAAATGCGATAAAATTTGTAATTCATATAAGGTTAAAACAAGTGCATACTATGGTTTCATCAGTTACTTTGCCGAGATTATGGAATGCTGGCTCATGAATAGGTAGTGACCTTGTATTCATTACACTAGTCCTAAACACCCCTGTCATAAGACATGTCACTGGGTAATGCGTTAAGCTTAAAGATTCTGAATAGAAAGCAACGTTTTGTACCCCTGATGCCCATGCAGTATAACTACATGCATACACGTTCAGACAGCTCATCTAATTGTGCGACTCGATTGGGTGACGTATTAACATTCCACAAAGGTCTAAACTTTCTTAAGCATAATAGAATACAGAGTTTACCATATCCAAGAGGCATGATATGTTTCGATGCTTTCGTTAATGATTAGGGTTAAAAAGGTAGTTAGGCCCTTGAAAAGAATTCAACCATAAAGAACACCATGGCCAAGTCAGTTTTGACTTCCACGAACACGTTCAGTTATCCTAACGGTCCAATCCTTTATGTGTTTAAACAAACAGTTCCTTAATTAACTAAGAATCTCTCAAGGGGGTGCAATGCTTGAGACCGCATTTCGGTGAAGTGTACTAATCAGCACTGACCGGGTTTCATGGCCTTACTTAGCAGAGGTACAGCTTAAAACAATCGTTGTGCTTCAGCGTGCACGTACGAAGTTTATATACTTGGTGACTAAACTAGCATGGTCTAGGACCGACAATGTACTATGAGTCTAGTTAGATGTTTCACTACAAAAGAGTCCTCAGTCGAAATCCAAGGCTCGGTGGACTTACTACAACCGCTGTGCCTCAGTTAAACTTATGTTGTATCCGATAGACTTCTCTTACCAATGGGTGACACAGAAAGTGTACTCTGAATCGGGGTTCATGACTTCCCAATAACAGAGCCGATAACAACGTTCTATTAGTTGGAAAAGCGATTGAGTTTAAAGCATAATCAGAAAGCATCTCGATAACATACACAAACCATAATATTATTTTGGCATTATAACTGACTACATCATAGCATATACTAAAGATAATATCATAGCATACACTAAATATAACTACTCTCTAATCATGGCAACGATATCACAAAGCATAATAATGAAAGACATTATATAAAGACAAAGGATAGAAGTACCAGTAAATTAAACGAGTTCTGAATAAAAAAGTGACAACTTCAAACTCTATACCGCTCCTAATACAATCTTCAGTGTTCTTCTCCGGGTACTTGGTTTCTCGCACGGAGTCGAAGACCTTGAATGTATAATGTCACGACCCTACTTTTTCCGTTATCTTTTACCGTTTATTATTGTGCCACGTCATTTCTATGACCTATATTTTTATTTTAGTAATAATATATTAATTATGTTGTGTTATATTAATATTTGTATTCATATTTTAAATTGTACGTTTCTACGTGTCGTGGATTTCTATCCGGCGAATCTTTTCGGTTTTCAAACCAATTGTCAGACTTTTGACATTTTTGAATCCAAATTATTTTAATTATGATATTTTTATATCATATGAGTATATAAAATATTTTTATATTTTATTTTTTGCGCGTGCGTAATTCTTCCGAATATTTAATCGCGTATTCGTTCGAGCATTCAGGCCACAAGACTTCTTTCATTTATCAACTTGGGTCACAAATGGGGCCCACACATACCATTTTTGCCGGCCATACCCTTATCCCCTCCCCATTTTCTTTTTTTCATTTTTGATTTCATTATCATTTTACATTTCCTTCTTTTTCCCTAAACCTAATTTCTCTCCTCTTCCTCTTTTCTTTTTTCTTGGCCATCACCTTCTCACCATTCAATTCTTGATCTCTACACGTTCATATCATTCAATTCTTGATTAGAGTATAAACCCTAACCCTAACTTTTTGATTTTTTATTTAATTTTTCTATTTTTGATGATTAATATGATAGTATAGTGCTTGTGTATTGTTGGATTAATGATTGTATGCATAGATTTACTCGTTATTACCTGTTTTTCGTTTGATTGATTGTGGACAGCGGACTAATCGACCATTTCATTACACTTAACTGATGTTTTTGTTAAATTAAAGTGTCTAGATGTGTTCCTCTCATCAAGACATTGATTTTAGACTCCGGATTCATGTTATTTCAATTCCCAGAACTTATGATATGATTTAAATGGTGTTTTCATGAAATCAAAACATAAAAACGAATGTGTTCAGGTTTGGTCCGACTTTGTGACTATTTTTTAGAGTCTCTAGGGTGTACTAGTGTGTTAGGATTGATTATTGGATGAACATTCATGTTCGGGTCATCGAAATTCGAGCCACGGATCACCCGTTATGACTAAAACATGTTTTTGAACGGATTAAAGCTCCAAGTGAATGGTGGATATTGGTAACAACTTGGTAGCTGTTCTTGGGGTGTTCTTTAGTGTACTAATGTGTCGGGTGATTTGGTTAGGCGAAGATATATATAAGACTCGCCGAAAACCGATACTCGGGGTTCAAGTTATGACCCGATGAACTTTTAATTAAAACTTATGGTTATAAAATGGAACTTATGATATAAAATAATGATTTTCATTATTATTAAATTACTTATGATATAAAAGTAATTATTCTAATTTAAGACTTATGATATATATATTTATTATATCATTTAATAATTCATTATGATTTGATTAAACATTTAATTAAACTTATGATTAATAATACTTTTATTATTAATGAAAAATACTTATGGTAAGTATTAAACTTATGTTATGAGATTATTATTATAATAAGACTTATATTAAAGATTAATTAATTATTTAATTATTATAAGGCTTAGTTATTATTTAATTATAATTTAATTATTAAATACTTATGATTTAATAATTATAATTAGAAACTTATGATATGATTAAAATTTATTATTAATTAATAATACTTATATTATGATTAATGTTTAATTAATTAATTAAATACTTATGTTATATTAATTATATCATTTAAACCTATGTTAACTTAATAATTCAATTTAATTTTATTAAACTTATGTTATGACATGATTATACATATATGACTTTAAATAACATTATAACTTATATTATTAATATAATTTATACTTTAAAATTTAATATTGACTATGTTTGACTAAGGTTGACTTTTGAGTTCACTTTGACTTTCAGTTGACTTTTGTTGACTTTCTAATTAAGGAAACTTTCCTAACTTATAAACTTTCCAAAAATAGCAACTTTCTAAATATGGAAACTTTCCAAAAATAGAAACTTTCCTAAAATAGAAACTTACCTAAAATAGAAACTTTCCTAAAATAGAAACTTTCCAAAAATGAAAACCTGCTAAAAATAGAAACTTTTTAAAAATAGAAAGTACGTGTCCTTACGCTGTTCTGATCAAACCGAAGCATGTTGAGTGTTGTTCTATGTTTACTTGCAACAAGTACTATAGCTATCATACTAAGACGACCTAATTAAGTTATTTATATCGACCTACTTTATTTATAGGTGGGCGTTTTGATCATTCTTGATCACTTTACTTCGTTTGTTGTTCGCTTTTTGTGTGGTTACTTCATTTGCTTTAAGGTGAGTTATAGTCCCATTTTTTTATTTTATATCTTTTGGGATGAGAATACATGCATTTTATTTTTCATATTGGACACAAGTGGAAGTTGGTTTAAGTTATTCATTGTGAGTTGAACGAAAATATTCCCTAGTCTGGTAACTGTAATCACTGGTTTCTACTGGTGAACGCGAATCCTATGGATAGATCTATCGGGTTTGACAACCCCATTTCGTGCTAGTCGCGCTAGCAATTTTTGAAGACGAAATGTATTAGTACTTCGTAATTATTTGAAGATACACCTGTTCAATGTATATTGTGTTTGGTAAGGGTGGAATTCGTTAAGTGGTTACTAGGTGGCTCACGGGTTAATGGAATAATGTTTTATATGTTTTCGAGCATATAATTTTTGTGGTCCAAAATAAGGCTTTATGTTTTCAAACATAAATTTTTACTGCTTAAATTAAATATTGTTTGCAATATTAAACCTATAATTCGCTCAGCATTTTTGTTGACAGTTACTCGCATGTTTTATTCTCGGGTTCATGATTGGTTGCTTCCGCTGTGCTTAGAGAGTCTGCATTTTTATGATGGCAGCTTTTGTTAAACATTAACTTGCATTCTATTTTGATACATTAAATTGTGGGTGTTTGTTGACTTTGTTTTGGTCAACTTTTGATTAAGTATTTATGTATGGTTTTTTTAAACTTACATATTTTGGTAGGTTTCCTTTATAGGAAATCATTTTTAAATAAAGAATGCAGGGTTATTTATTAAATTCATTTAGAGTTATAATCAAGCTGTGGGACCAAGATAATGATGGTCATCAAGTGTACTTTGACGGGTCGTTAAAGTTGGTATCAGAGCCTTGGTTGTAGGGAATTAGGCTGCATTGATGTCGTTACCCGAGTCAATAGGGTGCATTAGTGAGTCTAGTCTACAGCTCGACCTATAGCATATTATTATATGTGACTATTTGTATTCTATGGTATGTATATTGTTATCATACATACATCTCTGTTATGTTTTGAATCCGGGAGGAACTCCCATTCCCATTTAAACGTATTTGTCGACTCATGCGAGTTTATCTTTATAAGAACACCTCGGATAGTGAAATCGAGGGATGTCATTCTTGACTTCTGAAATTCTCGACATTTCTATGTCATCTATTATGGTTATGTATATAACGTTTGAGTTATATTACGCGAGATGTCATTCTTGACTTCTAAATGCTCGACATTTCAATGTCAGCTATTATGTTTAGGTATAAAACATTCTTTTTATAGTACATGACTTTGTGCTGTTGTGCCTTTGTGCTTTGGTTTACGAACCGGAAAATGTCATTCTTGACTTTTAAAGATTCTTAATACTTTAAAGACATTTCTATGTCATCGTTACTCTTATTCATTACTGTTGATGTTTTTGTCTCTTGTGCTATCCTTAGCACATTGTTTAAGAAATCGTTTTAGAGACATTGTGTGGAAATTCGAGGTTAATCGCGTGTCCTGACCTCATGTAGTGCTATTGGAATGGAACTATGAATTAGTATAATATAATGACATCAGGCCAACGTGATTATATTATGGTAATTCATAAAGAAGTTCCAATATTGTGACATGAGGATTAGAAAGCGAGTCAAAGAACATTTTCACACTACTCATTCAAAAATTCCGATGTACTACATGGGTAGGGAAAATATTCATTATCTTATTTGTTGATATACGAGAAGATCATTTTTAACAGATTATCTATCTCATGCTATATCCTTCATAACTCGCTTGTTAGCAACAGCTTCACTCGAGAACAGTTTTGGCCCAAGGACTTATGTCCTGATAATAGTCAAAACAACATTTAACTCATTTGTTTTCATGACCTCGTAACATTTGTTGGTCAAATGTCGCACGATGATTCAAGTCCTTTACTCGATCTTCCACGATCTTACTTCAACTCGTAACATCTGAAATACAGATACTCTGTTTATCATCGGGAGTTTTACACATTTGTTTAATTGGGTGGTTCTCATGAGATTTATGGGAGAATAGAAGTAATGAAATATGTTGTCACGTATACAATTTATAAAATCATATATGTACGTATGGATTCAAATGAATAAATTTTTCCTTACCTATTTTGGTTGGTATATACTAAATTATACCTTTAAATTATTTTAAAACCACTCCTTTATTGAGTTGTTTAATTAAGCCAAATTGTTTTATGTAAAATGGTACACGTTGTACATACTTCTAAATTTACTAAGAACTTCGTTCCGTTTATGTTGTCACATCAAACGTTTAAATTTTTTTTCAAAACTCATTTGATTGATTTTATCAAATTTTCGCATTACTCTACAGAGTGTTTGGATCACAGTTCTTCTCATCCTCCTTTTAAGGATGAAACTTACCATAAAGTTCATTGATAGAAACTCTTAAACCACTTTGAATGCCGGTTTTATAAAATTTGTTGGAAAGTCTTTACGCTCATAAAATTTTCCCTCTTATGGTTGGTCATGGCCGAAACACGGACCGATAAATCAATTTTCTGGGGTATACTCGGTGGTCACCCTATGGTAGAAAAGGCGCTAGGTGGGTTTCTACCCCAAATGTTGTTATAGTGGGTATCATGGATATATATTACACTAGACCGTTTGAGGAGTTTCTACTCTCAGTATTCGCGGTTAACCGCAACACCCTCGTAAACATAAATCCTAGGATTCTATACTTTGAGGTTCACGAAATTATTTTTGGAGATTCATCTCACCTGGAGTCGGCCATTCTTTATAACCCATGATTCACGTTCTCTTCATCCGCACATAAATTTAAAAATAAGGATGAATCCTAGATTGACTTGCTCATTGTGCGAGGAAGTTCACTCTTGTTGAAAGATCACACCTTTCATACGTCTTCCTTTCGGAAATGTAATGAAAATTTACTTTGAAGTTCATGATCCTCGTTATCCCCTTGAAGGAATTATTTTAAACATCTATACCACTGATGTGGCTACTCTATATAATGTTTTCTTTGTTGGTTGCAACTATATTTCATTCGTGCCAGTTCGTCCCCTTGGGGAGCTCCTGTTTTGTTTGTTAAGAAGAAAGATGATTCGTTCCGATTGTGTATTGATTATCACGAGTTGAACAAGCTTACTGTAAATCATCGTTATCCTCTTCCGAGAATTTATGATATGTTTGATCAGCTTCAAGGTTCGTCCATTTATTCTAAGATTGATCTTCGTTCTGGTTATCACCATTTGCACGTTAAAGAAACTGATATTTCGAAAACCACTTTCTGTACCCGTTATGGTCACTACGAATTTCTTGTTATGCCGTTCGGATTGACTAACACACCTCCTGTGTTCATGGACCTCATGAACTGTGTGTAGACCTTATCTGTACAATTCGTTATTATTTTCATCGAATATATTCTTATCTATTCCAAGAGTAATCAAGAACGCGAGGAGCATTTGAGATTAGTGCTTGATTTGTTAAGAAAAGAAGAGCTGTATGCTGAATTTTTTTTTCTAAGTGTGATTTCTGGTTAAGAGAAGTTCAATTCCTTGGACAAGTTGTTAGTAAACAGGGAATTCAAGTTGATCCTGCCAAGATTGAGGCAATTGAAAAGTGGAAAATTCTGAAGACTCCTACTCAGATTCGTGAATTTCTAGGGTTGGCAGGCTACTATAGAAGGTTCATTCAAGATTTCTCTCGTATAGCGAAACCTCTGACTGCTTTAACGCACAAGGGAAAGAAGTATGAGTGGAAGGATGAATAAGAGACTGCTTTTCAAAATCTGAAGAAGAAGTTGACTATCGCTCCGATATTATCACTACCTGAGGGTAATGATGATTTTGTTGTTTATTGTGATGCATCGCGTCAGGGCTTTGGCTGTGTTTGATGCAGCGAAAGAAAGTTATTGCGTACGTGTCATGTCAGTTAAAGATTCGTGAACAGAATTATACAACCCATGATTTAGAATTGGGAGTTGTTGTGTTTGCGCTTAAGATTTGGAGACAATATCGGTATGGGGTCAAAAGTACAGGGTACACTGATAACAAAAGTCTTCAACATATCCTTGATCAGAAATAGTTAAATATGAGGCAGCGTAGATAAGTTGAGACGTTGCATGATTATGATTGCGAACTTCTGAATCATCTGGGGAAGGCCAATGTTGTGGCCAATACGTTAATTCGTAAAGAAAGGTGTGACGACCCGTACAAAACCATCGTGTACGGATCATCAACAACATGATCATTATAAGGTCAAACACTATATGCTATTTGAAAACCAGTTTGCCGTTCATGAAAATATAGCGTTTTACTAACGTGCTTCCTATGAATAGAGGCATACACATAAGTATGTGACCCAAGGGCCGTTACAAAGCCTTTGTTTGAAAATAACATAAGTTACGAATGCAAAATAAAAGTTCCATGATTGAGACATCTCTAAGTAATGCAGCGGAAGTCTAACACAGCAAGTCTGTAACACCAAGACAGCAAGTCTAACAGCGGAAGCAACAACGTCTAAGCACCTGAGAAATACATGTTTAAAAAGTCAACACGAATGTTGGTGAGCTATAGTTTGTTTGTAATCAGTAATGTAATGTAGGCCACAAGATTTCAGTGCTTCAACCAGCAGTTTAAATCAGTAATCCAAATCAGTATGATAAAGTATATGTTCAATCGTGGGCACCCGATAACTAACTTAACGTAATAATACCCCCTAAAAGTGCACTTGGCGAGTGCGTATATTCACGAAGTATTAAACACCCATTAAATGCTAGCGCTACTAGCCCGAGTGGGGATGTCAAACCCTATGGATCCATATCTAAGATTCGCGTTCACCGGTTCAAATACCAATGACTAAACGTTACCGAGCTAAGGGGAAAGTTTATGTCGTTGTATAACCCACACATATATAAAGTTTAAGTACTCATGCCTAGTATGTAAAACGTAAAATGCGCATGTATTCTCAGTTCCCAAGTTAGTTAAAGTAAAAAGGGATGCTATAACTCACAGTGAAAAGTAGTAGTAAAGTTGATTCGGGAAAGTAAGCAAGTAGGTTGTCCAAAAGGTCCTCAACCTAAGTCAAAAGTTACTAGGTCAGTAAATCATTCCCAAAGGTTTAAAAGTATGTAAATTAGGTCTTAATTATCATCATCATTCATCATTAAACAAAAAGTGTAAAGTAAGTTTTAAATCAAGAATAAGGTTTAAAATAAGGGCTGATTTCGTTCAGTCTCCACGGCCTCTATACAAACTGAAATGAGGAGAGACCAGTATCCATGGCTCCGTATATGAGTCCCCTAGGTACTGACCAATTTTCAGAACTAAACTCGTTTGACCGTGGTGACAGTTTAAGTGCGAGTAGGTCAGAAATTTCAGCACAACGTTAATAGGGTGTAGTGACTTTCGGGAGGCCATAGATCCTAAACCGTAACTCGGATTAAGACGAGGTCTAAACGGAAAATCATATAATCAAACCGAACTAACTGAAAATCAACTTTATAGTAGCCCAGGTGACCTGATCAGTTTCAGAAACAGTAGGTAAATGTGTTCCGGTGGGTTCTTGGTGCTTGATGCTCATCACGGTTCTTATCCTTGATGCTTGTAGCTTCAAGTGTACAACTCATTGACGTGTTTGCATCATCTTAGCCAAGGTTTGACCATCATAACACTTGTGTATGTCTAAGATAAGTAGCACAACTCATTTAAGGGTTGTAAGTAGTTTGATGAACAAAAGTTACATCAAGATCTTAGATCCGACACATACATGAGTTATAAAAGAAATATTAAGCTACAAACTTGAAAGTAAACTTAAATAAACAAGATTTTAAGTTGTAGAACATAGTTCTTAGTTAGATCTTGAAGATCCTAGACCCAAAAGTCTAGATCTAACATAAGTGTACAAAGTTATAATTAAAAAGTTTTACTTTCATGTTCTTGAACTTACTAAAGTAGTTCAAGAAATATGAGATCAAGATTAACTAGTAATACTTGACCAAATTAACAACATCACAACTTTAAATAAATAAAATAAAGAAATAAATTAAAGTTACAAGTATTTTGTTCATGTTTCTTTCATACTTAAGAAGATTCAAATCAAAGTTTAGATCTTAGGATTTAAATCTACAAAACATGAACACAAGTATGATAATGAAACTTATGAACTTTAAATCTTTAAAACATTTAAGTGTAGAACCATAAACTAACAAGTTTAGATTCTTGTTCTTGGTTCTTCATCAAACAAAATATGGAAGAAAGCAAGATTACATGAAGATACAAGTTATGGAACTTGATCTTTAACAACAACAAACAACAAGTAACTACAATCTAGTAAATGATGATGATGAATTTCGGTTTTCTCCTTATTTCACTAATTAATCTAAGTTTAATCCTTAATAAGTCATTACCATAATGTTGAGCTAACTAGTAGTTCATTAAAAAAAGTATGGTGGGCTTCCAAGTCCATTAGCATGAGTCCATGTAAGTATGCAACAATTAAATAATTAAAGCCCAAGTGATTAACTAGTAACATTAGTTAATTAAAAATGATTAATAATAATTAATCATGAACGTAAATAATATTCTAAATATTATTCGTGAAAAGTACGTGTGTCACAAAGACGAGTCGGGCCATGGGAAGTCAATTACGGTGTTAAGTCCATTAAGGTAACTAATAAGCATTAATAAACACTTAGCTTAAATAAATAAGCTCTTAAGCCAAGTAATTGTTATAATAAATAATAATCAAGTTTACGCAGTCATAATATTCCAATTACGACAAAAGTTTAACGTGTACCAAGTACGTATATCGTTTAAAACGATAAGTGACACCAACGGTCGTAAAAGCATTCGGGGATCAAGTTAAGTGATTACACACTTAATAACACGTAGTAAGACATTAACGAGAGTAATTAATCATGATTAAAGATTTCAGAGCATAAGCTAGCTTAGTACGCATAAATACGCAGTTTCGTGAAAGCACAAAGCACGAAAGCAAGTCGAAAAAGCCGGGTCGTTACATTACCCACCTGTTAAAGAAAATTTCGTCCTGAAATTTTGAGGAGTGACCAACAATAGTACCGTATTTGAATAACAAGGAGCGTATCAAAGTTCTGTGAGACTCGTGGCTCAGAAGTGAGTTATTTACCTTGAAAGGTACTTCGGCGTATGAAAGTAAGAATAGGTATATGCCATTAATTAAGTCTCTTGTCCTAAGAGATCAACAAATTGATTTCGTTTCTGAATAACATGAGCATGTCATCTGAATGTATATCCACAAAAGGAAAGATGGTATGTTTAGCCTTACAGGCATCTTCAGTAAGCTGGATGCATGAAATGCATCATGAATGTTTCTAAACTCATCTAAAACATCGAGCGCTTATGTCGTAATACAAAGCTGACAGGTAGAATGGAAAACATGGTGATCATAACCATGTGATTTAATGTCTGGATAGTGTTAGCCACGGATTTTACTAACCCCTTGATTTCGGAAGGAGGCCATAGGCATAAAGAACCCGATATTTAAGAACATTTCATTTGAATAAGTGAATCAAAATTTTATCTGAAAGTGACCAATCGGACTTGCAAGCCATAATTATTTATAGTGTCTTCAGGATGGTCTGAATGAAAAATGAAGGGTATCACCCATTTTTACCATGCAGCAGGAGGACTTATCCTTGGATGAAATGAAAGCACAGTTCCGTAATGTAACTTCATCCTTTCAGTTACATGTTGAAGTTGGGGTTAACATTAACTAGGACGACAGATAGTTGCAACCAACAAAGGAAAGAATATGTAGAGTGACCACATCAGTGTTGTAAGTGTTTTAAGCAGTCCCTTCCTAAAGGGATAACAAGATTCATAGGTTCTCAAAGTATCTTATATTACATTTCCTAAAGAAGGTCGCACGAAAGATGTGGTCTTTGAACGAGAGTGAACTCTTCGAGCGGTTCGTTCTGAATTTATCCGTGTACTTAAGGGGACGCGTGGATGAGAATATACGTGAACCCTTGGTCATAAGGAATGGTTTACCCTAAGTGAAAAGAATCCCAAAAATGATTTCTTGTACCTCTACATACAGATTCATAGAGATGAGGTTTACGAGGGTGTCGCGATTTGTCGTGAAGTATTGAGAACAGAAATCCACCTAGAGCCTTTCCTATAATAGGGTGACCACTGAGTGTACCTCGGAAAACTGATTTATTGGCCCGCATTTTTGTCATGTCCATCCTTAAAAGAAACATTTTATGGGTGCAAAGATTTTCTAACAATTTTTATAAAACTGCCATCCAAAGTGGCTCAAGAGTTTTTAACAAAGATCTTAATGGTAAGTTTCATCCCTAACAGAGGGCGAGAGAAAGTGTGATCCATACATGGTGTAGTCTAATACGAAAACTTTTAATAAAATCAACCAAGGAAGTTTTGAAAAACCGTTAAACGTTTGATGTGACAACATAAATGGAACGAAGTTCCTAGCAAGTTTAGAAGTAGGTACAACGTGTACCATTTTGCACAAAACTATTTGACTCAAGTTGAATAACTCGATAAAGGAGCGATTTTTAAATAATTTGAAGATATAGCTTAGTATGTACCAACCAAAATAAGTAAAGGTAAATTTATTAACTTAATTATATACATACATATATGATTTTATAAATTGTATAAGTGACAGAAAATTTTTTATTACTTTCATTTGTCCATAAATCTCGTGAGGACCGCACGAATAATCAACGTGTGAAAATCAACGTGTAAAATTTTTGATAAACATAGCTTTTTGTATTTCAGAGGCCGCGATTTGAAAAAGATTGAGTGGAAAATATTTAAATCATCGGGTGACAAGTTACTAGGTAATAAAAACTAATGAATCAAATGTAGTTTTGATAATTATTAGGACATAAGCCTTTGGGCCAAAAATGTTCACGTACGAAGCCGTTGCTAAAAAGTGAGGTATGAAGGATAGAGCATGAGGACGAGAAGTTAATCGCTTCTTGTCTTTGCAAAATGCCAAACAGGTTATGACTAATATTAGAGTCAGGATACTGATGGTGTTAATATTACTAAATGAGAATGTCCTGGGATAAGTTAGAACTTAGAGTTATGTAGGAAAGAGCATCGTTCTAGCAGGTGTGGCAAATAAAGTCCTTGGGATAATGCAATAATCTTGAATGGTTTAAGTGTTAGTGGATGCCCGTAGGCTCTGCGTGACGTGGTAGTAAGTGCCTTCATTACATACACACATATGAATCTCTCGATTTCGATGGTTGTAAAGTCTTCACGATGACTTGGGTACGAATGAGCAACAAAGAATTTTATATAACAAGCAACGACATTTTTTTATAGAAATCATTTAAGGTGACAATGTAAGAAAAGAAACGAAGTTCTTAGTAAATATAGGTTACTCCAAGTAAAATGTCTTTTGATTAAGAGGATTGATTTGTAAAAGTGAAAGTAAAATTTCACATGTACTAGTCAAAAGTAAGTAATCATTTACTTTATTATATATAACATATACGGCTTCTAAAATTTGTACGATGGCAATAAAATAAATTTATTTTTATAAAACTTTGAGAGGATCGCACGGTAAAATAGTGTGTGTAAAATTTTGGCAAACAAAATTTTCATATTTCGAAGGTTACAAGTTGGATAAAAATTGATGAGGGTTGAGTAAAAGATGTTTGAAAATTTTGGGTGATATTTGAGCAAAAAATGTCACGAGGTAATGAAAACTGTTGAATTTAAATGTGGTTGATGACTATTAGTAGGGCACAAGTCCTTTGACCAAAAATGCTTAAGTGTGAAGCTGTTGCTTATAAGTGATTTACGAATGGGAGAGTATGAGGATGCGAATTAATCACCCATTGATTTTGGAAAAATTTCAAACTAGTATGACTAATTTCGAAGTGAGAAGGATGATGTTGTGCTTATCATCAAATAAGAAATCTCTCGAAATAAGTTCGGATTCAGAGTCGCGTAAGAATGAGTATCAAATAAGATTCTTGGGTAGTCCTAACCATAGAATTTGAATCGCTGAAGTGACGGGGTACAATTTTCCTTTATGTATCGTTGCGCAAGTTTGTCCATTGTATCAGTTTCTCTTGTGGGTAGAAAGTGAGCAGATTTGGTGAAGCGGTCAACAATAACCCAGATGGATTTTAGCTTACTATTCTCGCGAGGTATACGAAAAATTTTCTCACTATAAATATCCTTCGCTTTCATCCTTGAAAGTCAGCCTGTTCCAACTATTTACTCAAAGCTTCCCAACTTGATGAGTATTAGGTTAATCCTAAAGTCCATTCCAACTACTACATTAAAACTTCCAAGTTTTGTTGACATGAGGTCATCTCCAAATGACCCACCCGTTATTTGTAATGTACTACCTTAAATCATTCCTCTATCTCTGCCAGCTTACCATTAGCTTATCCTATAGAATACTTAACTCTCATGGTTGTTAATGGATTATTAGTCATAACACTAAGATTTTTAGATATAAGGTTTCTATCGCTCCAGTATTAAACAACATTGAGACAATAAAGCGTTGTGATGAAACGTACCCTAACTAAAAACAGGATCCATGCGAGTTTCCATAACTAAGATAATGATTGCTCTACCGCAAGTCAGTACAAAGTTTTTCCTATTTGCCAAATTTTTCCTTAAATGTCCAGGGTGTCGATATCTATAACAAATTTTCGGGTTATCAATTCTGCAATCAAGGCCCCTCTTGTACAGTATCTTGTCTACGTGGTTATTCCTTCCCTAACTTTAACAGACTATAATGCATATGCTCAAGTGATCCCTGCCAAAATTTTCCCTGGATCACCTCATATTCCTCATGTAGTAACATTGGAACTTCTGCATAATTTACTTCAATATAATCACACTGGCCTGGCGTCATTATATTGTACTAAATCATACGTTCATTCCAGTATCACCCCATATGGTCAATGTAACGTGATCACTTCCAGTTATACTCAATTTCATCTAACGGTGCTTTATCTATGCCATCTCAAAACATAATCTACTTAATTAATCTCACAGTTTCTCGATGTGGGTGCGTAGGTTCCGTAGGTCATGCATCAATGCCTAAGTGTCCCGAAATTTCTTCAAAATGTTCGGGTTCAGGTAATGTCGTTAGGTTCCTTTCTAGAAATTCAATCTGGGTCTCGTGTCGAGCTGTACGTGTAGCAAGTACTGATATGATATGTCTCGAGGCAACTCTCAGATCTTTGGGTATGGCTGAGCATCTGTAGAAGGCACTCTGACCCTGTGAAAGGAGATGTCCTCCTGACCTCTCCAATGCCCAAGAGTGTTTGGGACCTAATTCCAGAAGTGTCGTTAGATCGGCGAGCAGTGCTGAAGAATGAAAGAGTTAAGTGATGGTCATGAAGGCGTACAAGATATGTGTCAATTGAACAACCTTCTATTGTTCATACATTGTATGTGGCTAATTAGAGTGAGCTCGGGGTGTGGTTACTCCGACAAGTCCTTCAATATCTCCTCCTCTGAGGATCAACTTTAGTGGGCGCGTAATCCGAGGGGTACTCCTCCTAGATTGCGTGAAGTAATGTTTCGATCTCTGGAATGGTGGAACAGTAGTAACAGGTGGATTACACTACTAGTTCTTAGGGTTAGACGAGTGGGAGAGTAGTTCAGAAAAACATCCGAACTGGGAAGGATAAGTTCTCCAAGTCGGTACAGCGAATAGCAGACATGTAGCAAGAGCGTAATCAGGCATATCCACTACAGCAGCCTAGATCCTTTACAGCAGCACGTAGCATGGCAATAGTAATAGTATCATACCGTAGTAACATGCTAAAAGCAGATGCAGTAGCGAGAGTAAGCAAAAGCATACATCGAGTTTACATAGCAGTAAAAGGAAACGGTAGCATGCAGTAAGTTCATACAGCAGTAGAAGTAAGCAGTGGCATGCAGTAGTATAACACAGAAGCATGCAACAGGTTCCGCAGAAACAAGTAAACTAGCAATTTGTAGACTAGTCCTATTAGTGAATCCTACTCGGTCCGGTCTAGACTCACTAATGCAACCTAATTGCCTACAACCAATGCTCTGATACCAAATGTGACGCCCCGTACAAAACCATCATGTACGGATCATCAACAACAGGATCATTACAAGGTCAAACACTATATGTTGTTTGAAAATCAGTTTGGCGTTCATGAAAATATAGCGTTTTACTAACGTGCTTCCTATGAATAGAGGCATAATCATAAGTATGTGACCCAAGGGCCGTTACAAAGCCTTTGTTTGAAAATAACGTAAGTTACGAATGCAAAATAAAAGTTCCATGATTGAGACATCTCTAAGTAATGCAGCGGAAGTCTAACACAGCAAGTCTGTAACATCAAGACAGCAAGTCTAACAGCGGAAGCAACAACGTCTAAGCACCTGAGAAATACATGCTTAAAAAGTCAACATGAATGTTGGTGAGCTATAGTTTGTTTGTAATCAGTAATGTAATGTAGGCCACGAGATTTCAGTGCTTTAACCAGCAGTTTAAATCAGTAATCCAAATCAGTATGATAAAGTATATGTTCAACCGTGGGCACCCGGTAACTAACTTAACGTAATAATACCCCCTAAAAGTGCACTTGGCGAGTGGGTATGTTCACAAAGTATTAAACACACATTAAATACTAGCGCTACTAGCCCGAGTGGGGATGTCAAACCCTATGGATCCATATCTAAGATTCGCGTTCACCGGTTCAAATACCAATGACTAAACGTTACCGAGCTAAGGGAAAAGTTTATGTCGTTGTATAACCCACACATATATAAAGTTTAAGTACTCGTGCCTAGTATTTAAAACGTAAAATGCGCATGTATTCTCAGTTCCCAAAATAGTTAAAGTAAAAAGGGATGCTATAACTCACATTGAAAATTAGTAGTAAAGTTGATTCGGGAAAGTAAGCAAGTAGGTTGTCCAAAAGGTCCTCAACCTAAGTCAAAAGTTACTAGGTCAGTAAATCGTTTCCAAAGGTTTAAAAGTATGTAAATTAGGTCTTAAGTATCATCATCATTCATCATTAAACAAAAAGTGTAAAGTAAGTTTTAAATCAAGAATAAGGTTTAAAACAAGGGCTGATTTCGTTCAGTCTGCACGGCCTCTATACAAACTGAAATAAGGAGAGACCAGTGTCCATGGTTCCGTATATGAGTCCCCTAGATACTGACCAATTTTCAGAACCAAACTCGTCTTCGTTTGACCATGGTGACGGTTTAAGTACGAGTAGGTCAGAAATTTTAGCACAACGTTAATAGGGTGTAGTAACTTTCGGGAGGCCATAGATCCTAAACCGTAACTCGGATTAAGACGAGGTCTAAACGGAAAATCATCTACTCAAACCAAACTAACTAAAAATAAACTTTAGAGTAGCCCAGGTGACACGATCAGTTTCAGAAACAGTAGGTAAATGTGTTCCAGTGGGTTCTTGGTGCTTGATGCTCATCACGGTTCTCATCCTTGATGCTTGTAGCTTCAAATGTACAACTCATTGATGTGTTTGTATCATCTTAGCCAAGGTTTGACCATCATAACACTTGTGTATGTCTAATATAAGTAGCACAACTCATTTAAGGGTTGTAAGTAGTTTGATGAACCAAAGTTACATCAAGATCTTAGATCCGACACATACATGAGTTATAAAAGAAATATTAAGCTACAAACTTGAAAGTAAACTTAAATAAACAATATCTTAAGTTGTAGAACATAGTTCTTAGTTAGATCTTGAAGATCCTAGACCCAAAAGTCTAGATCTAACATAAGTGTACAAAGTTATAATTAAAAAGTTTTACTTTCATGTTCTTGAACTTACTAAAGTAGTTCAAGAAATATGAGATCAAGATTAACCAGTAATACTTGACCAAATTAACAACATCACAACTTTAAATAAATAAAATGAAGAAATAAATTAAAGTTACAAGTATTATGTTCATGTTTCTTTCATACTTAAGAAGATTCAAATCAAAGTTTGGATCTTAGGATTTAAGTCTACAAAACATGAACACAAGTATGATAATGAAACTTATGAACTTTAAATCTTTAAAACATTTAAGTGTAGAACCATAAACTAACAAGTTTAGATTCTTGTTCTTGGTTCTTCATCAAACAAAAGATGGAAGAAAGCAAGATTACATGAAGATACAAGTTATGGAACTTGATCTTTAACAACAACAATCAACAAGTAACTACAATCTAGTAAATGATGATGATGAATTTCGGTTTTCTTCAAGGAAAAAGGAAGAAAGAAAAGATATAATGCTTACAATTTTTGAAGAGAAAGTTGAGAGAAAATGAGTGTAAGTATGTGTGTGTAAAAATGAGGTGAAGACTAGCATATAAGTATAAAAAAAAATAAAAAATAAAAGGAACTTCGTCTCATGCCCATAAGGTGGACGGTTTGGAAGGCTTAAAGGGGAAGGTCAAGGTGCAACTTTCATGTGTTAGGAGGTGGTGAAAGCTTAAAATAGAAATAAAGTTAAATGTATGGGGAAGAGTTCTAGCATGCTTGTAAGTATTTGTCTCCTTATTTCACTAATTAATCTAAGTTTAATCCTTAATAAGTCATTAGCATAATGTTGGGCTAACTAGTAGTCCATTAAGAAAAGTAGGGTGGGTTTCCAAGTCCATTAGTATGAGTCCATGTAAGTATGCAACAATTAAATAATTAAAGCCCAAGTGATTAACTAGTAACATTAGTTAATTAAAAATGATTAATAATAATTAATCATGAACGTAAATAATATTCTAAATATTATTCATAAAAAGTATGTGTGTCACAAAGACGAGTTGGGCCATGGGAAGTCAATTACGTTGTTAAGTCAATTAAGGTAACTAATAAGCATTAATAAACGCTTAGCTTAAATAAATAAGCTCTTAAGCCAAGTAATTGTTATAATAAATAACAATCAAGTTTACGCAGTCATAATATTCCAATTACGACAAAAGTTTAACGTGTACCAAGTACGTATCTCGTTTAAAACAATAAGTGACACCAACGGTCGTAAAAGCATTCGGGGATCAAGTTAAGTGATTACAAACTTAATAACACGTAGTAAGACATTAATGAGAGTAATTAATCATGATTAAAGATCCCAGAGCATAAGCTAGCTTAGTACGCATAAATACGCAGTTTCGTGAAAGCACAAAGCACGAAAGCAAGTCGAAAAAGCCGGGTTGTTACAAGAGGACTGAACCTCGTAGGTTTAGGGACTTGAATATGACCATTCGAACAAACCTCGTAAGGCAGATTCTTGCAGCTCAACAAGAAACCTTGAAGGAGGAGAATTTTGTAACGGGAAGGTCCGAGGCTTGAGTAAGTAATTAGAGGTACGTACCGATGGTACTCGGTATTTTGCGGGATGCCTTTGGGTTCCGAAGTTTGGTGATCTGTGACAACTTGTTCTAGAGGAGGCTCATAAGTCTAGATACTCTATTCATCCTACTTCAGGAAAGATGTATCATGATCTTAAGGAGTTGTATTGGTGGCCTAATTTGAAAGCTGATGTAGCTAAGTGTTTGACCTATGCTAAGGTTAAAGCTGAACATCAGAAATCGTCCGGACTTTTGGTGCAACCTGAGATTCCCGAATGGAAGTGGAAAGGTATTACGATGTACTTTATTACGAAATTACCGAGGGTTGTGGGTGGTTATGATGCCATTTGGGTGATTGTTGACCGACTCACAAATTCAGCTCATTTCTTACCGATTAAGGAAAAAAATTCGATGGAGAAGCTTACTCGTTTGTACTTGAAGGATATTGTTTCAAGACATGGTGTTACTGTATCCATTATTTCAGACCGAGACAGTTGATTTTCATCGAGGTTTTAGCAATCTTTACAGGAAGCTTTGAGAACAAAATTGGACATGAGCACTGCTTATCATCCATAGTCAGATGGTCTGAGTGAAAGGACCATTCAAACGTTAGAAGACATGTTACGAGCGTGCGTTATTGATTTTGATAATGGTTGGGATAGATACTTGCCCCTGGCTGAATTTTCTTATAATAACAGCTATCATGCAAGTATTAAAACTGCACCATTTGAAGCACTGTATGGTACAAAGTGTAGGTCTCCTATCTGTTAGAATGAGGTTGGGGATGCTCAACTCATAGGCCCACAAATTATTCATGAGACTACCGAGAAGATGGTACATGAAATGATCCGTTCATATATATTAAAAATGATTCACAATAGTTGATTTCATTGCGAGGTATTTGACCTCTATATGATACATTTTGCAAACATTGTATTCATTTTAAAAAGACAAACTTTCATTACATCGAAAGTTAACAGGCATGCATATCATTTCATAATATCCAAACTATAAATGACCTAATCTGTCATTTACTTAATAATAATCTTTATTGAATTCAATGACTTGAATGCAACATCTTTTGAAATATGCCATGAATGACTCCAAGTAATATCTTTAAAATGAGCAAATGCACAGTGGAAGATTTCCTTTATACCTGAGAAATAAATATGCTTTAAAGTATCAACCAACGGGTTGGTGAGTTCATTAGTTTATCGTAATCAATCATTTCCATAATTTTAATAGACCACAAGATTTACTTTATTCAATAATCATACACTCGCAAGTGTTTAAAAAATCATTCATATGGATTGAACACCTGGTAACCGACATTAACATCATGCATATAGAATATCCCCAAAACGAAATCCATATGTATAATATAAACTCGAAGTACTAAAGCATACCATTTTCAAGTTGGGGGGTGTTAGTGCCCGTAGATCTACCTTTAGGATTCGCGTCAATTAGGGTGTATGTTCCCGAATTCTTAGGCTACCAAGCTAAAAGGGGTGATATTCGATTCGATAATCCAACCATATAATGTAGTTTCGATTCATTATGTCTATTTCGTAAAACATTTATAAAAGCAGCGCATGTATTCTCAGTCCCAAAATATATATTATAAAAGCATTTAAAAGGGAGCAAATGAAACTCACAATACTGTATTTTGTAGTAAAAATACATATGACGACATTGAACAATGCAGAGTTGACCTCGGATTCACGAACCTATATCATTTGTATATTCATTAATGCATATTCTTGTAATCGAACAATTATATATATATATATATATATATATATATATATATATATATATATGTATGTACATATATATATATATATATATGTACATATATATATATATGTACATATATATATATATATGTATGTACATATATATATGTATGTACATATATATATATATGTACATATATATATATATATATATATATATATGTATGTACATATATATATATATATATATATGTACGTATATATATATATGTACGTATATATATACATATATGTATATATAAATATATATGTATATATACATATATACGTACATATATATATATATATATATATATATATATATATATATATATATATATATATATATATATATATATATATATATATATATATGTACGTATATATATACATATATGTATATATACATATATATGTATATATATATATACGTACATATATATATATATATATATATATATATATATATATATATATATTATTGATATAATTTTTATATTAGTATTTTATGTATCTCATTATTACTATATAAAATATAACTTTTGTTATGTTATATGTATCAAATATTTTATATGTATATATTTCTTTTCTTTGTTAAAATAGTAATTATATTAATACTAAAATAATATTAGTAGTGATTAAAATAATAATATTGAAAATAATAATTTTGATACATAATACTTAATAATAATTATTATTATAACAATTTTATTACTTATGATAATCTTAATAATGTCATTAAAACTTTAATAATAATAATGTAGATAATACTGATAATACTAATAATGATAGTTTTTAATGAAAACCAAAAAATAATTTTAGTAGAAATAATCATAATGAAAATAATAATAACTATAGTAATAATTATAATCATGTTAATAATAATAATAATGGTAACTTTATAATCATACATATATTACTAATAATAATAATAAATTTTATTATTATCATAATAATAATAATCATAATCATGAAAATGATACTTATTCTAATAATAATAAAATGGAAAAATCATATTTTTGATGATGTTAATAATATTAATATTATTTATAACTTTAATTATAATCATAGTAGTAATAATGAATGATACTTAATACTTATTTTAACCTTAATAATAATACTAATTATAATACTTGTAATAATAATAATAATCAATACTAATAACACTAATAATAATAATTGGTAATAATCATAATAATAATAACACAATTAATAATAATAATAATAATAATAATAATAATAATAATAATAATAATAATAATAATAATAATAATAATAATAATAATAATAATAATAATAATAATAATAATAATAATAATAATAATAACAATAATAATAATGATAATAAAATTAATAATTATGGAAATTCGACATCAAAGGAAATGGGTTTTACAAAAAATTGTCACCAGCTGGGATTGATCCTGAGACCACTTGCTAACCCGTCAACAACCTTAACCATCCAATCAATTCAAATTTTCTGATTTAATACCATCTTAAATATATATAATACATTTATGTTTCATCTTCTCCTTCTATAATCCATCGACCATAATTCTTTATTCGAACAGACATATATTGTTATTGTTTTAAATTCGCCAAAGAAACAGAATCAATTATGTTTAATAAGTTTTTAATCAACAGAAACCAAAAGAAGGAATTTAAAATTTCGATTCTGTAACAGACATATGAAGAACTCAAGAACTCAAAATCAAAGTCGACTTTTTAATACGTTTTAGACCACGATTCCTAAATGAAAATGGTTTCAAATTCATCATAAAAACTTTCTGTAAACTCAATTGAAACTAAAACATCAAATTGACTTCGAATTTTGCCAAGAACAATCCGTTCGACTTTTTAAAATAAAAGTTTGACTCAAGAATTCACGTTCGTTATTAGAAATTTTAAAGTGAAACTTTCCAGATAGTTTGAAGTAAAGATTCCTAACAACATGGCATTTACACATTTTGAGAATTTATTGAAATTCGGGACTTGACAAAAAAAAGGAAGAACAGAGCAGAACGTGTTCTTCATCTGTTTCTGTTTAAATTCGATTAAAATAAAAGGTGTTAAATTGAAAATTGATAATGGTAATGAAGAAGTGAAGAGAATTAACTATATTCACTATCAATGCATTTGATTTAAAGGCCAATTAGCTGACACCAGGAATCGTTCAGTACAAAAAACTAAATAAAATAAATGAAAGTTTGAAAATGAATTCTAACAGATTTTGTTGTTATTGTGATCTGGTATCAATTTATAACAAGCTCAGAGACAGAAAACAAAATTAAAAACAGTTTGATTGCTATGTACAACGGATTACGTACCTTTCTTTTCATTATTTTATATTTCTTTTATAATTTATATAATTAATTTTAATATTTAGTAATTATATTAGTAATAATAATAATAATTATTACTATAATAATAATAATTATATTAATAATAATAATAATTAATAATGATACTAATAATCAAATGATAATATTATTATTGTTAATAATAAAATGTATTATTTTCTAATAATAATAATGATAAAATTGTTAATAATAATAATAGAATAAATTATATCATTAATAATAATATCAAAATAATACTAATAATAATAATAATCATATTAATAACTAAAATCAATGATAATATTAGTAATAACAATATAAATGATAGTTCTTATAATGTTATTTATTAAAATAATGATAATTATTAATAACAATATAAACAATGAAATTCTTTATAATAATAATAACTAATGACATTTAAATTATAACTAGATTATACTTGTAATTATTCTTACAATAATACTTATACTTATAGATTATAATTAATCTTATTAATAAATGTAAATACAATAATAATACTCTTTAATATAATTGTATTTCAAATATAATAGTAATAGTAATAATATTATTACTAATGATAATAATAATAATCATTATGAAATATATAACAATAATATTATTATTAACAATAATACTAATTATACTAATAACATATATATATATATATATATATATATATATATATATATATATATATATATATATATATATATATATATATATATATATAATAACATATTTTGAACATTTAATTTTTATATCTTACAATAATATAATATTTATTTATAGAAATCATACATCTAGATTCATAGTTAATAATATATATTTATATATATAGTAACTTATTTATTCTATTCATTATTTTACATTTTTGATTCCAATTGCTTAAAGTGTATCTTATTTATTCAAAATATTATATATACATTTATATTTATATTTATATCTTTATATATATATATACACACACACACACACCATTGTTCGTGAATCGTCGGGCAAAGTCAAAGGATAATTGAAACCATGTAACAAATTTAAAATTTTTGAGACTTCAACATTACAGACTTTGCTTATCGTGTCGGAAACATATAAAGATTAAAGATTAAATTTGGTCGGAAATTTCCGGGTTGTCACAGTACCTACCCGTTAAAGAAATTTCGTCCCCGAAATTTGATCGAGGTTGTCATGGCTAACAATAAGAATGTTTTCTTGACAATTATGAGTTGATAAATAGAGTTTTATCATCATTGAGTAATATGGATAAAACAATCCGTTAATGTGAAGAGTATGAGTGAAGTTATCACAAAAGAGTGAAATGAGTAGGTGTAGATTCGTCATATCTTTTGACATAGATAGGATTGATTTCCAAGTTCAAGAGATTTGGAGAAAATCTTCGTAATAATATTTGATTCTTCGGTAGTCAGGGGAGTTAGGATCCGCTTTAAATGCGATCATCTGTTTTGATTGCTCTGTCAAATATTTTACTATAAATCCACCCCCTTCGTTTCTTTACAACTTACACCTTCTATTCTTTCTCCCTCAACTCATATTTTAAAGCATTCATCAGTATGCTCCATCCAGTACTGATTTTGGATATACTTCTAACTTTCATATCTGTCATTCTTCTGTTTCATCTACCACCTGAGGATTTTGTTTATTTCTACTATTACCTTGGGGTTATAGTAATTTTAATTCTCCCGTGCCTTTACGTGGCAATACGTATTGATATGCACGGTTTGTAATTTATGTGTTGTTGTCGAGCTTTATATTTTCTTTTATATTCAAGAGTTCCATACTTTTGTCTCCTCTTCCCGACTTCAAGTCAAGCGAATAATGGTCCAGAATTTGTAAGTATGGATAGTTAATGTTCTAATAAGGGAATTGTAATAGCACGATATTGATTTATTAAATTACCAGAATACCTCGGAAAAGACCGAGTCATCAAGAAAAATATTTTCTTGATATGTTTAGAGGTTAAGTAGAATATAAGAGTCGTGTAACATGGCACATGATGACGTTATGATCTGTGAATCATCACATTCCATTTAGAAACTCAGCATGACTTACTGCAATATAATCACGTTGATCAAGTGTCATTATATTATACTAACTCATGCTTCAGTTCCCAACACTACTTCAATAGCATTCATATTTTACATTCGAATTTTTTTTCTTTCAGAATTTAGAAACTAAAATAGTTTCTTTTATGATGTAACACAGATAGCGTGAAGAGATAAATGATTTCGAATAACAATAGTTATGAAGATATCTTCAGAAACATCAAAGATATTTATAATGAAAGATATGATGATATCTTAGAATATCTAAGATCATAGGATGATGAAGAATATCGTCCGCAAGGGTTTTAGAGTAAGGACCAAGGTATTCGCTAAAGACTTCAGCAACACTGAATTATTTGGATTATTTGAAGGTAGATTTTGTCTTTGTGATTTGTCCACAACCTCCTTCATAATTTGCTCAATCCGTTTTCCAGTTCCAAACCTTCTCTTTTTCTGAGCTTTTCCAACACATTATTCTTTATCATCAAACTTTTTACTGTTAAGGTCGTTTACAGTTTTTGCTGCTTCATCATCATTTTTCAAAATTTCGAGAACTAGTTCGCAGTTTAGGGGGTTTTTTAGAAACTTCACATTCGAAGTATGTAAGTCCAGGAGATAGACGTTATATGTATACATATAACTGTTGGCATAAAATTGCTGCAAAATTCAAAATACTGATTGCTAATTCCCAGTAGTTGGTATGACAATTATTGTCACAAGTTGTATGGATAGAGTTTCAATGAATAAGTATCGTGATTTTTTTCGGAGAGGCTTAAAGATCAATGAAGTTATTGGTAAGTTTAGTGCTAATGTGGTGAGATATAAATGGTTCCTCGGTGACGATGACGAAAGGGAAACTTATATATCAAGGTTATAATAAGACCAATTCGGATGAAAAGTCGAAATTGACTTGCTGAAGCTGTGACAAAACAGGCTATTTTGAAAGGAATTGCATTGTTATTTTCGGAAATAACAATGCCAAAGGAGCTAGCATAGATACGTGTTAAACGTTTACTCAGGTTCCGAGTGTTTTCAGGTACATAACTATATGCATCAATCTTTTCTTCCGTAGATGAAGTGCGGTTGGTTCATCCTCTCGATTGAGGTGTTTTCAAGAATCATGAAAGGTTTGAACGCAGATTGTAATCGTCAAGATACAAATGAGGTTTAAGATGAAATCAAGTGGAAAACTTGAAGAAATGTTTAGTTTCATATGTTATAATCAATATTTTAATTCATTTTAATTTTCCAATGTTAGTAGTCCACTGTTAGTAATTCAACAATTCATATGTAGTTTAATATATAATATTCAAATTAATTAATACGTGTCGTGACCCATTGTATACAAGTCTCAGACTCAATCACAACTCAAAGTATATATATTATTTGAAAATCAACCTCAACCCTGTATAGCTAGCTCGAATATTACTGCGTATAGAGTGTCTATGGTTATTCCAGATAATATATATAGATGACGTCGATATGATATGTCAAAACATTGTATATGTGTCCTGATTTATTCGACGATATTTAAAGTGCGTAAAGTAAATAATAGAAATTAAATGACGATAAATTAAATTGCGAGAATTAAAATTGCGATAAATAAATGTAATAAGGAATTAACAGTTAGCTAGGAACAGTTAGTTAGGATTTTGTTAGCGTGGATTCTTAACAGAATTTCTCATAGTTAATTTGTTTGTTTTTAACAAATTTTATTTTTGTCCAATGTTTTCTTCATTATGCCACTTGTTGGATTCTGATAGGTCAAAATCCAAATATGAAATTGAATGAAAATGGTTATTCTGCGGTGAACGGATACGAATATCTGTGGATGTAAGTAGGATAGTAAATGACAGTTGAATCAGATTCGAAGAATATACAGTGTAACTTATTAATGTGAAATCTAAATATTCCTCGGGTATTACCTACCCGTTAAAATATTTTCACCATTAACAGTTTGTACAAAAGCATTTTTAATTACAATCTTTATGAAAACATATATACATATATATTTTCTTCATATGTAATCATGGATTTAATGAGGTAATATGATATTAAACTCATTTGGTTTTCGGTTGGAATTAGAATGAACAATCTGTAAAACTTTAGAGATTACATAATCGCCATGTAGAACGAAGATAAATGATGTAGAACGATATGTAAAATGAAGATCATGTTTGGGGTATAGATTGTGATATTTTAGCGTGTGGTGTTAATGGTACGGATGATGTTGCTAGTGGTTCTGTTGATGTCGGTGATGTTGTTGAAGCTGGTAAGTTTTGCACCATATTCTCCAAAGTCATTATTCAGGCGCGAAGCTTGTTGACTTCTTCTATTACTCCGGGATGATTGGCGATTGGAACGAGCGGATGAATAAGGTTTAGAATTGTGGATAATATATAATAGTTATGAGATATCCTGGAAATGAGGGTGAAAATGATGTATCGGACTGATTCGCCAGTAAGTGTTTTAGGTTCTTCGCCAAGAGGGAAATTTGGTTGATGGAAGGGATCACCTTCTTCTTGTCTCCAATGATTAAGTAGCCTACGAACCCATCCCCAATTCATCTAGAATTGATGATGGCTGATTGGTTGATCCATTCCAGTTATACTGCTTTCGGAGCTCAAGTGTGTTTCCATATCGGAATAGCTGTCGGAATCCGAGGAACTTGAACTAGTGACGAGTTTCATTTCGTACGATTTAATAACGGATTATTCGATTTGAAATGATTTCCGGCTATCGGATGGTATTCTAATTACCTAGAATATCTATATATATAGAACAAAAGATTTCGTAGATTACGGAGGGATTTATGGAATATGCCAGGCAAAGTTTACAGTAACAGATATGCTAAGATATGAATTAGCAGATACGCTAAGATATGAATTTTGTCTATACACTATTCATGCAATCAATGCAGTAAGATGTGTCCAGACTAAGAATAGTAAGCAGGTAATTTTCAACACGAAATTATAAGCAAAACTTTTGACATGCAGACACAGTCGAAGTCCAGACCCACTAATGCATCTAAACAACTATCAGTTAGACATACTAATGCAAGACCTGGTTCGCTAAGACCACTGCTCGGATATCAACTGAAATGACCCGTTCATATACATTATAAACGATTCACAATAGTTGATTTCATTGCGAGGTATTTAACCTCTGTATGATACATATTGCAAACATTGCATTCGTTTTAAAAAGACAAACTTTCATTACATCGAAAGTTAACAGGCATGTATATCATTTCATAATATCCAAACTATAAATAACCTAATATGTCATTTACTTAATAATAATCTTTATTGAATTCAACGACTTGAATGCAACGTCTTTTGAAATATGCCATGAATGACTCCAAGTATTATCTTTAAAATGAGCAAATGCACAACGAAAGATTTCCTTAATACCCGAGAATAAACATGCTTTAAAGTATCAACCAACGGGTTAGTGAGTTCATTAGTTTATCGTAATCAATCATTTTCATAATTTTAATAGACCACAAGATTTTCTTTATTCAATAATCAGACACCCGCAAGTGTTTAAAAAATCATTCATATGGATTGAACACCTGGTAACCGATATTAACATCATGCATATAGAATATCCCCAAAACAGAAATCCATCTGTATAATATAAACTCGAAGTACTAAAGCATACCATTTTCCAGTATGGGGGTGTTAGTGCCCGTAAATCTACCTTTAGGATTCGCGTCAATTAGGGTGTCTATTCCCTAATTCTTAGGTTACCAAGCTAAAAGGGGTGATATTCGATTCGATAATCCAACCATAGAATGTAGTTTCGGTTACTTGTGTCTGTTTCATAAAACATTTATAAAAGCAGCGCATGTATTCTCAGTCCCAAAATATATATTGAAAAAGCATTTAAAAAGGGAGCAAATGAAACTCACAATACTGTATTTTGTAGTAAAAATACATATGACAACATTGAACAATGCAGGGTTGACCTCGAATTCACGAACCTATATCATTTGTATATTCATTAATGCATATTCTTGTAATCAAACAATTATATATATATATATATATATATATATATATATATATATATATATATATATATATATATATATATATATATATATATATATATATATATATATATATATATATATATATTATTGATAAAATTTTATATTAGTGTTTTATGTATCTCATTATTACTATATAAAATATAACTTTTGTTATGTTATATGTATCAAATATTTTATATGTATATATTTCTTTTGTTTGTTAAAATAATAATTATATTAATACTAAAATAATATTAGTAGTGATTAAAATAATGATAATGAAAATAATAATAATAATTATTATAACAATTTTATTACTAATGATAATCTTAATAATGTCGTTAAAACTTTAATAATAATGATGTAGATAATACTGATAATACTAATAATGATAGTTTTTAATGAAAACCAAATAATTATTCTAGTAGAAATAATCATAATGATAATAGTAATAACTAAAGTAATAATTATAATAATGTTAATAATAATAATGGTAATATTTATAATCATACATATATTACTAATAATAATAATAAATTTTATTATTTTCATAATAATAATAATCATGATCATGATAATGATACTTATTCTAATAATAATAAAATGGAAAAATCATATTTTTGATGATGTTAATAATATTAATATTATTTATAACTTTAATTATAATCATAGTAGTAATAATGAATGATACTTAATACTTATTTTAACCTTAATAATAATAATAATTATAATACTTGTAATAATAATAATAATCAATACTAATAACACTAATAATAATAATTGGTAATAATCATAATAATAATAACACAATTAATAATAATAATAATAATAATAATAATAATAATAATAATAATAATAATAATAATAATAATAATAATAATAATAATGATAATAAAATTAATAATTATGGAAATTCTACCTCAAAGGAAATGGGTTTCAAAAAAAATTGTCACCAGCCGGGATTGATCCTGAGACCACTTGCTAACCCGTCAACAACTTTAACCATCCAACCAATTCAAATTTTCTGATTTAATACCATCTTAAATATATATATATATAATACATTTATGTTTCATCTTCTGCTTCTATAATCCATCGACCATAATTCTTTATTCGAACAGACATATATTGTTATTGTTTTAAATTCGCCAAAGAAATAGAATCAATTATGTTTAATAAGTTTTTAATCAACAGAAACCAAAAGAAGGAATTTAAAATTTCGATTCTGTAACAGACATATGAATAACTCAAGAACTCGAAATCAAAGTCGACTTTTTAATACGTTTTAGACCACGATTCTTAAATGAAAATGGTTTCAAATTCATCATAAAAACTTTCTGTAAACTCAATTGAAACTAAAAAATCAAATTGACTTTGAATTTTGCCAAGAACAATCCGTTTGACTTTTTAAAATAAAAGTTTGACTCGAAAATTCACATTCGTTATTAGAAATTGGAAAGTGAAACTTTCTAGATAGTTTGAAGTAAAGATTCCTAACAACATGGCATCTACATATTTTGAGAATTTATTCGAATTCGGGACTTAACAAAAAAAAGGAAGAACAGAGCAGAACGTGTTCTTCATCTGTTTCTGTTTAAATTCGATTAAAATAAAAGGTGTTAAATTGAAAATTGATAATGGTAATGAAGAAGTGAAGAGAATTAACTATATTCACTATCAATGCGTTTGATTTAAAGGCCAATTGGCCAACACCAGGAATCGTTCAGTACAAAAAAAAAAAAATAAATGAAAGTTTGAAAACGAATTCTAACAGATTTTATTGTTATCGTGATCTGGTATCGATTTATAACAAGCTCGGAGACAGAAAACAAAATTAAAAACAGTTTGATAGCTATGTACAACGGATTACATACCTTTCTTTTCATTATTTTATATTTCTTTTATAATTTATATAATTAATATTAATATTTAGTAATTATATTAGTAATAATTATTATTATTATTATTATTATTACTATTATTATTATATTAATAATAACAATAATTAATAATGATACTAATAATCAAATGATAATATTATTATTGTTAATAATAAAATGTATTTTTTTCTAATAATAATAATGATAAAATTGTTAATAATAATAATAATAGAATAAATTATATCATTAATAATAATATCAAAATAATACTAATAATAATAATAATCATATTAATAACTAAAATCAATGATAATATTAGTAATAACAATATAAATGATAGTTCTTATAATGTTATTTATAAAAATAATGATAATTATTAATAACAATATAAACAATGAAATTCTTTATAATAATAATAACTAATGACATTTAAATTATAACTAGATTATACTTGTAATTATTCTTACAATAATACTTATACTTATAGATTATAATTAATCTTATTAATAAATGTAAATACAATAATAATACTCTTTAATATAATTGTATTTCAAATATAATAGTAATAGTAATAATATTATTACTAATGATAATAATAATAATCATTATGAAATATATAACAATAATATTATTATTAACAATAATACTAATAATTCTAATAACATATTTTGAACATTTAATTTTTATATCTTACAATAATATAATATTTATTTATAGAAATCATACATCTAGATTCATAGTAAATATATATATATATATATATATATATATATATATATATATATATATGTATATGTATATATATATATGTATATGTATATATATATATATGTATATGTATATATATATATATGTATATGTATATATGTATATATGTATATGTATATATATATATATATGTATATATGTATATATGTATATATATATATGTATATATATATATGTATATATATATATATATATATATATATATATATATATATATATATATATATATATATATATATATACACACCATTGTTCGTAAATCGTCGGGCACAGTCAAAGGGTAATTGAATCTATGTAACAAATTTAAAATTTTTGAGACTTCAACATTAAAGACTTTGCTTATCGTGTCGAAAACATATAAAGATTAAAGTTTAAATTTGGTCAAAAATTTTTGGGTTGTCACAGTACATATTAAAGAAAGGTTGAAAACTGCCAGGAGTCGAGTTCAACTTGGTGATCGTGTCATGTTGAAGGTATCACATTGGAAAGATGTGGTGCGCTTTGGTAAGAAGGGAACGTTGAATCCTTGATTTGTTGGACGGTTTGAGATTATCGAAAGAATTGGACCCGTGGCTTATCGTTTGAAATTGCCACAAGAACTTAGCGCCGTTCATGACGTTTTTCATGTATCGAATTTAAAGAAGTGTATGGCCGAGGCCGATGAAACCATTCCTCTTGAGGAGCTTCATGTTGGTAAACAACTCCATTTTATTGAGGAACCAGTTGAAATTATAGATCGAGAGGTTAAGACTCTCAAGCAAAGTAGACTTCCTATCATCCGAGTTAGATGGAACGCCTGACGCGGATTCGAGTTCACTTGGGAACGTGAAGATCAGATGAGGCAGAAGTACCTGCATTTGTTCTCAGATGTCGAGTCAACCCCTGCACCTGCTTAAATTTCGGGACGAAATTTTCGTAACGGGAAGGTAATGTCACGACCCTACTTTTTCCGTTATCTTTTACCGTTTATTATTTAACGCCCGTTAATTATTATTCGTGCCACGTCATTTCTGAGACCTATATTATTATTTTAGTAATAATATATTAATTATGATGTGTTATATAAATATTTGTATTCATATTTTAAATTGTACGTTTCTACGTGTCGTGGATTTCTATCCGGCGAATCTTTTCGGTTTTCAAACCAACGGTCAGACTTTTGACATTTTTGAATCCAAATTATTTTAATTATGATATTTTTACATCATATGAGTATATAAAATATTTTTATATTTTATTTTTCGCGCGTGCGTAATTCTTCTGAATATTTAATCATGTAGCGGTGTTTTCGTGTTTCGGGCTTCGTTCGAGCATTCGGGCCACAAGACTTCTTTCATTTATCAACTCGGGTCAAAAATGGGGCCCACCCACACCATTTTGGCCGGCCATACCCTTATCCCCTCCCCATTTTCATTTTTTTTTAACATTTTTCATTTCATTATCATTTTTCATTTCATTATCATTTTACATTTCCTTATTTTTCCCTAAACCTAATTTCTCTCCTCTTCCTCTTTTCTTTTTTTCTTGGCCGTCACCTTCTCACCATCATCATCATCAATTGATCATCATTAAGAGCTTGGATCAAAGGGCTTTTAGCATCAACGGATTCCACTCTTCGATATCTACACGTTCATATCATTCAATTCTTGATTAGGGTATAAACCCTAACCCTAACTTTTTTATTTTTATTTAATTTTTCTGTTTTTTTATGATTAATATGATAGTATAGTGCTTGTGTATTGTTGGATTAATGATTGTATGCATAGAATTACTCGTTATTACATGTTTTCGGTTTGATTGATTGTGGACAGCAGACTAATCGACCATTTCAGTACACTTAACTAATTTTTTTGTTAAATTAAAGTGTCTAGATGTGTTCATCTCATCAAGACATTGATTTTAGACTCCGGATTCATGTTATTTCGATTCCCGGAACTTAAGATATGATTAAAATGGTGTTTTCATGAAATCAAAACATAAAAACGAATGTGTTCAGGTTTGGTCCAACTTTGTGACTATTTATGGAGTATCTAGGGTGTATTAGTATGTTAGGATTGATTATTGGATGAACATTCATGTTCGGGTCATCGAAATCCGAGCCACGGATCACCCGTTATGACTAAAACATGTTTTTGAACGGATTAAAGCTCCAAGTGGATGGTGGCTGTTGGTCACGACTTGGTGGCTGTTCTTGAGGTGTTCTTGAGTGTACTAATGTGTCGGGTGGTTTGGTTAGGTGAAGATATATATAAGACTCGCCAAAAACCGATACCCAGCCCCAAGTTATGACCCGATGAACTTTTAATTAAAACTTATGGTTATTAAATGGAACTTATGATTTAAAATAATGATTTTCATTATTATTAAATTACTTATGATATAAAAGTAATTATTCTAATTTAAGACTTATGATATATATATATATATATATATATATATATATATATATATATATATATATATATATATATATATATATATATATATATATATATATATATATATATATATATATATATATATATATATATATATATATATATCATTTAATAATTACATTATGATTTGATTAATCATTTAATTAAACTTATGATTAATAAAACTTTTATTATTAATGAAAAATACTTATGGTAAGTATTAAACTTATGTTATGAGATTATTATAATAAGACATATAATAAAGATTAATTAATTATTAAATTATTATAAGGCTTAGTTATTATTTGATTATAATTTAATTATTAAATACTTATGATTTAATAATCATAATTAGAAACTTATGATATGATTAAAATTTATTATTAATTAATAATACTTATATTATGATTAATATTTAATTAATTAATTAGATACTTATGTTATATTAATTATATCATTTAAACCTATGTTAACTTAATAATTCAATTTAATTTAATTAAACTTATGTTATGACATGATTATACATATATGACTTTAAATAACATTATAACTTATATTATTAATATAATTTATACTTTAAAAATTAATGTTGACTATGTTTGACCAAGGTTGACTTTTTAGTTGACTTTCGGTTGACTTTGACTTTCAGTTGACTTTTGTTGACTTTCTAATTAAGGAAACTTTCCTAACTTATAAACTTTCCAAAAATAGTAACTTTCTAAATATAGAAACTTTCCAAAAATAGAAACTTTTCTAAAATAGAAACGCCCCTAAAATAGAAACTTTTCTAAAATAGAAACTTTCCAAAAATGGAAACCTGCTAAAAATAGAAACTTTCTAAAAATATAAAGTACGTGTCCTTACGCTGTTCTAATCAAACCGAAGCATGTTGAATGTTGTTATATATTTATTTACAACAAGTACTATAGCTATCATACTAAGACTTGACCTAAGTTAGTTATTTATATCGACCTGCTTTATTTATTGGTGGGCGTTGTGATCATTCTTGATCACTTTACTTCGTTTGCTATTCGCTATTTATGTGGTTACTTCATTTTCTTTAAGGTGAGTTATAGTCACATTTTTCTATTTTATATCTTTTGGAATGAGAATACATGCATTTTAATTTTCATATTGGACACAAGTGGAAGTTGGTTTAAGTTATTCATTGTGAGTTGAACGAAAATATTCCCTAGTCTAGTAACTGTAATCACTGGTTTCTACTGGTGAACGCGAATCCTATGGATAGATCTATCAGGTTTGACAACCCCATTTCGTGATAGTCGCGCTAGCAATTTTTGAAGACGGATTGTATTAGTACTTCGTAATTATTTGAAGATACACATGTTCAGTGTATATTGTGTTTAGTAAGGATGGAATTGGTTAAGTGGTTACCAGGTGGCTCACGGGTTAATGGAATAATGTTTTATATGTTTTCGAGCATATAATTTTTGTGGTCCAAAATAAGGTTTTATGTTTTTAAACATAAATTTTTACGGTTTAAATTAAATATTGTTTGCAATATTAAACATATAATTAACTCAACATTATTGGTGACATTTACTCAGGTTCATGATTGATTGCTTCCGCTGTGCTTAGAGAGTCTGCATTTTTATGATGGCAGCTTTTGTTAAACATTAACTTGCATTCTATTTTGATACATTAAATTGTGGGTGTTTGTTGACTTTGTTTTGGTCAACTTTTGATTAAGTATTTATGTATGGTTTTTCTAAACTTACATATTTTGGTAGGTTTCCTTTATAGGAAATTATTTTTAAATAAAGAATGCAAGGTTATTTATTAAATTCATTTAGAGTTATGATCAAGCTGTGGGACCAAGATAACGATGGTCGTCAAGTGTACTTTGACGGGTCGTTAAATATGACTAATATTGTAGCAAGAGAGAGAAAGAAGTGAATTAAAGTTTATCTAAAAGTGGATGACAAAGACCCTTTAAATAGACTTGAAATTAGCCTGCATACGGCTGGCAAGCCATATGGCAGGCCATTTTTGCAGGCCATTTGCACTGGTCAGCTATTTTGCCTGGTCGTTTGTCTGGGCCGTATGGCAAGCCGTATAGCCTACTTTAGTTTGCTGATTTCACTGGATCGTAACTTGATTTCCTTGATCGTAGCTTAGTTTCTTGTCTTTCACCGTTTTCGCTTTAAAATCTTCGTTTTAGCTCTGATTCTCTTGATTCTTTTTGCACTGTCTTTGTAATCACTTAATCTTCAATTTTAACCGACTGGGCGAGTATTTTGGCGATAAATCTTGGAACTGTATTGATTTTGGGCCTCAATACTGGGGTGAAAAGGTGACATTTTAGCCGACATCAAATATTCCACCCTTAGACTTTGCTTATCCTCAAGCAAACTTCTCATTTTTACTTTAAGAAATCTTTTTGGAGTTTCCTTTCTATTAGCCTAAGAGGTTTACTTTCTATTATAAGCCCGAAAAAATAAGGTGAGTTATCTAGGTCAGGGTTGAAAATATCCCTGCAAGCATGAGAGGAGGTTACATGACTTAGGCTAGCTTTCACGGGTCACTCAAATCACTCAAGTGTTTAGGATTCCCTATAGATCTAAGAAATGAATTCGCTCTTAGCCAGACATGTTGCACCCATTATCATATGCTTGATAAAGACTCAAATCCTTGCTACTAATGTGGAAATGGTAGTAACCATAGCTTCTAGGTCATTTGTCAAGTTGGAATAATGGAAAGGAATTTTGGAGTGGTGGTGAAGTTGATTTAAAAGGGGGTGCGAAAAGGATAGAATAATATTTTTTAAAGATTTTTATTCAGAATTTTGGAAATATAAGATAGATAGGAGTGATGATATTTTTGAGAAGCACTTTGACTTTTTCTCCTTTGGAGTGATAGGGAGTTTTCGGTCAAGTTCTTCTTTGGCCTTTCTCTTTATAAGTTCTGCTCCTATTTTCAGAACTTTTAATATACGTTTTTTTTTTTTGTAGATTTCATCTCGAGAAACTTTTATGCCGACAAACTTTTTCAAGACCTTTGCCATGATACTTGAGAGGTTTATAACATCGGGTTTTCGGAAGGAATCTCATTTTCTGGATTTTTCGAGTGATAGTAAAGATGATGTGGATGAGGGTTTGGTCTGGTGGAAGTGGTGAATGTGTGAAAGGCTTGTTTTGACAAATCGCTAGCTCTTTTGATTATACAGGAATCACATTTCGTTACCCCAAAATGCAGATCTAGAGCAAGTTCTGATTCTGAGTATAGACATCGGCACTCTCAACGGAAAATAGTGAAGCATTAAAGATGAATGCTCATATGGTCTTATTTGGGTGCCTCGCCATAATCAATTTAGGTCGATAATGCCTAGTCATGTAATGCTCTATTAGAGATTCGGTTCGTCCCAACAATATTTCTTCCTTACTTAAGCCTTAATCTTATTTACAAACATTTTAAGTTTTTGAAAGTACTTTTTCGAAAAGGCTTTCTCTTGTTAAAAATTTTGAAATTTGGCTTAAGACCTCGAAATCTTTGTAATGAGGTTATGTAAATTCAGCATAAAAAGATTATACCAACATCTCACACGTAGATGAACATTGTCCCAAATGTTCCTAGTGTATCTCACACTTAGTGATAAGCTAGGATGCGACATAATTGAAATTTGAGCTAGTAACAGGAAGAAAGGAGTACCCCCAGTGGATATTCGTGGTTGCTTGTGAAGACAGGTAGCTTCAACAATCTTAGAAGTTACGTCCTTTATTGATCGACTCATTTGTCATCCTTTATTCTTCTACTCTACTTATAGCATGGGTTGCCTCCCGAGAAGCGCTTTTGTTTAAGGTCGTTGGCTCGACCGTAATGATGCTTAAAAAGCAGACATTCCCCTCTGGTAGTTGTAATCGTGGTCTTCTCAGGGAAATGTGAGTCTTGGTGGATAAATTCGGAGAAAGTGTCTGACTAATAGTTGTAGTAGATCCGGTACTTCTCTCGAAGATCTTCTAAAGGAGAGATAATGTGCGATTTTGGCTCGTGACAAGTCTTAAAGTTCGATGAGAATATGATCCATGGCTCTGCTGATTGATCCATGAGCGTCAATCATCAAGGCAGTGCTGGTGGTGATTACTTCTCTGATAGGATGCTCATTTCGGAGGTCTTTAAATTGTGTGATAAATTGTATCTTCAATATCTAAAATATTCTTAACAGTGATCTCCACAGTAGGAGTCTGTAGCTTTGCATAAATTTGTCAAGAGGCGAAGATGAAAAGAAGTGAAGAGCAGTCTGGACCCAAGCATTAATGTCACCGTCTTAGAATATATCTTGAATGTGAAACTAGGATCCGTGGATTTGTAAAAAATACTTGTTATCTGCTTCGTAACATAGGTGGCAATGTTGACTCGGTCTGGTTCTATATGTGAGAATGGATTGTTGCATCTTCCTTCATTTGCTACTACGTCTTGCAATTCCTTCATAATCAGATCAGCATGGTGATTAATTGTTACATAAATCACTAGCCTGTCTGGTGTGCTTTCGAAATTATCTCTTTCTTAGAGGGCGAAGAGGCTGTGAATATCTTCGATCATTTACAAATCAGAGTGATAAGTCAGGCATCTGGTGGAAAGATCTATGTGCTTCTGGATGAGAGTCAGTAGCGCTCGTTGGTTTGCTGAGAACGAAAGTGCAGATCCGGCTAAGGCGTTGTAGAACTTAGAGTAAATGATCTTCTGATCTTGATAAAATCTTGTCTGGGGAATAGTGCAAACCACTGAATTGTGCTCTCGTTGCCTTTCTTCATGGTAGTTATGATCGTGAAGAGTATTAATAAAGTCTTGATTGCGTCCTTCTAAGATTTCAACATCATCGTCTTTTCTCTGTAGATAGAAGTTGTATTCATCTTCGATAGCCTTGATATGTTCCTTTAAGCGTAGTGTAAAATCAATTGTTGATTTACGAATAGCTTCAAAATTATTTTCAAATTCATCGGTATCATTGATGAAGGTTATCATGTCGGCGTGATTAGATATGACCGGAATCTGGTCTGAAGAAGAGTCTGGCTCCACCTGATCTGGTTCGGGTGGAGAATATGAATCATCCAGAATGTATTCATGTTGCTCTTCCTCGTCATCATCGGTATAGTTTTCTTCTATGGATTCGTCTAATGAACGGGCTTCTTCAGTATTCTAGTGCTTTGTTTCAACACTCGCAGGGTCAATCTCTATATCTTTAATTTTGACGTCCTCAGCAGTTTTCTTCTTAAAACGAACAATTAAACTGTGATCCTCCATCTCTAACCTCATTAATTCTTCGTGACGTTCCAAGCTTAGAGATGTTATTATCGCAATTTCTTTTACGTCTCCCATTTCCTCTTCCTCCTCAAATTCTTCCTCTTCCTCTATTTCTTTGTTGGGATCCTCTTCTTCCATTTCTAGGTCGTCAGCAGACTGTGATTCGACACCCATCTTGATATCATCGGCAGTGGTGGAGACCCATCATCGGAAGTGATCCGTCTGGTGAAAATAGCAAACATCTCTTCCTGTCCAGAAATATTGGTAGGTCGGTCAATTTTGAAGGTAACGCTCTCCCCATGTGATCGCAAGATCAAGGTTTGATTGTACACATCAATTATAGTCCTAGCCATATTCATGAAAGTTCTTCCTAACACTATCGGCATATGTAGGTCTTCCTTAATGTCCATTACAACGAAATTCATAGGATACAAGAATTTTTTGACTTTCACCAAGACGTTCTCAATTATGCCCTTAGGATATTGAATTGTGTGGTCGGCAAGTTGTATTGTCATTTTAGTTGGTGACACCTCTCCTAACTCCAATCTCTGGTAGAGAGAGTAGGGGATTAGGTTGATACTTGCTCCTAAATCTGCTAGCACATGAATGGTTCCAGATTTGTAGATTGAGCACGAAAAAATGATTCGCCTCGTATCTCCTAGCTTTTGCGGTAGAGAGTTTCTGAGTAGTGTCGAGCATTCTTCACTCAATGGAATTTTGTTGGAATCTGGTATCCTTTCCTTGGTAGAGAGAAGCCTTCGGATGTATCTCTTATGGTTGGAAACTTTGGACATGGTGCCCAAGAATCTTCCATCAAGTTTATAGGTATCAAGCTTGGATGGTTCTTCTTGTAGCCTTCCAGGATAAGGTACACGAACTGGATTTTGAGTGGCAGCTTCTAAGTATATGTTGATTTGGTCATGAGCCTAGCTGACCTTCTCCGTGGTTCTTCCATAGAGATTATGGAATCCATTTGCTTAGCTTCCTCTATGTGGGGATTTTGGATAGTATAACTAGGTAATCTTCCTTGTGGTCGGGTTTCAATGCGTTGTGATAACTGTCCGATCTGCGTTTCTAGACTTTTGAGCAGAGCCAATTGATTTCGCATTAGTATCTCTATCTGGTCTTTTCCAGATGCAGTTCTCTGATTTAGCTGTTGTTGTCCTTGAATGAACTGAGTCAACTGATCGTCAGTCCCAAGAGTAGGGTTGGTTACTTTCGTAATTTGGGTGGTTGGGGAATTTTCCTCAGCTGGTGGACCAGTGAGTGAAAGTTGTTGATCGTAGGTCAATTAAGATTGTTGGGGTGGATAAGGTGGGTAGCGGTAGCAAAAAGGTTGGTTGTTTCTTTGAAATTGGTTAACCCGAGGTTGTTGATTGAATTCGGGATTTGATTGACGAGCTGGGTATTGAATGTAACAGACTGAACCATCTGATTCTAGTACTCAACTTGATATTCTTTAGTGGGTTGCGGGTTGGTACAATCAACACAAGCCTAAACCTGGTTAACCTACTGTGGTTGCGTCTTCAATTCTTCGAGTTGTTTGGCAAGAGACTCCATCTTGTCCGTGAAGGATTTGATGGACTCTGTATGTTTATTAAGTGCGGAGAGTGGGGCAGATGATGAAGTTGTTTCACCACTGTTCCAGTCATGATGATGCATTATCATGTTCTCGGGCAACTACCATGCTTTATCTGCAGTTTGGTTCATTATATTTTCTTGAGCTGCTGCATCGATCTTTGTCCTATGATTTACCATAAGACCATTGTAGAAGGTACTGATTTGGGCCGACTGTTCTAACTGGTGATTATGGCATTTTTTCAGTAGGGTTTTGAATCGCTCCCATGTGGTGTAAAGAGATTCATCATAACTTTGTTTAAAGTTAATGATGTCATTCTTGAGCTTGGTTTTTCTAGAAGGATGGAAATATTTGGTTAGGAATTTAGTAGCCATCTCCGTCCATGACGTGATAAAATCTTTTTCCAATCCTTCAAACCATGTTTGTGCATGATGAGTGAGAGAATAGGGGAACAAGTATAGCCGGACTATTTCATGTCCTATTCCTGGCTGTTTGTAGGAGTTCGAAAGAGATATGAATTTATCAAGGTGAGAGTTAAGATCATCATTCCTAATCCATGAAATTGATAGCCATTTTGGATGTGCTGTATAATATGATGTTTTAGCTCGAACGAGTGTCCTTGGATCTCTGGAAATCTGATTGGTCCTCCTTGACCTTCAATTGAGGGTTTGGTTTTTTCTGCTAGAGTAACGTGTAATTTCATTCGGTTTCTGATTCATTCTTCTTTGCATGCTTTAGAGATTATGGCATCTGGATCAGGTACGAATAACAACGACCCTGGTCTAGATCGGGTTTGGGTCATACACTGAGTATGCCCTTTTGTTTTGAATTTTAAGTAGATAATCTAAGTTCCTAATTTAATCTAAGGAAAACTAATTTAAGCTAAAGTAATCTAAGGTAGTCTAAGGTAATGTAAATTAATCTAAGGTAATCTAAAGTAATCTAAGGTAATATGTTTTTGGTTCTTACTACTGATTCTCTGGTATTTCGACAAAAGAGCTTTGCACGATCTATTCAACAAACCAAGTGGCCAGGCCGACTACGGAGAGGCAGGATCCTTTTGGTTCTAATATAATTGGAGATTGTTCGGAAAATCCAACAACCAAGTCCGTGTATAATTGTCTTTCTTAGATACCACTAAATGCTTGCGAATAGGTTTTATAAAAAGAAATATTGTCTGATACCAAGTCCCCGGCAGTGGCGCCAAAAACTCACTCTCCTCTTGATATGACCGAAACGGGCGGTTTTATTTATGCGGTGTCGTCAGGCCACAAGGCTTCAGAATTAGCCAATCGAAAGAGGAGGTGATCGTACTACTCCTTTTTATGAGTAAGGGAAGTATGACCTAAGGTCGTATGTTTAAGATATAGTAGAATCGAACCTATAATTAACGCTTAAGATAATCCTAAAGGGAAGGAGTAGTGGTTTGCTACCTAGTTTTTGGGTTTTCTAGTTTATAAGATAAAATAAAGTAAATGTAATAAAATTTGTAATTCAGATAAGGTTAAAACAACTGCATCCTATGGTTTCGTCAGTTACTTTGCTGAGATTATGAAATGCTGGCTCATGAATAGGTAGTGACCTTGTATTCATTACACTAGTCCTAAACGCCCATGTCATAAGACATGTCACTGGGTAATGCGTTAGGCTTGAAGATTCTGAATAGACAGCAATGTCCTTTACCCCCGACACCCGTGCAGTCTGACTACAGGCATACACATTCAGACGGCTCATCCAATTGAGCGACTCGGTTGGGTGACGTATTAACATTCTACAAAGATCTAAACTTTCTTAAGCATAATAGAATACAGAGTTTTCCATATTCGAGAGACATGATGTGTTTCGATGCTTTCGTTAATGATTGTGTTAAAAAGGTAGTTAGACCCTTGAAAAGAGTTCAACCATAAAGAACACCATGGCCAAGTCAGTTTTGACTTTCATGAACACGTCAGGTTATCCTAACTGTCCAATCCTTTATGTGTTTAAACAAACAGTTACTTAATTAACTAACAGTCCCTCAAGCGGGTGCAATGCTTGAGACCGCATTATGGTGAAGTGTACTAATCAGCACTGACCGGGTTCCATGGCCTTACTTAGCAGAGGTACGGCTTACTACAACCGTTGTGCTTCAGTGTGCAGGTACGAAGTTTATATGATTGGTGACTATACTAGCATGGTCTAGGACTGAAAATGTATTATGGGTCTAGTTAGATGTTTCACTACGAAAGAGTCCTCAGTCAGAATCCAAGGCTCAGTGGGCTTACTACAACCGGTGTGCCTCAGTCAAATTTACGTTGTATCCGATAGACTTCTCTTACCAAGGGGTGACAAAGATAGTGTACTCTGAATTGGGGTTCGATACTTCCCAATAACAGAGTCGACAACTACGTTCTATTAGTTGGAAAAGCGATTGACTTTAAAGCATAATCAGAAAGCATCTCGACAACATACACAAACCATAATACTATTTTAGCATTATAACTGACTATATCATAGCATACGCTAACGATAACTACTCGCTAATCATGGCAACAATATCACAAAGCATAATAATGAAAAACATTATATAAAGGCAAAGGATAGAAGTACTAGAAGATTAAACGAGTTCCGAATACAAAAGTGACAACTTCAAACTCCAGACCGCTCCTAATACAATCTTCGGCGTTCTTCTCCGGGTAATAGGTTTCTCGCACGGAGTCGAAGACCTTGAAAGTATGACTAATATTGTAGTAAGAGAGAAAAAGAAGTGATTTGAAGTGTGTCTAAAAATGGATGACAAATACTCTTTAAATAGACTTGAAATTGGCCTGCATACGGCTGGCAAGCCGTATGGCAGGCCGTTTGCACTGGTCAGCCGTTTTGCATGGCCGTTTTCCTGGACATTTTCCTGGGTCGTATGGCAGGCCGTATGGAAAGCCGTATGGCCTGCTTTGGTTTACTGATTTCACTGGATCGTAACTTAATTTCCTTGGTCATAGCTTGGTTTCTTGTCTTTCACCGTTTTCCCTCTAGAATCTTCGTTTTAGCTCCGATTCTCTCGCTTCTTTTTGCACCGTCTTCGTAATCACTTAATATTCAATTTTAACCGACGAAGCGAGTATTTTGGTGATAAAGCTTGGACCTTTATTATTTTGGGCCTCAATACTGGGGTGAAAACGTGACTTTTTAGCCGTTATCAACCTCCAATGCACTTGTTCGACATGTATCGTTCTCTGAGAAGCTGAAAGGCCCAGCTCTTCTAATGACCAAAGAGACGTAACCAGGAGCGACTGTCATGAGTAAAATCTTGGGAGTATTCACCCTACTCACCCCATATATAAACCACCATCCATCCATCTTCAAAAGAAGAAAAAGGTGACCGCCCCGGGCGCATCACATTTAAACTTCTAGAACATAAGTCTCCGTTCGAGTTTCTAGTCTCCACAACACCAAACTATCAGAATTTCTGTGCGTTTAGTTATCGTGCATTTTGTTGAGTCCCCAAAGTAATTAAGGATTTAATTATGATAAAACAGCAGATATGTACACTAGAATGTTATGTGCAGCCATCACAGGTTTGTTTATGTATAGATAGCATATATTGCTATGCTGAGTGTTTAGTTTGCTACCTAATCTACCAACATAAGGTAGACAGTATTCTTCAATTAGCACAGGATGTGTACCCAGCATTTCAAGAATATCAAGTGACTCAACATAGAAGAACCAGCATAGCTGGTAAGCAGCCTACTACACAAGATAGCTATGCTCCATTACAAGCATAGTGGTTTCCTGAGTGGTCTACATCAATTGTACTATTCAACAGAAGTCGAAGACAAAGTTGAACAGAAAAGGACACGCATCGACGGCTGACAATTGACCTTACAAGACCACGTAGGAATGCAGAAGTTTAACGCATGTGCAGACATCTGTTACTCTTTGTCAACGCCTAAGGAACACAACATTCTATTTGTTTAATCAAATAGTGGTGCCAAACCGAATTGAGGTGTTCTTGCAAATAGCTACCAAAGAGGAAAAAAGAGAGCACACACTCTGATGCAGTTGTCCCTACAAGTACAGACATCATATGTACCAGTGGACAATAGAACAATTACACGGTTAATAGGACTAATATAAATAGAAGTATTTACTATTGCAACAACTAGTGGTGTGGGTTTCATTTATTAAGAGTCCAAATGTGTAAAAGCTTTAGATAACCTCAATAGCTATAACTTAGGTGAATCTGTATCAACCAACTATCATTCCACCAAGGATAGTTGTGATTCTTTGTGATTTATATCAATAAAGAATAATCGTTGAAAATTACCTTTGACTCTTATCTAATTTACTTACATGAATACTAATTTGCTTAAACTGTTAAAATAATCAAAAAGAATTATATTCACCCCTTCCCCCTACAATACTCCTGTTGTTAATCAAGGGACTAACAACTGGTATCAGAGCTTCAGTCTTGATAATATTATATCTTGGATCTGAATTCTCTTATGGCTGCTTACACAAACTGAGCTTACCTTGAAAATGGGTCATCCAATAGACCACCTAAGTTTGATGAAGATGAGTATGAAACCTAGAAAGCTAGGTTTCTACTTCATCTTGAGTCTATTGACCCACTCATGCCTGGCATTGCTACTGATGGTCCATTCATCCCTATTGACACAATTGATAGTGTTCCTACTATAGCAGACACTCCTGTTGTTCCTGGCAGAGAAGTTGTTCTTCCCCCATCTAGATGGGTGGATGAGGACAAACGTCGTGTTAGACTTGATCCTAAGATCAGAATCTTGTTATCTATAACCCTACCTAACCATTTATTCAAACTGATCAAGTGAAAACTGAATGATAAGCTTATGTTAGACAATCTTGATGTTACATATGAGGGTATGGATGAAGTTAGGCAAAATAAAAGTATAGCTTTGAAAAGAGAATATGAAATGTTCTTTTCCTACAAAAGTGATCCCCTTAAGCAAACCTTCGTTAGGTTTAACTCTTTAGTTGCTGACTTGCTCACCTTGAAAGTCACATATACTGATTTTGAACAAGTCAACAAATTCATTGACTCACTGCCTACAAAATGGAAACCTGTTACTGACACATTAAGAACCACTCAGACTTTAAAGAATTTTAACATGTCTTCTCTGTATGGTACACTTTGGAACCATGAGAAGGCAGAGGCCAAACTTGAGCTTAATTTAAAAGAAAACTTTAAGTCTGCCCCCACCACTTCAAAATCTACAAAGTCAGATGATACTGCTCTTATTGCTGCTGCTAAAAAGAAAGCCCAAAAGGCTTTACTGGTTCAAAAGCTGATGGCGGAAGAAGAGTCAGCTGAAGAGGAGGATAGTGGTACTGGGTCTGAGGAAAGCAGTGATGATGAGGATGATGTGAGAGGGTTTTCTGAAGGTATGGCATTGCTGGCTAGGCAGTTCAAAAGCGTCAAACGCAGTAGAACCAGCAAGCCATACAAAGTGAGTAAGAAGCCAAGTGCTAGGTATGGTAGCAAATCAGTCAAGGGCCCCAAATCTGAGTGTTACAATTGTGGGAATGTTGGACATTTTGCTGCTGAATGCATGTCCAGGAAACCTTCAACATCACATGCTAACTCCTTCTCAAAAGCTGAAAAGTACAAGAACAAGTACAAAGCAATGAAGGCTCATATGAAAGAAAGCTCAAAGGCTGGTAAAAAGGAGAAGAAGCCAGAAAAGGTACTAGTAGCTGAACATCATGATTGGGATGAAATCAGTTCATCTTCATCTTCTGACAGTGAAACCAATGATGATGGTACTGTTTATGCTTCTAGTAAAAAGCTGTGTTTGATGGCCAAAGAGGTTGAGGAGTTTGATGAGGATGATAATGGTAGTACATTTGTGGCTGATATGAGGGAAGCTGACTTGAAAAAGGATTCACCTCAATGGAAATATGAATTGCTATATCAGGATGAAAATTTTCAAACTTATACTAATGATGAAAAAGGTGAAATGTTTGACTACCTGAGAATTGACTTAAGCAGAGGCAGCAAACGTGAAGAAGTTTTCAAAACTGAAACTAAATCTTTAAATGAAAAACTTAAATGCAGATCTGAGAAATTAAGATCTTGAAAGATGAAATTTCTAAACTTCAAAAACAAAATAATGCTTTAAAATCTCTTCACTCAGATGCAGCAGTAGTTCAAAACCAGCTTACTGACCTTAAAAGGGTGGTAGACTCTTGGTGTTTATCTGCTCAACGCACTGCCAAGTGCATTAATGAGCAGATACCTACCCAGGTTGAGGAATTCTTTGTTGGTGACTATGCTGCTGATGCTGCACATGCTGAAGTCACTTTCATGGACCCTGTGCTTGAAATTGACCTGATGCTATCTTACCAAATACTTTTGCCAAGATAGTTAATGGTAACAAGGTCTTCACAAATAAATTTGTAAGACCTGCTGTTAACCCACCACCTGCCATGAAAGAGATAATGGAGGATGAAGAAAGAGCAAGAGAATCCAGTACCTCAACCGATGAGACTACTGACCCATCTAGCATCTACTACATGACTCCAAAGGAAAGATGTATTAAAAGGGAAATCACCGAAAACAATCAAAGAAAGTTAAAAACAATTGATTCCCCTTCGTGTTCAAATTCCACCAATGCTGAGCCAGCTGATGAAAATTGTACTGACCAACCAGTAGCTGTAGACAAGTGAGCAAAATGCAATACTGGCAAGTCAAAGGCAGCAATCAAAATTCATACTGGTCAACCAGTATCAGCTGACAAGCCAGTAACTTCCCACGCTGGCTCGTCAAATAACAAAGGCAAAACAGTATACCATGATTATGGTACTGGTTCCAAGAAGAAAACTGCCCTTAAGGGAAAGGCTAAAGTGGACCAAATTGTGGAATCATGTGTTGGGTCATCTATCACTGATATAATGACTATTAAGCTTGACCAGCTCATAGCTGCTATAGCTGAAAGCAGACCTGATCTCACTGCCCACATTAAGTCTCTGTATGACCAGTCACCTAGACCAAAAGTAAGAAAATGCTACAAGTATGGTAGCAAGTTTCACTTGGCCAACCAGTGTACTCAAACCCAAACCCCATCTGCTACTGCTTCTTTAAGCAAACCAACAGATAGGAAGAGATCATCAAAGATGACCCTTCCAGAACCCATCCCTGGATGGGTTCTCAAAAAGAACTAATCTCTTAGCTACTGTACAGGGCATTCAAAACAAGCCAATCTGGTATCTTGACAGTGGATGTTCGAGATATATGACCGTATGTAAGTCCCTGCTAATGGACTATCAAGAAAAAGATGGTCCAGTCATTTCATATGGAGATAATTCGTTGGGTTACACAAAGGGTTTCGGTACTTTAACAAATGGAAATGTTACATTCTCAAACGTGGCATATGTCGTTGGGCTTAAACACAATTTACTTAGCATAAGCCAATTGACAAGCAAAAGTAACTAGTCCAATTCAGAAGGAAAATTGGCACTATTTTTGATAAGACATGAAAGTCACTGCTGACAGCAAAAAGGCATGAGAACATCTAGCAAATTGACATGAACACAGCAGTCACAACAACTGATACTTGTTTTTATTCAAAAGCAGCAGACAACCTCAAGTGGTTATAGCACAAGAGACTCTCACATCTCAACTTCAAAGATATTCACAAACTATCTAGTAAAAGTTTGGTGTCTGGACTACCCACAATGTCTTATGTGAAGGACAGATTGTGTCCTGGTTGTGAAAAAGGGAAGCATCGCCATGCTTCATTCAAGTCAAAGCAAATTTCATCTGCTGAGAAACCATTTCACCTACTTCATATGGATTTTTTTGGTTCTGTTAATGTAGTCAACTGTAGTGGGAAGAAGTATACACTTGTTATTGTTGATGAATATTTCAGATACACTTGGGTATTCTTTTTGAAGCAAAAGAGTGAAGCTGCTGATGAAATTATTAATTTTATCAAAAGAATGGAATTATTGAATGGGCAATTGGTGAAGCAGCTAAGAAGTGATTGATAACTCCTAAATTATACAGTTTTTTGATAACATTTTGAGGAGTTATATTAGTATTTTAGAGTCATTTTAATATCAAAAGACACTAAAATGGGTAAAAAAAAAGGGAAAAAGGTATTTCTAATGATTTTGTCAAAGTTATGTATCAAACAGGATCAAAAAATAGATAAAATTGCAGAAAGGCTAAGGAAGCCGCCGGCAAGGATTCAAGGAAACCGCCGGCTTGGAGCAAAATATGTCAAAATGTTCCAGAATCTCCGTAAAATTGAAAGAACTTGTTGATCAAGCAAAAGGCAAAGGAAGCCGCCGGCTTCATCCTGAAGCCGTCGGCCTAATGAACACGGTTTCTCAACTTGTTGACCAAGTTCAAAGTAAAAGTAGAAACAAAATCAAGAAGATTTGGCAGATCTTTGAAGCCGCCGACCTTTCCTGAAGCCGCCGGCTTAATTATGACGGTTAAAGATTTGAGCTTGCGGATTAAGTTAAAACTTGCAAAGGAGTCACCGACCTAAGGCAAGCCGCCGGCTTGGCCACCGTCCCTAAACATTATAAATAGAGGTCTCTGGTCTCAGTTTTCATATGTAGTTTTCAGAATTCAATAATTCTGGTTAGGTCGTTTTTCTTTTTATGGTTTTCTCTAAACCCTTAGGTTAGATTTATTCATTGTAATCAAGATTCTTCCAAGTTTTTAATTCAAGTTTCTTACATCTACCTTTTTAAGGTATGATTCTATCCTTACTTTATTATTCTATTTATTTTATTTACTATAGTTGTTTCTGTTCGTCTTCTGCTATGAACTAAACGTTCATATTGGTTACATGGACGAAAACTGAACTTCATCTGGGAATCAGATAGAGCTGCCGGCCTCACCTTCCAAGCCGCCGGCTTGGCTAGAAGGAATCCGCCAGCTTCGTGTGCTTTATCCATATAGTTCCTGGTTCTTTTCCAGATCTGTATGGTCGAGTTTCTGTAATGTTGTTTGAATTGTTTTGAATCTGTTTTATTTAAATACACTTGTTTGCCATGCTTAATGATTAAATAACACGATTTTAGGATTGATTAGTACTTAATCTGATGATTTATTATTCGATCCAAGCTACTTATTTAGATCTAGTCCATCAAACTTGTTAAATTGGATTGCATGCAACTAAGTTAAAAGGCTTAATAGTGATAAACTTATTTGATTTGAATTACGCTTATATAATATAATTTGATATTGTTAGGCTTAATTGAAGAACCTTTGTTTGGATTTGTTTAATTAAGGATTGCATGAAAATTTAGTAGTAATTGACTTTCAGCTAGTAACTTGAGTTGATCTACTTGGTGTTTAATAGCTTATATGATTTGTCAGTCTATTTGCTTATTGATCCTCATCACAAGATTAATGTGTATCATATAATTAAATTAAACATGAAGAATTAAGATGTTAGTTATGCACATCACGTATCTAGCATATGTTTTAAGTCCTGCTTATTGAATGATATGCAACATTTAGCTTAACCAATTAAGGGATAATAATTGGTCTATGATTGTTATTTTGCTTTGTGTTAATATAAGTTATGAAGTTTGCCTAATATGATTCCCGTATGAGTTGGTTGTTCATGTAACTGCTTTTACTTTTACTTGTATTTATTTATTTTGAATCTTCAATTCCTTGCTTTACTTTATTGTTTTGTTTATTTTTAAAGCATCACTTTCCTAAGAGATAAGAATCTATCCCTTAAAAATACATAAAAATATATCTTTAGTTCTTTAATAAGAATTAAATAATAAGACAACTCTTATCCGCATCTACGCTCTCTTGGGACGATAACCTAAATTACTACATTTGATCGGGTTTTGTTGCTCGTTAGGGTGTTAAAGTGTAATAATAAAAGGTTTTATAAATTTAAAAGTTGAAGAATAAGTTAAGCACTACTGTACACACTTTCAACACATCAACTTTTTGGCGCCGCTGCCGGGGAGCGCGGTAAATACGAAAATTGGATATACTTTGGTTATTGATATTTCTTGAAAATGGGTGATGACTGTCTTCCTTTAGGGGAGGGTTGTTGGGGTTCGATTTAAAGGCTCATGCTCAAACCTAGACGCTAACGGGTCACTTAAGTATTGAAAGATTCAATAAGCCGTGTATGTTTGATTATTCGTTGTTATGCGATAAAAGTTGTTATTTAATATTTATATTATTAATTATATCATTAATATTTATTATATTTATTAATTTAAAGTTTACTAATATACTAATATACTTCTTAAATATTACAAGAGGAATTAGAATAAACTCAAAACTTAATTATATATATCCTTTAAGGTTTAAAAGATTTTCGCCTAAAACATTTCTTTTTATGATTTTAGATCACATGAATACTCGATCCAAGAAACCAGTCGTACAAGATATGTTACCAAATCCTGATATATTATTTAAAACTTCTAAGGATTCGAATATTAATAAGAAATTAAATTTCAATGAAGGAACTACTTCTAACGATGATTCATTATCTAGTCCACCCATCTTGTCCTGATTCTAATTTGGGATCTCTTTTTGGTTCAGAAATTAAAATGAATGATTCAATGGAAGCGTTAATGAAAGCGGGTCGGGAAGGATTAGGTCATGCTATTACTCAGCCTGTTATAAAAGAAAATTTTGATATTAAAGGTCCGATTTTTCATTTGCTTAAGGATAACCAATTTAGGGGTACGGAAAAGGAAGATGCTAATGCTCACATTCGGAATTTTAAAGATATTTGTAATTTATTTAACATTAATAATGTGGAAAGTAATGTCATTCATCTTCGTCTCTTCCCATGGTCACTAAAAGATGAAGCTAGAGAATGGTTAAACTCGTTACCTGAAGGAGATATTACTAGTTGGGATACGATGGTTGAAAAATTTCTCACTCGATTCTTTCCTGCATCCAAAACTGTCACCCTTCAAACTGAAATTGCTAATTTTCATCAGAAAACTAATGAGTCTCTTTATTCCGCTTAGGTTCGATTTGGTCAAATGCTTAGAGGTTGTCTACAACATGGTTTAGATAAGTTTAAAAAGGTGACCACTTTCTATAAAGGTTGTGATATTGCTACAAGAAGAGAGATTGATACATCTGCTGGAGGAAACATTATGAGTAAAACTGCCGAGGAAGCTGCAACATTGATTAATAAGTTGGCTGCTCATTCCCATGAATGGTATCAAGACTTAGATATTTCTCGTTCGGTAAAATCTGTTAGTTATGATTCTGAAGATATGGTTAAAGTTATAAATGTGCAGTTGGGTAATCTAGGAAGGTAATTTGAAAAGCTTACCAAAGAAATGCATATGATTAAGGTAGGTTGTGAAAAATGCCAAGGTACTCATGCTACTAAAGATTGTGTTGCTAGTCTTACTATGGAGCAAGTCGAGAATGTTTCGTATGTGAATTAATTTCAAGGAAACCCAAACTACCGAAATAATTATAATACGCCTTATCTTGCTAATAATAAAAACCCACCTGGTTTCTTTCTTGTTAGAGCACCCTTCATTCCAAATTCTTCTAATGCTCAAACAGATAAGAAGTTGAATCTTGAAGAAAGCATCCTAACTTTCATCAAAAATCAAAATGAAGCTAATGATAACATAAAGGCTCAACTTTCCCAAGTGCAAAATAATCATCAAGCGTCCATTCAAAACTTAGTGCGCAATGTTACTATGTTATTCAAACTTGTCGAGAGTAAAGTTCCTGTTGAATCTAAAGTTTCTAAAGAAGTTGGTTTTGAAAAGGTGAATGTGGTTAGAGAGGTGAATAGGGTTATGAACCTGGTTTAAGGTACTTATGGGAGTTTGAAATGGAAGAGGAAGAACATAATCAAGAAATAAAGAAGTTGACTACTACTGAAGAAGATAAATCAAAGGATGCTAAAATTAGAGGTCTTGATCATGATGAGGTAATTTTCATGCACGAGTTGTTTGATGAGAAAGAAGAAGAAGTTGATAAAAAGGTTGATGAAAATAATGAAGTTAGTAGTGAAAATTCTGAAAAATCGTAATGTGAAGATAAAGATGATTGGTTAGTTGATACTATGAAAAAGTTGGAAGAAAGAAGAAAGAAGGTTTTCGCCCTCTTTATTCATTCACAATTGATCCGGTAGATCCATATGCATCACCTAAAATTCCTGTTGTCATGCGCACTGATCCAGGGGAATTCTAAATCCCTTGCTTAATTCATGGTCCAATTCCTGTTATGGGATTAGCTGATACTAGTTCTAGCATTAATATTATGCCATTCTCCATTTACAATCATTTAGGATTACCATCGTTGGAACCAATCAAAGGAAATGTGTGTTTTGCTGATAGTCGCTTACATGAACCGTTGGGGATTGTTAAACAAGTTGAAGTTATCGTTGGTTATGCTTTCTATAGAATTGATTTCGTTGTCATGGACATGAAAGAAGATCAGATAACTCCTTTAATCCTAGGATCTCCGTTTCTAGCTACTGCTCGTGCCATCATTAACTATGCTGATAATTCGTTAACTATTCGTTATGGTGCTATATTTGAATCCACTCCGTTAGTCCCAAGATCTAAAGTTCCCCGTTCTAATGTGAAAATGGTTAAAGTTGATAAAGAGGATGATGATGACTTTACCATGGATAGAATAGTAACTGAATTTATAAAAGAGAAATATAAGCTTAGCACCGAAATAAGAAAACATATCCATGAGCTAAGTGTCTCATTTGAAATATCTTTTCGTAGGGGTCTTGACACCACATTGAATTTCTTGCAACAAATTCTAGCGTTAAATGAGTATGAAAAGAATAAATGTGGGGAAAATAAGCCTAAGGAGTAATTCCGTTAGAAGAAAGAGTCGCACAACCGACTCTATAATCAAAACTAGCTATCCCTATATATGTTTATTAGGACTATGTTATTTCTAAGTGTTTTATTGTTTTACTTATTTAATTATTAATGTAAGAGCAATATAGCTTCTAAATGTTAAATCGTTTAAGTGATGGAAGTTATTAATAAAATATTATGTTTGTGTTATACTTTGCATTATTTAATATTCTGTCAAGTTATTTATATTCAATTCAAAAGAAGTCTGCAAAAGTGCTCCGCAAATCATTCTATGATCCTACAATCAAGTAACATCACTCTTTCCCTTATTCTCAATTATGTCCTTTATTATTTTACATTCTTTTATTATAAATGCAATGAGGAGATTTCATAATCTAAGTGTGGGGAGGGAAGTGATTAATCACTTAAAAGATTAAAAAGATATTATCAATTTTCCCGAAAAAGTTGAAAAATGGGTATAATTTTAAAATTTTCTAAAGTATAAATTCTCAGTCAAACTTATGTCTTTTCACTAACTTATTCTTAATGTTAATAATATAACTACTCTCAATTTCGAGATCAGATTACTTGTTTAAGATAAGAAGCCAAAAATGTGAAACGAGTGCAAACTTATAGCCACTACCATAAGGCATAATAAGCATGAACCACTGAGGCAGTAAAAGAGTCCAAATAAGGGCCAATTTAGAAAAATTTGCCAAATGTGAAGCTAAAAGTTAAGCATGAAAGCAAGAAAATGAAAAAGGAAAAAGAGCCCAATGAAGGCCAACAAAAGAAAAGAGTTCCAATGAGAACCATGCACTTTTTAAAACTCTAGTTAGAAAACAAAAGAGTCCAATGATGACCAGCATGTATAAAATTGATTTAATAAACATTAGGACTACTTGTAATCCTTGGTCTAGTTTAGACTAGATCTTACGAATAATAACTTCTTATTAAGACATATTTTTAACTTTCCAATTTTACTTTAATACCCATGATATAATTTATAAGGTTTACTTGAGGACAAGTAAAGGTTTAAGTGTGGGGAATTTGATAACTCCTAAATTATACAGTTTTTTGATAACATTTTGAGGAGTTATCTTAGTATTTTAGAGTCATTTTAATATCATAACACACTAAAATGGGTAAAAAAAAAGAAGGGAAAAAAGGTATATCTAATGATTTTGTCAAATTTATGTATCAAACAGGATCAAAAAATAGAGAAAATTACAGAAAGGCTAAGGAAGCCGCCGGCAAGGATTCAATGAAATCGTCGGCTTGGAGCTAAATATGTCAGAATGTTCCAGAATGTTGGATCCCTTGCTTCACTAGCTAGGATCTTTAGATCAAGGAACAAGCATCGATTAGCAATTTGAGATCAATAAGTGATAAATGAGATGAACAAGATGAATATGAGATGAACAATGATAAAACTCAGCTGTATTCAATCAATAACACTCACAATTACATGTAATGAAAGAGATAAATGATTACAATAAACAATTACATGAATTAAGACAACTCGATTTAGCATTTCCATGGTGGTTGGAGCATCAATCCACCATGGATCCTATCCACCATGAAGGTGAAGAGGAGGAGCACACACCTCACACACACACTCTAGTGTTCTTGGTGGAAACCTCAAATAACCAAGAACAAGGAAAACTCTATTTATAGTGTCTGTCATCTATCAGCTCACACGCACGGTAGAGGTCTCAACCGTACATCTGACAGTATTCAACCATACGAGTGACATCAGTCACTCGTATGACAGACCTATATTACACGTTTGGTTACATATGATCCTGCGACATGAGTTTTCTAGTTCAATACATCCCTAGGTGAATAACGTAGACCTAAACCATTCTCAGGTTGTTCGATAGCGATGGACAACTCCATTTTGTGCACTAACACAGAATCTCCGTAAAATTGAAAGAACTTGTTGATCAAGCAAAAGGCAAAGGAAGCCGCCGGCTTCATCCTGAAGCCGCCGGCCTAATGAACACGGTTTCTCAACTTGTTGACCAAGTTCAAGTAATAATGGAAACAAAATCAAGAAGATTTGGCGGATCTTTGAAGCCGTCGGCCTTCCCTGAAGCCGTCGGCTTAATTATGATGGTTAAAGATTTGAGCTTGCGGATTAAGTTAAAACTTGCAAAGGAGTCACGGACCTAAGTTAAAAAGTGTAATAAAAACCCATTTGAGCTAAACCATTTGAGCTTCCTAGAAAATTTTTTCACCTTCCGCCACTGGCATGCAACTAAGTTAAAAAGCATTATTTGGTTTGAATTACGCTTATATAATAGAATTTGATATTGTTAGGCTTAATCGAAGAACCTTTGTTTGGATTTGTTTAATTAAGGATTGCATGAGAACTTAGTAGTAATTGACTTTCAGCTAGTAACTTGAGTTGATCTACTTGGTGTTTCATAGCTTATATGATTTGTCAGTCTATTTGCATATTGATCCTCATCACAAGATTAATGTGTATCATGTAATTGAATTAAACATGAAGAATTAAGATGTTAGTTATGTACATCACGTATCTAGCATATGCTTTAAATCCTGCTTATTGAATGATATGCAACATTTAGCTTAACCTATTAAGGGATAATAATTGGTCTATGATTGTTATTTTTCTTTGTGTTAATATAAGTTATGAAGTTTGCCTAATATAATTCCCGTATGAGTTGGTTGTTCATGTAACTGCTTTTACTTTTACTGGTATTTATTTATTTTGAATCTTCAATTTCTTGCTTTACTTTATTGTTTTGTTTACTTTTAAAGCATCTCTTTCTTAAGAGATATGAATCTATCCCATAAATGACATAAACATATATCTTTAATTCTTTAATAAAAATTAAATAATAAGACAACTCTTATTCGCATCTACGCTCTCTTGGGACGATAACCTAAATTACTACATTTGATCGGGTTTTGTTGCTCGTTAAGGTGTTAAAGTGAAATAATAAAAGGTTTTATAAATTTAAAAGTTGAAGAATAAGTTATGCACTACTGCACAAGCTTTCAACACATCAGTGATCATGGTACATAATTCAGAAATGCAACATTGAAAGAATTTTGTGCTGACAAAGGTATTTCTCAAAACTTTTCTGATGTGAGAACACCTCAACAAAATGGTGTTGCAGAAAGAAGAAACAGAACACTCATTGAAGCAGCAAGATCTACGTTGGCTGAGTCTGGGCTGAAGAACTAATATTGGGCAGAAGATGTGAATACTACATGTTTTACCCAGAATAGATCTTTAATTGTGAAAAGACATCAGAAGACTGCTTATGAAGTTCTCAAAGGAAGAAGACCCTCAATTTCATTTCTTCATGTATTTGGCACTCCCTGTTTCATTCTAAACAATAGGGAGCAGCTTGGTAAGTTTAATGCTAAAGCTGATGAAGGTATATTCCTTGGATATTCTAACATGTCAAAGACATATAGGGTTTTCAACAAAAGAAATGGATGTTTTGAATAATCCATTAATGTTACATTTGATGAAACTGCCTCCACCTCATCTTCTGGTTAAGAAGATGAAGAGTTAGTGTTTGAAGAGCCTACTCAGCAAGCTCTTGATGATGATGAAGAACCAGTAGCAACTCCCTCTCCAATCCATGATGCTCGGTTCTATGATGATGAGATGGAGTATTCTGTTCCATCTGTGTCTAAACCATGTGGACCTAATGGCTCAACTGAAGTACTACATATTGAGCAAAGGTCTACTGGTTCTGAAGGATCACAAGCTGATACTGGTTTCACTAACAATGAACAGTTGTCTTCTACTGTTGTACATACTGTTAAACCAGCTGATGATCAAGATGCTGTGTGTTCCACAATAAGCTCACCTGTTCATAACACTAGATGGACAAAGAAGCATCCAATCGACAGATTATTGGTAATCTACCTAGTGGTGTTAAGACAAGGAGACATGCAACCAGCAATTTATGTATGCATGTGAATTTTGTGTCTACCATTGAACCTACGTGTCCTGAAGAAGCAATGAAAGATCCTAGCTGGGCAGGAGCTATGCAAGAAGAGATCTCCCAGTTTGATAGGAATAAAGTTTGGACATTGGCACCTAAACCTGATGATGAAACAAAGAAGATCAATGGTACCAAGTGGGTTTTTAAGAATAAGATGGATAAAGATGGGATTGTGGTCAGAAACAAAGCTAGATTAGTAGCTCAGGGTTTTAGACAAGAAGAAGGATTGGATTATGGAAAGACATATGCACCAGTGGCTAGGATGGAAGCTATCAGGTTATTCTTGGCATACAGAAGGACAGAAACAGAGACATCGAAATATAAGGGAAAATATAAAACCCAACAATAACTCAGAAATTATAAACCGTGGATATTAATACAAAGAGCAATATAAAGACACGGTATAATTAAGAATAGTATCAACCCAAGGAAATATCAAGGATTAGAACAGGATTAAGCATTTTCACAATCTTTTGGATGTATGAACTAAGAAAGAAAGTATAGGAATGGTGAGAATAATGGAACGGAAGAGCTTAATTTATAATGGAAATATCAGACAGAGTAATTGAGGCAGATCACCGTATTTAATTATAGAGATCTTAATTTCCGTATTCACCAAAGAATCAAATCTTTTAGATTTCGAAGATTTTCTTTAAATTCCTTAATTTCCGTAAATCAACCGTGACTACGTCACCAGACAAGACGAATCCGCATTTATTCATTTCACTCTTTTGTGATAGCTTCATTCGTACTCTTCGAATAATCGAATTTTTTTATCCATATTACTCAATGATGATAAAACTCTATTTATCAACTCATATTCGTCATGAAAAACATTTTTATTGTTAGCCAAGACCACCTCACTCAAATTTTAGGACGAAAATTCTTTAACGGGTAGGTACTGTGACGACCCGGGAATTTCCGACTTAATTTAAACTTAATCTTTATATGATTTCGATACTTTAAGCAAAGTCTGAAATGTTGAATCTCAAAATTTTTGAACAATTTAATATATTCATTTAACTTTGACCATTTCCCAATGATTCACGAACCATTATTTATAAATAAATACATATATGTATATAAATGTAAGTATATATAATAATTGGAATTAAATGTAAGTAAATATACAGAATAATTAAGTTACTATTAAAATAAATAATATATACATATAAATTCTAAACATAAGTAATATTAGATATATTGTAAATTATAAATAGTAAAGATTTAATAAGTTACTGTATAATAGATAGTATATAATTAGTAAACATGTTACAATAAATAAATTGTAAAAGTAATTAAAAGGTAAAAATATAGTTATTAATAATGTTATTATTACTTTCCTTAAAATAAATACTAATATTTATATTGATATCAGTATTATTGATATTATTATATGATATAAAGATGTAAAATTTGATACATGAAAAATGTTATATCTTTATTATTACTAGTATTATGAATATTATTAATTCTAAAAATATAATACATAGATGTATATGAAAGTTTGATATGGACAAGTTGTATGTTATTATTACTATTATTCATATTACTGTTATCATTAATAACATCAATGATATATTAAGTAGTGTTATTACTAGCATTATTATTATCATTTTTTTTACTTATTAAAATTATCAATTGTTAGTTAATATTATTATTAGTATTTTCTACTATTATTCAGTATTATTAGAATAACTACTATTAATAAGTATTATTATTATTAATATATTTATTAATTAATAATATTAATTATATAAAAAAGCATAACATTGACATGTGATTTCGGCTATATCTGTGTTATTTTTATTCGCTTGTGAAACTAGATACCATAATTCAATTCATGTCGACATCCCAAATCAATTAGGATCAAATACTATTAAATCATGTACTTGATCATACTATATGAATTCCCTACTGCCATTTGAGAATCAAAAACATCAAAACTTAAAAATACAGCTCGAGAGCTCGAAAACTCTGTACATCAACTTTTTAGCCAAAACTCGAATTTGAATCAATCTTCAAAAAATAATAATGCCAAGTTGTTAGTAATCTGTTACTCAATCTTTATGCAAAGCCTTACGATTCAATTCCTCAAATCGAAGCTTAATTTTTGAGTCAAAGCTATTTTTACAAAAAGTCAAAAAATGTTCATCCTTCAAATTTGAATTTTGTGTTACAAATCAAATTAAATTGATGAATTGAGAAGTTTATATGAAGGATATACAACATATTTCATGTTGTAAGATTTGTACAAAATGTTTTCAAAATTGAAAAGCAATATTTTTTTCATATAGCAGCCGCGACACAGCAGCCACTGAATTCTGTTTTCTTTCATTTTTTTATCCATTTTATCATTTATAACCGTTTATGTGTTGGAGGATAAACCCTAAATTAGATTTGGTAACTATTATTAAAGTTTAAAGGATTTGGGTTAACTAAGTTATTGAATGAAGAAGAAGAAGTTGAACCTAAAATTTATTACGGATTATATAAATTATGGGAAGAAGTTAAATCAGAAAGAAACATATGGTCTAACAGTTATGGGGTGTTGAGGGTATCCAGGAGGCCTCGGGTTTGAGCCCGATCCATGGCATTTATTTTTTTTTTAAAAAGCTTTTCTAAGGGTATACATTTCTACTTTTAAATCTATTATTATTACGATTATTATTCTTCATCTTCTTCTTCTTCTTCTTATCATCATTATTATTATTATTATTATTATTATTATTATTATTATTATTATTATTATTATTATTATTATTATTATTATTATTATTATTATTATTATTATTATTATTATTATTATTATTACCACTGTTATTACCATGATTATTATTGTTGTAGTTATTATTATTGTTATTATAAGAAGTATAATAACTATTATTATTATCATTAATATTAGTATTAATATCTTTTTATAAATAATAGGAGTGTTAATATTGACATAAGTAATATTATTATCATGAATATTATTATTATGTAAATACTAAAATCAGTATCATGACTATCTTTAACAGTAAAATCAATATTGTTCAAGTATTATTATTAATGTCACTATTATGTTACTATGATTTTTATTATAATTATAAGTAATTTTATTATTAATATTATCAATATAATCAAATACAACTTTTAATTACTATATTATTAAGTATATATATAAAAATATATATATATACTCATAAGTAATATTACATATAAGTATGAATATATTATATTAACAAATTTTATATAAATATTCATATAAAACAAATTAGGTATTATATATATATATATATATATATATATATATATATATATATATATATATATATATATATATATATATATATATATATATATATATATATATATGTGTGTGTGTGTGTGTGTGTATGTGTGTGTGTGTGTGTATGTGTGTATATAACTATATAAATAATAATCATTTTTAAATATATATACAAATTAAATAAATAATATATAAAATTATAATATATGAAATTGTTCGATTACGATTACATGTATTAATGAATACACAAATGATATAGGTTCGTGAATCCAAGGCCAACTCTGCATTGTTCAATATCGTCATATGTATTTTTACTACAAAATACAATATCGTGAGTTCATTTGATTCCCTTTTACTCTTTACATATTTGAGACTGAGAATACATGCGCTGTTTTTATAACTGTTTCCTAAATGCTTTTGAGATATATTTTGAACTGAGAATACATGAACTGCTTTTATAAATGATTGACGAAATAGACACAAATATTCAAAACTACATTCTATGATTGAATTATTTGGATTCAAAGGTTCGATTTAGTAGTTAACGGAAAGATGATTTTGCATTGCGTACGCATTAGCTCCCGTTTTAACTACCATCGGCGGGATGATTTTGCATTGCACGCACGCACTAACCCCTGATGTATTGTATTGTATTGTATTATAGTCGACTTTGTAGTTGGTAACGGAGGGATGATTTTGCATTGCGTACGCATTAGCCCTCGTTTCAGCTACCCTCGGATGGATGATTTTGCATTGCGTATGCATTAGCCCCCATTGTAATAGTTATATTGTATTAACTACCACGGTGAGATGATTTTGTCATTGCACTACGCATTAGCTACCATTGGTTAGTTGTTTGAAAGGTTGCGGTGTTCTTCATATGAATGATTTTATAGCAGGAATAGACCTGCACAGATTGTTTTCTAATTATGAGTATCTTGTGGTCTATTATATTATTGAAAATGATTGATTATGAAAAACTAATGAACTCACCAACCTTTTGGTTGACACTTGAAAGCATGTTTATTCTCAGGTATGAAAGAAATCTTCCGCTGTGCATTTGCTCATTTTATAGACATTACTTGGAGCCATTCATGACATATTTCAAAAGACGTTGCATTCGAGTCGTTGAGTTCATCAAGATTATTACTAAGTCAATTATAGTTGGATATATTATGAAATGATATGCATGCCGTCAACTTTCGATGAAATGAAAGTTTGTCTTTTAAAAACAAATGCAATGTTTGTAAAATGTATCATATAGAGGTCAATTACCTCGCGATGTAATCAACTATTGTGAATCGTTTATACTGTATATGAACGATTCCTTTCAGTTGGTATCAGAGCGGTGGTCTTAGCGAACCAGGTCTTGCATTAGTGTGTCTAACGGATAGTTGTTTAGATGCATTAGTGGGTCTGGACTTCGACCGTGTCTGCATGTCAAAAGTTTTACTTATCATTTAGTGTCGAAAATTATTTGCTTATCATCCTTAAAGTCTAGACACGTCTTACTGCCTCTATTGCATAGACAGTGTATAGATAAATTCATATCTTAGCGTATCTGTTATTGTTACCTTTGTCTGGCAGCTTCCGTAGATTCCTCCGCAACTTATGGGATTTTAGTATTATATTTGCATATGTAAATTATATATTGCAGGGTACTAATATACATACTATAATCTATTTCTTATCGAAAATCCTTCATCTGATCGTACGAGATGAATCCCTCAACCAGTTCGAATTCATCGGATTCCGACAGCTATTCCGATATGGAGTTTCACTCGAGCTCCGAAAGCAGCGTCACCAGAATGAATCAACCAAATCAGCCATCCCCAATTCATCTGATGGGTTCGTAGACTACTTAATCATTGGAGACAAGAAGAAGGTAATCCTTTCCACCAACCAAATTGCCCACTCGGCGAAGAACCTGAAGCATTTACCGGCGACCCAGTTCGAAACACCATTTTCACCGTCATTTCCCGAGTATCTCACCACGATTATATTCTATCTAAAATTCTAAACCTTATTCATCCGCTCGTTCCGACCGACAATCATCCCCAAATAATAGAAGAAGTCAACGAATTTCGCGCTCGAGTAGTGACTTTGGAGAATATGATGCAAAATTTACCAGCTTCAGCGACATCACCAGCACCAACATCAATACCAGTACCACCAACATCAATACCAGTACCACCAACAACCCAATTTCAACATCACACACCTTAACATCTCATTATGTACCTCGAGCATAATCATCAATCTGCGAATCTTTCTACATCATTTATCTTCGTTCGACATGGCGATTATGTAATCTCTAATGTTTTAGAGATTACATATTCTTGTTCTAACGGTAAATCAAATGAGTTTAATATCATATTGACTCATTAAATCCATGATTACATCTGAAGAAAATATATATGTATATATATTTTTTCGTAAAGATTGTAATTAAAAAAAAATTCGTACAAACTGTTAATGGTGAAAATATTTTAACGGGTAGGTAATACCCGAGGAATATTTAGATTTCACATTAATAAGTACACTGTACATTCTTTCAAATCTAATTCAACAGTCATTTACTATCCTATTTACAACCACCGATGTAGGTATCCATTCACCGCAGAATAACCCTTTTCATTCAATTTCATATTTGGATTTTGATCTATCAGAATCCAACAAGTGGCATAATGAAGAAAACATTGGACAAAAATAAAATTTATTAGAAACAAACAAATTAACAATGAGATAATTTTGTTAAGAATTCACGCTAATAAAATCCTAGCTAACTGTTCCTAGCTAACTGTTAATTCCTTATTACATTTTATTATCGCAATTTATTTATCGTAGTTTATTTATCGCAATTTAATTCTCACAATTTTATTTATCATCATTTCATTTCTGTTATTTATTTTACGCACTTTATCGGGACACATATACAATGTTTTAACATATCATATCGACGTCATCTATATATATTATTTGGAATAACCGTAAGTCACTCTATACGCCGTAATATTCGAGTTCGCATATAAAGGGTTGAGGTTGATTCTCAAATAATATATATACTTTGAGTTGTGATCGAGTCTGAGACATGTATATAATGGGTCACGACACGTATTAATTAATTCGGATATTATATATTAAACTATATATAAATTGTTGAACTACTAATTGTGGACTAGTAACAGTGGACTAAAAACATTGGACAATTAAAATGAATTAAAATATTGATTATAACATATGAAACTAAACATTTCTTCAAGTTTGCCACTTGATTTCATCTTAAACCTCATTTGTATCATGACGATTACAATATGCGTTCAAACCTTTCATGATTCGTGAAAACACCTCAATCGAGAAGATGAACCAACCGCACTTCATCTACGAAAGGAAAGATTGATGCATATAGTTATGCACCTGAAAACACTCGGAACCTGAGTAAACGTTTAACACGTAGCTGTGCTAATACCTTTAGTGTTATTATTACCCAAAATAACTTGGCAGTCCCTCTCCAAATTAGCCAATTTTGTCACAGCTCCAGCAAATCAACTTCAACTTTCACTCGAATTAACCTTATTATAACCGTGATATATAAATTTTCCTTTCATCATTGTTATCGGGGAACCATTTATATTCCACCATATTACCATCAGCGTTTAATCATCTAAAAACATAATTCTCTTGAAACCACCTCTGATTGATAACCGATGATTCAGATATGGTGGCATTAAATGTAGAGGAAACAGCAAAATCGTAGATGGTCTAAATGGCCAAAAGTTGATAACAAAGAAGGGAATGTTGAGAATGCTCGATAGAAAATTTGTTACTGAAAAACAGATTGAGCAAACCATGAAGGAAACCGTGGATAAATCATAAAGACTAGACGTGCCTTCAAAGAATCCAAATGATTCAGTATCTGCTGAAATCTTTAACGAATACCTTGCTTCTGAATCTAAACCCTTACGGATAAATCTTCTTCATCATCCTTACATATTAGAAATTCTAAGATATCATCGTATCTTCATTTATAAATATCCTCGATATTTTTGAAGATATTTTCATAAATATTCTTATCTGAAATCAGCTATCTCTTCGCGCTATCTGTATTGCGTTATAAAGGAAACTGTTTTAGTTTCTAAATTCTGTAAACTTTCGAGTTTAAATTCTGAATGTTATTGAAGTAGTGTTGGGAACTGAAGCATAAGTTAGTATAATATAATGACACTTGATCAACGTGATTATATTATATTAAGTTATGATGAGTTTCTATTGGAACATGATGATTCACAGATCATAATGTCATCATGTGCCATGTTACACGACTCTTACATTCTATCTAACTTATAAACATATCAAGAACATATTTCTTGATAGTTCTATCTTTTCCCGTAACTTCTGGTAATTTAACCAATCAAGATCGTGCTATTATGTCCCTTTCTACTTAGAACATTCGGATTATTCGAAACTCCATAATGAATTATGGACCATTATTCGTTTGATTTAAAGTCGAGAAGAGAAAACAAAAGAATGAAGATCTGAAATAAAAATGGGAGTATAAATCACAGTAAATTGGAGAGAGTATTAACTGTGGATGTCAATGATTACAGAAGGATAGAAGCAGAGACATCGAAATATAAGGGAAAATATAAAACCCAACAACAAATCAGAAATTACAAACCGTGGATATTAATACGAATAGCAATATAAAGACACGGTATAATTAAGAATAGTATCACCCCAAGGAAATATCAAGGATTAGAACGGGATTAAGCATTTTCACAATCTTTTGGATGTATGAACTAAGAAAGAAAGCATAGGAATGGTGATAATAATGGAACGGAAGAGCTTAATTTATAATGGAAATATCAGACAGAGTAATCGAGGTAGATCACCGTATTTAATTATAGAGATCTTAATTTCCGTATTCACCAAAGAATCAAATCTTTTAGATTTCGAAGATTTTCTTTAAATTCCTTGATTTCCGGAAATCAACCATGACTACGTCACCAGACAAGACGAATCAGCATTTATTCATTTCACTCTTTTGTGATAGCTTCATTCGTACTCTGCGAATAATCGAATTGTTTTATTCATATTACTCAATGATGATAAAACTCTATTTATCAACTCATATTCGTCATGAAAAATATTTTTATTGTTAGCCATGACCACCTCACTCAAATTTCAGGACAAAATTTCTTTAAGAGGTAGGTACTGTGACGACCCGGGAATTTCCGACTAAATTTATACTTAATCTTTATATGATTTCGATATTATAAGCAAAGTCTGAAATGTTGAATCTCAAAATTTTTGAATGATTTAATATATTCATTTAACTTTGACCATTTCCCGATGATTCACGAACCATTATTTATAAATAAATACATATATGTATATAAATGTAAGTATATATAATAACTGGAATTAAATGTAAGTAAATATACAGAATAATTAAGTTACTATTAAAATAAATAATATATACATATAAATTCTAAACATAAATAATATTAGAGATATTGTAAGTTATAAATAATAAATATTTAATAAGTTACTGTAAAATAGATAGTATATAATTAGTAAACATGTTACAATAAATAAATTGTAAAAGTAATTAAAAGGTAAAAATATAGTTATTAATAATGTTATTATTACTTTCCTTAAAATAAATACTAATATTTATATTGATATCAGTATTATTGATATTATTATATGATATAAAGATGTAAAATTTGATACATGAAAAATGTTATATCTTTATTATTACTAGTATTATGAATATTATTAATTCTAAAAATATAATACATAAATGTATATGAAAGTTTGATATGGACAAGTTGTATGATATTATTACTATTATTCATATTACTATTATCATTAATAACATCAATGATATATTAAGTAGTGTTATTACTAGCATTATTATTATCATTTTTTTTTACTTATTAAAATTATCAATTGTTAGTTAATATTATTATTAGTATTTTCTACTATTATTCAGTATTATTAAAATAACTACTATTAATAAGTATTATTATTATTATTATATTTATTAATTAATAATATTAATTATATATAAAAGCATAACATTGACATGTGATTTCGGCTAAATCTGTGTTATTTTTATTCGCTTGTGAAACTGGATACCATAATTCAATTCATGTCGACATCCCAAATCAATTAGGATCAAATACTGTTAAATCATGTACTTGATCATACTATATGAATTACCTAATGCCATTTGAGAATCAAAAACATCAAAACTTCAAAATACAGCTCGAGAGCTCGAAAACTCTGTACATCCACTTTTTAGCCAAAACTCGAATTTGAATCAATCTTCAAAAAATAGTAATGCTAAGTTGTTCGTAATCTGTTACTCAATCTTTATGCAAAGCCTTACGATTCAATTCCTCAAATCGAAGCTTAATTTTCTAGTCAAAGCTATTTTTACAAAAAGTCAAACAATGTTCATCCTTCAAATTCGAATTTTCTATTACAAATCAAATTAAATTGATGAATTGGGAAGTTTATATGAAGGATATACAACATATTTCATGTTGTAAGATTTGTCCAAAATGTTTTCAAAATTGAAAAGCAATATTTTTTTTCATATAGCAGCCGCGACATAGCAACCACTAAATTCTGTTTTCTTTCATTTTTTTATCCATTTTATCATTTATAACCGTTTATGTGTTGGAGGATAAACCCTAAATTACATTTGGTAACTATTATTAAGGTTTAAAGGATTTAGGTTAACTAAGTTATTGAATGAAGAAGATGAAGTTGAACCTAAAATTTATTACGGATTATATAAATTATGGGAAGAGGTTGAATCAGAAAGAAACAGATGGTCTAACGGTTATGGGGTGTTGAGGGTATCCAGGAGACCTCGGGTTCGAGCCCGATCCATGGCATTTATTTTTTTTGGAAAAGCTTTTCTAAGGGTATACATTTCTACTTTTAAATCTATTATTATTACGATTATTATTATTCTTCTTCTTATTATTATTATTATTATTATTATTATTATTATTATTATTATTATTATTATTATTATTATTATTATTATTATTATTATTATTATTATGATTATTATTACCACTGTTATTACCATGATTATATAAATTATGGGAAGAGGTTGAATCAGAAAGAAACAGATGGTCTAACGGTTATGGGGTGTTGAGGGTATCCAGGAGACCTCGGGTTCGAGCCCGATCCATGGCATTTATTTTTTTTTGAAAAAGCTTTTCTAAGGGTATACATTTCTACTTTTAAATCTATTATTATTACGATTATTATTATTCTTCTTATTAATATTATTAATATTATTATTATTATTATTATTATTATTATTATTATTATTATTATTATTATTATTATTATTATTATTATTATTATTATGATTATTATTACCACTGTTATTACCATGATTATTATTGTTGTTGTTATTATTATTGTTATTATAAGAAGTATAATAACTATTATTATTATCATTAATATTAGTATTAATATATTTTTATAAATAATAGGAGTGTTAATATTGACATAAGTAATATTATTATCATGAATATTATTATTATGTAAATACTAAAATCAGTATCATGACTATCTTTAACAGTAAAATCAATATTGTTACAAGTATTATTATTAATGTCACTATTATGTTACTATGATTTTTATTATAATTATAAGTAATTTTATTATTAATATTATCAATATAATCAAATACAACTTTTAATTACTATATTATTAAGTATATATATATATATATATATATATATATATATATATATATATATATATATATATATACTCATAAGTAATATTACATATAAGTATGAATACATTATATTAACAAATTTTATATAAATATTCATATAAAACAAATTAGGTATATATATATATATATATATATATATATATATATAAATATATATATATATATATATATAACTATATAAATAATAATCATTTTTAAATATATATACAAATTAAATAAATAATATATAAAATTATAATATATGAAATTGTTCGATTAAGATTACATGTATTAATGAATACACAAATGATATAGGTTCATGAATCCAAGGCCAACCCTGCATTGTTCAATATCGTCATATGTATTTTTACTACAAAATACAATATTGTGAGTTCATTTGATTCCCTTTTACTCTTTACATTTTTGGGACTGAGAATACATGCGCTATTTTTATAACTGTTTCCTAAATGCTTTTGAGATATATTTTGAACTGAGAATACATGAACTGCTTTTATAAATGATTGACGAAATAGACACAACTATTCAAAACTACATTCTATGATAGAATTATTTGGATTCAGAAGTTCGATTTAGTAGTTAACGGAGAGATGATTTTGCATTACGTATGCATTAGCTCCTGTTTTAACAACCATCGGCGGGATAATTTTGCATTGCATGCACGCACTAGCCCTCGATGTATTGTATTGTATTATAGTCGACTTTGTAGTTGGTAACGGAGGGATGATTTCGCATTGCGTACGCATTAGCCCCCGTTTCAGCTACCCTCGGAGGGATGATTTTGCATTGTGTACGCATTAGCCCCCGTTGTAATAATTATATTGTATTAACTACCACGATGAGATGATTTTTTCATTGCACTACGCATTAGCTACCGTTGGTGAGTTGTTTGAAAGGTTTCGGTGTTCTTCATATGAATGATTTTACAGCAGGAATAGACCTGCACAGATTGTTTTCTAATTATGAGTATCTTGTGGTCTATTATATTATTGAAAATGATTGATTATGAAAAACTAATGAACTCACCAACCTTTTGGTTGACACTTGAAAGCATGTTTATTCTCAGGTATGAAAGAAATCTTTCGCTGTGCATTTGCTCATTTTAGAGACATTACTTGGAGTCATTCATGACATATTTCAAAAGATGTTGCATTCGAGTCGTTGAGTTCATCAAGATTATTACTAAGTCAATTATAGTTGGATATATTATGAAATGGTATGCATGCCGTCAACTTTCGATGAAATGAAAGTTTGTCTTTTAAAAACGAATGCAATGTTTGTAAAATGTATCATATAGAGGTCAATTACCTCGCGATGTAATCAACTATTGTGAATCGTTTATACTGTATACGAACGGGTCCTTTCAACATGGGCTATGAGACTTTGTTTGATTACATAAGGCAATCTCCACTCGCTAGATCTATCACCAGCGTTCCATCCAGATTCTATCCGGCCTGCTTAGGCGGATTTTGGTACTCCATAGGGTACTCCATGTGTTCGTGGCATGGTCACTGAAACCCTAACCTGCTCTGTCACCGTCGATGCCATTAGACGAGCCCTACAATTTCCTGGTGGACCATTTATTGATTTACCTTCAAGTAATGAAGTTAGAAGGGAAGTGTTGGAGATTATCGACTATACTGGTGATGTGGCCCACTGCCCGTTGAGGAAGCATATGCCACCACTGTGGTACTACTTCTTTGGTTTGCTGACACAGTGCATCAGCCAGAAATCAGGAAGTTTTGATCAATGCTCAGATTTTGAGCTTAAGATAGGTCATGGGTTGCTGTTCAACAGAAACATTGACTATGCTGCTGAAATCTACTTAAGGTTAAGGGATATGGTGCTTGCACCAAAACGAACACACTTGAACCCCTTTCCAAGGTTTTTGAGCCTTGTTTTTTAAAACGAGCTGGGTGATGCCTACAGGCAACATACTGATTTTTCAATCGACCTTCCTTTAAAGTAAGGGGGAATGACAAAAGCGAAACATGCTGCTCCATATGCTGACTTGACGCCAGCAATGCTTGAGTATCTTGCTGCTCAAGGTGGAGCCACCCAATCGACTACCTCTGGTAGTGCACCAACTGAGAGGGGGGGACCTCAGCGCAAGCTAGCAACACTCAAGAAATGGCCAGCTACCACAACTAAAACAGCCATTATCGCAGATACTGGTAGAGCAGTAGTTGTATTAGAATCTAGTGCTCTCGGATAATAAAGATCAGCCCTAGTCTTATATACTGAATACCCACTTCTAGTATTGGAATCCATTACTCATCTATTTCTTGGTAACAAGCTAATCTAAATGTACTAAAACTGGCTCCAAAAGCATGCCACAGGGGAGGTTGCACCAGTCTCAACTGCTGCTCCTGAAAAGGATGCTGCTATGAAACATGGTGCGTCTCTAGACCAAACAGCAGAAATAACTAACATAATTCAAAAAAAATTATCTGCTAACTTAAATGTTGTTAAGCTGACTGGTTTTAAAACTAGTGTTAAGAGGAGTAGCAAACCATACTCTTCTAACCAGGCACTTCCACATTTTTCAAAATTGCACTTCAAGAAATATCCTCTGCTGATAGTACAACCAGCAGAGAACATACTTGACCCACAAAGCAGACTTGAGCTGGGTCCTCATCGGTTTGAACTAGCTCATGCTACTGCTCAGCCTACTTATAACTTAGATCATGATACGAGTCACACTAATAAATCAAAACCAGCTAAAACTCTTACACTATCTGAGTCATCATGTGTTGCCAATGATTCAGCAGAGTCACAGCAGTACTTATAGACACCACACTCTGTCTCAATCAAAGTGCTAACTACTCCTCCTGTTATCTCCAGTGTTACTGCCTCAACTACTGATATTGAAGTAGTTGATGAGATGATTGTTGAACCTCTTCTTGCTCTTGACGAGATTATTGATAAAGTTATTAAGTAGGTTCTCGTTTCTGATCTTACTGGTTCTATTGGTATTCCGGCTGTTGCTGCTATTGAATCCAGGGAATTCATCACTATGGATGTTGCTGGTAATCTTAATGTTTCTGATATAACAATGGATACCTTCTTTCAAGGTACTGTGGAAACTGTTATTCCACCTTCAGCACAGTTACCTACTGCTGCTACTGGTTCATACGAACCACCTATGGATGCTGGTACCTCTGCTGCTATTACCACTGAATCTGCTAAGGCTTCTGTTTCTACTTAAAAGCCTAAGTATGTTTGTCAAGTACTAGATCCATATGAAGTGGTACCCAAATTTGTTTATAAGGGACTATCCATTGCTCCTCGTGTTGCCCTCCTGGTGGATCAGCTAACCATTAATCCTCAAACTGCTCTAGTTGCAGCCAGCAAACTACCTGATGAGGAGCTGACTCAGCTACTTGCACAATTGGACGAACCAGCTAGGGAGGAAGTTTATGAGAGGCTGGCTTCACTTCAAACGTTTAATGAGCAGCCATATTACCACTATTTTGGTATGGCTCTTGTTGCTTTCCCATGGCCCGATACATGGAGGCCTCTTAAGTTTGTTCGTGATCCAGATACTGGTAAGTTTGTCATGCAGAATATTCCTGATTCGCCAGTACCTTCTGATTCATCAACTTCTTCCTCATCATCTTCTTCATCTGATGGTGATGCTGATAAAGGTACTGGTAAGGAAGAGCCAGTCATTCATGATAATGTGACTGGCTCCAAGGAGAAACCAGTGGATCTTGATGATTATGCAACTAATGATGCTGCAAAGGATACCAGTGGTTCTAAACCTTCGAGTGAAGGTAAAAATGATGGTGATCATGGTGATGAGTCTGATTCTGACCTTCCACCTCCACCACCCCCACGGAGGTACTCCCGTTGTTGCTGCTATTGAACAACCCTCTACCAGTACAGATGATGCTTCCGACATAGCTGGGTTATCTAATCTGGTTGTTTATAGGACTGTTGCCAGAATCACACCTGATATCACCAAGACCATTAGGGAAACTGTAGTTCATTGAATGGCTGAAGCTATTCGACGAGCTGGTTGTATTATCACTTCTGTTATTGAAACACAGCTGCGTCAAGTTTCTGCCTTTGCAGATCTAGTAGTTGATGCCATTCGCTGCCATTATGAAGAAGAAGATCAGCTTAAGCAGCGAATCATCTCTCACAATGAATATACTGACCATATCACCCGACTTCAAGCAGAACTGGATGCAATCAAAGGAATAGATTTCTGAATGAAGAAAATGGGGTGTTGGAAGAGATATTGGAGTCACAAGAATAGCAGATGGCTACCATGATTCCTGCTTCGGCTTATGTTACTATGGTTGACACAATGCAACGCATGGCTGCTCTTCAAGCTAATGTTAGAGTCAGTGTAAATCAAATGGCCATGGGTGTTGCTAGGGATGTAGTCTGAACTTCAAACATGTGTCTTAGACAATATGGTGTGGACCCTGGTGCTCATCTATATCCTGCTGATGCTGACTGGACCAACTTTACTTACTCGGTGCCTGAATCAGACAGCGATCTTGATGTAAGTGTTCTCCCTGACTCTACTTCTACCCATGCTGATGACAAAAAGGGGGAGAAGAAATCCAAAAGACATAAGAATAGAAAACAATCTGAGGGGGAGCATGAACATGAGAAAGCTCCTAAATAGCAAAGGAGAGATGGTGATGATGGTGGTGATGAGCAACGCTCATACTGAAGCAGGTGTCAAGGCTGCTGGTGAATCTCAACCCAATGTGCCTGCCACATCTGTGGATGATATTGGTTCTGGCAGTAAGCCCAGTGATGCCTCTGAATTGGCTTTGGCAGAATCCTTTGTTGTCTCTCAAACCATTGAAAGAAAGATGAAAAGAAAAATTTAGTGGCATCAGAAGAGACAGCAGGACTTGAATGATGCCTTCAATGCTAGATTTGAGGCCTATGCTGCACGAAAAAGACATAGAATTGAGCATAGGAGAAGCCTCAACCATGAAAAGCTTAAAATTTACAATGAACTGCTCAATATAATCAATACAAGAAAGATGCTTTAAAAGAAATGCTAAGTTCATGGTAAAGTATGACAGAAAGAAGGCAAAGTTGTATGCTGAGCAATTAAAGAGAATCAAGAAGATGACACCTGAAGAGATGCAAAGGTATTTAGATTCTAACAGGTCAGGGGGAGAAAGAGCTGATGTTTTTATGAAATGGCTGGATGGTATGATGAAAACCAGCCAATCATCTCAACCTGCATCTTCTACTCAGCCAGCTGCACCACAACAGCCAGTAGAGATCATCAACCTTGATGATGTTGAAGAGAAGCCAGTAGAGACAGATCTGTCTACCGCTGAGGGGAGTATCTTGCAATAACTCCCCTACTGCCTCCACAAGAACCAGTATCTACACAAGAACCACTAGATGAACCTAAGCCTATTGATAAACAAAGGGTAAAATTTGCCCCTAGGGAAAACCGGCCCCTAAGGAAAGAGCCCTTATTCGAGGTAGCTATTGAAGGTACTGTGGCAGTTGTACCAGCTGATACTAATCAGTTAGCTGGTACTGAAGACAAAGCAAGGAGTTCTGTGATAGAAGACCTAACCAGAAGTGTGGTGCTGGGTGAAACAAGAGCTGAAGACCCAGCAAAGGGGGATGAGCTGGGAGTTAAATCTAATAACAATTCTGCTGTTGCTACTAATTATACTATCTGGGGTAGTGGTAGCTCAACGTTTGTTCAATCACCACTACCAGCAGAATCACTTGCTTATTTTGATAGGACACTGGGTGATCTTCACTTTTATGAACCAGTGGGTCCTTCTTGCACAGCAGAATCACCTTTTGTATATCCTCCATCTTCTCCAAAAACAAATGATAAACATATTACTTGGGAAGATGACTCAGTTGCAAAAAGAAAGCCTGACATAAGAAAGATGAATCCAGATGAAAGAGAGGCTTATAGGCTTGAGATCACTGTTCTTAAGCTGCTAGAACAAAGAGCAGCAGGAATACCAGAAATAATAAGCCAGATCAGACTATTGTATCATCCACTTGACCAGCAATTCTACATTGATGCCATGGACTTCAACATTGATATTGGTATGTACTTATACAACAGTGGTCAAAGACTCCACAACCATGAGGAGAAAGCCATCTTCCATGAGGCTTTGCAGCTGGGTATGGACTTAGAGCAATATTGCAATGCCTTGACAACTGATGAAGGCAGGCAATTGATTGCAACAGCAAAATCCCTGAACATCACAGTAAATGAATACATTACAAGTATTTAACTTGAACAACAAAGAAGGGATGATGCTGAGTATGCTGAAAGGCTGAGGCTTAGGGAAGAAGAAGCTAAACTGGCTACTGACAGAAAACAAGAGGCTCATCTCTCAAGTTAGCAAAAGCCATAGTCAAAGCTCAGGACAAGGCCCTGGATAAACTGGAATCTACTGAGAAGGTACCTATTGTAGCTCCTATAGAAACTGAAAGAACAAAAGAGCTATCTGATCATTTCTTCAGGAGTAAGTATGTTGATGTGACGACCAGAAGATCTAATCGTGGTAAGATCATCAAAGTTCATAAAGGTACAAGAAGGTCCTTCAGTGTCAGCAGGGACAATGATATCTATGAGATGGTAGATTACACTAATCTAAGAACCTTTGGATTTAGTGAATGGATGGAGATACTGCAGTACTTCATTGGTAAAGGTAAAAGTGCTCTCAGAGATACACTAAAACCTGAACTACAAGAACTTTTTGACAAAGCAGTCAAGTATGGGAATGCACTAGTAGTGAAAGTAGAAGAAGTTCTAACTCAGAAGCCTAAAAGAAAGAAATCTATTGGTGCTGGCCCATACAGAAGAGATCCCATCATTCTACCTCCTCAAATACCAGTATTTGATCCTCCAGACTTACCTGTACTATTCCCTGAAGCCTGGCAGCCTTGAAAATCAAAGAAGAAGCGCTATCTGATGAAGAAAATGAGAAGGATAAAGAAAAAGATAGATAGTCTTCTTATGTTAAAACTGTATTTTTTGTTATTTCATGATTCATTATATTGTCTTGTAAATTTTGTATTTATCTGTAGTAATGAATGTGAAATGAGTTTATCTTAAAAATCATATCAATTTATAAGATATAGATAACTCAGCAAAAGATCCCAAAACAAACCAAAAAGGGACAAATTGTACTGCCTATTTTCTTTAGGTCTTTTAGTGCTGTCGTTAGTGTTTTACTCTTTATGTCATAAGTTTTGTCATCATCAAATAGGGGGAGATTGTTGAGTCCCTAAAGTAATTAAGGATTTAATTATGACAAAACAGTGGATATGTACACTAGAATATTATTGCAGCCAGCACAGGTTTGTTTATGTATAGACATCATATATTGCTATGTCGAGTGTTTAGTTTACTGCCTAGTCTACCAGCACAAGGAACACAGTATTCTTCAATTAGCATAGGATGTGTACCCAGCATTTCAAGAATATCAAGTGACTCAGCATAGAAGAACCAACATAGCTGGTAAGCAGCCTACTACACAAGACAACTATGCTCCATTACAAGCATAGTGGTTTCCTGAGTGGTCTATATCAATTGTACTATTCAACAGAAGTCGAAGACAAAGTTGAACAGAAAAGGACACGTGTCGGCGGCTGACAAGTGACCTTACAAGAGCACGTGGGAATGCAGAAGTTTAACGTATGTGCAGACATGTGTTATTCTTTATCAACGCCTAGGGAACACAACATTCTATTTGCTTAATCAAATAGTGGTGCCAAACCGAATTGAGGTGTTCCTGCAAATAGCTACCATAGAGAAAAGAAGAGAGCACGCACTCTGATGCAGTTATCCCTATAAGTACAGACATCTTATGTACCAGTGGATAATAGAATAATTACACGGTTAATAGGACTAATATAGATAAAAGTTTTCACTATTGTAACAACTAGTGGTGTGGGTTTCATTTATTAAGAGTCCAAACGTGTAATAGCTTTAGATAAACTCAATACCTATAACTTAAGTGAATCTGTATCAACCAACTATCATTCCACCAAGGATAGTTGTGATTCTTTGTGATTTATATCAATAAAGAATAATCGTTGAAAATTACCTTTGACTTTTTTCTAATTTACTTGCATGAGTACTAACTTGCTTAAACTGTTAAAATAATGAAAAAGAATTGTATTCACCCCCCCCCCTCCCTCTACAATACTCCTGTTGTTAATGAAGGGACCAAAACATTTCCTTATCTTAGAGACTACTCGGTGCACAAACTTGCTCCTCGCAGCATTTCATGTGTATTTCTTGGGTATAGCACTCATTATAAAGGGTACCGTTGTTGAAATCCATCTAATCAATGCATTTATATTACATGGCATGCGCAATTTGATGAGTGCTCATTCCCTTTTTCAGGTAAGCTTACTACTGTTTATGAAGCTACTCTTCGTTTTACTAATTATGATGATGTAGCCCCTTCTGCCACTCCTTCGTTGTCAGGTCATCCTATTGTTGTGTCACCATCAACCATGGATATTTCTAATCCATGCGACTTATGCGATCAACCTGTTTCGCCATACATTTCATCACTACCAGAAGATTCTTTTATGCCTTATGTGGCTACTACATTGTAACGACCCGTTAAAATTGCTATTGACGCGGTACGTTAATCATTGATTCCACAGTGAGGTTTTGACCTCTATATGATACGTTTTGATAAAATATTACATTCATTAAAATAAGTGACTTTCTAAACATAGAAAGTTATAAACATGTGGGCGAGTGCTTAGGTATAAGCAAAACCCCAAAATACATAAGTTTTTAATTTACAGGTTGACATCACAGTCCAATTATTTATTACACAACGCAATTTTATTTTGAATGCAATAAACTTTGTACAAAGTATGAGAGACTCCATGCAGGCAACAAGCACATCACAGCGGAAGCAGTCTAAGGACCTGAGAATAAAACATGCTAAAAGTCAACACGAATGTTGGTGAGTTATAGGTTTAATTGCTCGAGTCATAAACATATATAAAGATAGACCACAAGATTTCATCAAAAATTTATCAATAGATTCTACGTAACAGAGCACCCTGGTAACTAAAATTTAACGTTATAATGATAATTACCCCATTCGTTTTAATACACGCAAACCAACGTGTCATTAACTCAAATAACATACGTCCGTTAAAAGGCTAGCGCTCTAGCTCGGATGGGGATGTCATGCCCTATGGATCCATATACAATTATTCGCGCCCACCAGTCCATATCCTATGTACTGGCAGCTACTAGTTACCAAAGCTAAGGGATTTTCGGTTTAATTCAGTGTAGAATTTAGTATGTACTTGTGTCTTATTGCGTTTAAAATAAATTGCATGTATTCTCAGCCCAAAAATATTAAAAGTATTTAAAAGGGGAGACTATAAACTCACGGTTCAATATTGAGGTTCAATATTGTAGGCAAATTGCATAGACGTAATGATGGTAGACGACTGTATGGTTGGCCTTAGATTTAAGAACAATACCCCGAACAATACCCAATATTTCCTTAGTTTAAAACGGTTTGAAACCCGAATTAAAACACCCACGTAATATTCCTTATTATTATTAAACTTAAATTAAAATTAAAATTATAATCATAATTATAAATATAAGTTACAGAATAAAGAAAAGAGAAATGGTGTATGAAACTCGTCGAGCAAGCTGGCTTTTTATAGGCACATATCCTGATTCTGAGTCCCATGCGATCGCATGGGTTTTCAGTGCTTTTTCCATGCGATCGTATGGCCGCCTGATCTGCTTTTGTTTGCTAGTTCCTCGACATCAAATAGTGTTTATTGTAGCAAATAGCGTTTACTGTAGCAAATAGTGTTTACTGTAGCAAATAGTGTTTAATGTAGCAAAGGCGTTTTCATTGTAGCAATTCACTGTAGCAAAGTCGTTTTCACTGTAGCTACTGTAGGAAAGTCGTTTTCACTGTAGCAAATAGTGTTTTACTGTAGGAAAGTCGTTTTTACTGTAGCAAATAGTATTTTACTGTAGCAAAGTCATTTTTACGGTAGCAATTAGTGTTTTACTTGTACATCTTATAATATATATATATATATATATATATATATATATATATATATATCCGGTTTACATAATATTAAATCATATAGAGATTTGGTTTAAATTAGTCGAAATTTTCCGGGTCATCACAGTACCTCCCCGTTAAAGAAAATTTCGTCCCGAAATTTTGAGTAGTACCTGTTTTATGGGCGATATCAGTGAACAAATGTGGATACTTTTGCTTCATTTGATCCTCACGTTCCCAAGTAAACTCGAGTCCTCGTCTAGCGTTCCAACGAACCCTAACTATCGGTATTTTGCTTTGTTTTAATTGTTTGACCTCACGGTCCATGATTTCAACAGGTTCTTCGATAAAATGGAGTTTATCATTGATTCGTATTTCGTCAAGAGGCATTACGACATCCTCTTCAGCTAAACATTTCTTTAAATTTGACACGTGAAATGTGTCATGAACACTACTTAGTTCTTGCGGTAGCTTTAATCGATAAGCAACTGCCCCAATTCTTTCGGTGATTTCAAAGGGTCCTACGTACCTAGGACTTAGCTTTCCTCGTTTACCAAATCGTACAACGCCTTTCCAGGGTGACACTTTCAACATGACTTTGTCCCCCACTTGAAATTCTAGCGGTTTTCTTCTTACATCAGCATAACTCTTTTGGCGACTCATGGCCGTTTTCAATCGTTGTTGTATTTGAATGATGTTTTCAGTGGTTTCATGAATAATTTATGGTACAGTAAGTTGTCTTTCTCCTACTTCACTCCAACAGATAGGAGATCTGCACTTTCTACCGTAAAGTGCTTCAAATGGCGCGGCGTTGATGCTCGTATGATAGCTGTTATTGTATGAAAATTCTACCAAAGGTAAATGTCGATCTCAACCGGTTCCAAAGTCAATCACACATGCCCGTAACATGTCTTCTAATGTTTATATAGTTCTTTCACTTTGACCATCTATCTGTGGGTGATAAGCGGTGCTCATATCTAATCGAGTTTCCAATGCTTTTTGTAATGACTGCCAAAAATGTGATGTAAATCGGGTGTCGCAATCAGATATGATGGAGATAGGTACACCATGCCTGGAAATTACTTCCTTCAAATATAGGCGAGCTAATCTCTCCATACTGTCTGTCTCCTTTATTGGTTGGAAGTGAGCTGATTTAGTTAGACGGTCAACTATCACCCAAATAGTATCATGACTACTTGCAGTCCTTGGCAATTTCGTAATGAAATCCATGGTTATTCATTCCCATTTCCACTGCGGAATTTCTGGTTGTTACAGTAATCCTGACGGCTTTTGGTGCTCAGCTTTGACCTTCGCACATGTCAAACATTTGCTTACATAAGTAGCAATTTCTATCTTCATATTAGGCCACCAATAGAACTTCTTGAGATCGTGGTACATTTTCCCGTTTCCTGGATGAATTGAGTACCTCGTTTTGTGTGCTTCATCTAGTACTATTTGCCTTAGGTTACCATGTCTTGGTATCCATATCCTACCAGCAAAATACAGGGTTCCATCTGCTTTTACTTCAAGTTATTTTTCTAACCCTCTGCTCATTTTGCCTTTTTCATTTTCTTCTTATTAAGCCTCTAACTGTGCTGCTTGTATTTGCTTTGTGAGATCAGTACTAATTGTAATATTCAAAGCTCGGACCCTAAGAGGTTTTACTCTTTCTTTCCGACTTAGGGCATCAGCTACAACATTAGCCTTTCCAGGGTGGTAACGGATTTCACAATCGTAATCGTTTAATAACACTACCCAGCGACGTTGTCTCATATTGAGTTGTTTTTGATCAAAAATATGCTGAAGACTCTTATGGTCGATGTACACTGTACACTTGGTGCCATATAGATAGTGTCTCCATATTTTGAGTGCAAAAACTATAGCGACCCGACCAAATCATGTTTGACGGCGCCGACTACTTAGGTTCCGTTACGTGGTCATAAGTCTTTAACATGACATTTGACCAAAATATGTCGCATTCATTTCATAAGTAAAAGGATGTTTCAAGTTTACAAATGTAGTTCAAAAGACTAGTTACATTACAAAGTTTAACGTACGAATGAAACCAATGCGACACAATTTAAAGTAGTCAAAAGACGCTCCAACTATGCATGTATACTCGACATCCAAGCAAGTATCAAAAAGAGTGCGGAAGCATGTATCAAGTAGCTTTCAAGGACCTGAGAAAACATATAGAAAACTGTTAACGAAAACGTTGGTGAAATCATAGGTGTTTCAGTAAACGTTGCATTTGAACCACAAGATTTAATATAATATGATTATCTAAATCATTTGCATTCCAAAGTTGTTATTTGTTTCGCGGGCACCCAATTATCAAACTTAACTATTTTGTACCCTGTTACGTAGTGTTAGAACATACAATATACTCGAAAATATATTTCATCCGCTAACGGTAGCGAACCGTCCGAATGAGGCTCGTCAAGCCCATGTGATCACATAATATAAGTTCTCGTTTACACCCTGCAAGTGTAACTAATGATAATTGAATTGAGAATTTTTGTTCAAACCCGTACGTGGAATGTTCGTTTTCGTACTTGTGTTCAAAGTGTAAAGTATGATACGTATATGTTTCTCATCCTATAGTTTAAAGCATAAAAGTTGTTTGAAAGATGGGACTATGATCTCACCTTGAGTGCACGTATGAAAAGTACTTCACAAAGTAACGTGTGCGAAGGATAATGCTAGTCTTGACCTAAACAAATAGGTCGTATCAATAACGGTAAACACGATAGGTCAAAGGTGTTCAATTAGTCATATGGCTCGTTACGACTCGATTAAGTAACATGTGAATCAAATTGTCAAGTTTCATGCAAGATACAAGTATAGAAACAAGTTAGGAAGGTTGCATAATCATTTGGTTAAGTTTGACAAAAAGTCAAACTTTGGTCGGTCAAAGTCAATGAAAAAGTCAACACGTTCGGGTCGGGTCCCGAACTATTTTTCTGAGGTTTTTATTCATATATAAACATGTTAGAATAAGTATCATGTGAAACGGAGGTCCATAGGGTGCCAAACATTTTTCATATATTTGACATGTAGGTCAGAATCTGAACACGGCTTAGGCCGCGCCGCGACCCAGGATTGCCGCGCCGCGACAATACGCGGGAGCTGGTACCTGGTCAGTCTCAATTGTCCAAGTCTCAATTCAAAACACTTTCAAGCATAACTCACAAAGTGCTAATACTTAGAACTCGTATCTTATATCGTTAGAAAGGTAATTTGACAAAGAACACAACTAAATACATTTCACCAACCAAAAACGTTATTTGTAACAATCGGCTATCCAAAGTAAATGATCAATTAATGCACACATTTAATACTCAAATTTGATAAGTGCACATTTATGATTCGGGCATTTGATGCATACATACAACATGCCGTTTTGTTGGTAATCGAGCATACAATACAACTAACTACTTATTAGAAATAATTCATGGCATTCAATGCATCAAATATTCATTTCAAGCTTATCAAACCTTAACCCAAATTCACCAAAATCACTAATCAAGTTTATGGAGTTTTCTCAAGCAACCTACACATGAAATTGAAGCTAGTGATGTTAGGAATACATTTAATACATGGATTTATGGCATTTAACATCATTCAATCAACCAAATCACCAACTCAAACACACCAAAGTTTATGTTCATGCTAGTTACTTCAAATAACAAAATCGAACATATGAATCATATATTCATGTTGGACTTGAGCCATAGACACTAATTAACAACTTTATAAGTTAAAAACATCAAGAACACCAAATCTAGTGATTTTAGAAAGTTACCCAAACTTGATGAAATCGGTATGGAATCGAAGAGGAAGATGAGAGGATTCCGAATATGCAATTTGTTTATATGGATGTTTGCTCGATTTGATTTGGATGATGAATCCTTGAAGTGGTGTTTGAGAGATTTTGTGGAAGTATTAAAGAAAAAGGAAAAATGAAAGAGATAATGAATGGTTGAGAGTGAAGGATTGACTAGTTGACCTAGTCACCTCTTTGCTCTCTTGGCAACAATGGTCCCTCTAGTTCGGTTGCGGGTGCGTGAATTACCTAAACGAGATATTTTTAAAACGCGAATTAACGAGCGATGTCATAATCATATAACGGAATTTAAATAGTTAAACGGAAAAGTAAACGGAAAAAGGCGGGATGTTACATTACCTACTCCTTAAAAGAAATTTTGTCCCGAAATTTAAGTAGGCGTAGCGGTCGTTGTTTCTTCCTCAAAATCTTGCGTTTCCGGAATCGGGAATAAGTGAGGGTATTTCTTTTGCATTTGATCTTGCCTTTCCCAAGTAAACTCGGGTCCTCTTTTGGCATTCCAACGAACCTTGACAATCAGGATTCGGCTTTATTTTAATGTCTTGACGGAGGTGTCCACAATTTCAACCGGTTCCTCCACAAAATGAAGTTTGTCATCAATAGTAAGTTCCTCGAGAGGGATGACGATATCGGGCTCGGCAAGACACTTTTTCAAGTTAGATACATGGAAGGTAGGATGAACGGAGCTCAATTGAGGCGGAAGATCTAAACAATAAGCAACGGTTCCAATACGCTCCAAGATTTCGAAGGGACCAATATACCGTGGATTTAATTTCCCACGTTTTCCAAAATGAATGACACCTTTTCAAGGTGTGACTTTTAACATGACGCGGTCACCGACTTAAAATTCAAGGTCGTTTCGTCTTTTGTCGGTATAACACTTTTGACGACTCCGGGCCGTCCGAAGCCTATCTCATATTTGAACGATCTTCTCGGTGGTTTCGTGAATGATTTCGGGTCCAGTGATTTGTACGTCGCCTACTTCGGCCCAACAAAGAGGAGAACGGCACTTTCGGCCATATAACGCTTCAAAAAGTGCGGCTTTAATACTCGCGTGATAACTATTGTTGTAAGATGTCATAACCCGTCCTTAACCATAAGAACGTGTTAGATAACGTATGATTTCATTGCGAGGTATTGACCTCTATATGCGACATTTTTAAAAGAGAAACTGCATATATTATACATTACAAACCATAACCATTATTTTTGTTACAAGCTTTAGACAATAAAAAGATGATTATCGTTTAGCGATAATCTTCGACTTACAAACTTTACATATAATGATAACAACACGATTTCGAGCATATTTTACAACACAAATCCTTGGGTATGCAGTTTTATTTTTGACACAAATATGCGTACGCAAGATCCTGCTCAAATTCAACATAATGCAGCGGAAGCTTTAGTAATCACCTGAGAATAGACATGTTTTAAAAGGTCAACATAAAGTTGGTGAGATATAGGTTTAATGCCGGCAGCAATATATATATATAGACCACAAGATTTCGTATATAAACAGTTTAATAAAAATATTCTAAGTGGTTGAGCACTTGGTAACCATACTTAACATTTAATCACGTCGCATATTCCCTTTATTATGAAATCTTACTACACCGTACCAAGTGTAGTCACGAAACGAAGTACTGTGCAACCGTTGAATACTGGTCGTCCAGTCCGGTTGGGGTTGTCAGGCCCGATAGATCTATCAACAGGATTCGCGTTTACAATACCGCTGTAAATAACAGTTACCAAGCTACAGGGAAGTATGCCAGTGGTACAACTCAACGTAGAATATATTTTTCAGTTACTTGTGTCCAAAACGTAAAACATAAAATACAGGTATTCTCATCCCGAAATATTTAGAGTTTAAAAGTGGGACTATATACTCACTTTCGTCTTGAAGATATATATATAATTTGACTTGGTCTCCGGTTGATATCACGAACCTATTCATATATAATATATCAATACCTTTTCTTTTTAAACAAACGTCACATATATATACTTGTTATACTTTTAATACTTTGAATAATTCCTTAGTCCGTAGTTAGCAGTTCGTTGTTAGTAATTCAATTTTAATGGTTCATTTTTAGATGTTTAACATACCCGCAATGAAATAAATAAAACCCCCAACGAAATAAATAAAACCCCATCGTATATGTATTGGTCGAGATTAATCTTGACCCATGGTACCGGTGTTGTCAAATGACGTGTTGCGTACATAAAGTACCGGTGTTGTCAAATGACGTGTTGCGTACAATCATGGGATCTTATGATTAATCTTCTCGTGTTGTTTACGGGTGATCCTGAACCATATAAAATTGAATTATAAGTACATATATATAAAATATCATGTTAACTTAAAAAGATGTGATTTATTTAATTTTTTCCCAATTATTTTCGTGGCTAAACTAGTCTTGGATATCCGATTTTGTTTCGGTCATAGTTTCTTCGTTACAACTCCGTTTTCGTTGATTCAACTTGCCATCTCCTTGGATCGAGTCCCTCTTTAAGACTATGAACTGTAAATACCTTAGTTTATATTCAAAATCACACGGCATAGGTCAAACTTTAGTGAAACTTATGAAGTTAATCATTTTCCATCATGTAAACAACCTCAAATGATTATTTTTCTAAAAATACTTATACTTTGAGTTAAATCATGAAATTTTTATGTGTTATCATATTCATAGTAAAAATCATTTTTCCATAAAATAAACCTCCAATTCAAAGTTTAAGATGGTTTTTAATTATCCAACCCAAAACAGCCCCCGGTTGCACTCCGACGTCGTAAATTCAGTTTTTAAGGTGTTCTTTGAAAAACCAAGTTATACCTTGTTAAGTTAGCATATAATTAAGATATGTTACAGGTCTTGAAGTATTTTAAAAGTTAAGTTAGAAGGATCTATTTAGTTTGCGAACAAGTTTGAAATCATTCAAACTATGTTCTAGTTTATAAACTCTTATATATATAGCTTTAAATATATGAATTGAAAAAGAGTTGAAGTAGAGTTTTTACCTCAAGTTTAAAATGTAAAGTTGCTGGAAAGAAGTAGTAAAATAAAAGTTGAGAGAGTTCTTGCAAGTGTGTGTGAAAATTGGAAGTAAAATTTGGAAAATGAATGTGTAAAAATGAGTTAGAAATGGTGCTTATTTATAGGCTTGAAAATTTGGTTTTTAGTGAAAATATCTAAGATAAGTTAAAATTTATTATGTCATGAATGACATATTATTCCAATAATTGAAGATTTCTATTGGTATATACCAATAGTAAATACTTCTAGAAGCTGTGTATAGTACCCTAGATATACGTATAGGATTATTGAGGAAACGGAACGAGAATTCAAATATAACTATCTTTTGTAAATATACTTATATTGTTTTATGTATAAAAGCCCTTTAAAAATGATTAAATACATTACTTATACGATATATGTATAAACATTATAAATCATCAGTATTTATGTCAAATAACGTTACGTAGGTTATTGTTTTGAAGACTTAAGTTAGTAGTTTCAAAATATACTTATGACTTTTTGTTATTAATACAAAATGAGATATTAAAACATCCTTAGATCATGTTAAATATGTATGTATAATTATCATATATTGTATAGTTCGTGATATCATCGGTCAAACTAGACGGTCAAACGTTGTGTAAAACTCTTTTCAAAAACATAAGTCTCAACAATTTGGATTGCTTATCATGTTGGTAAGGTTTAATTTATGTAAATATTAATCTCATAAGTATAGAACGATCGGAAAAGTGCGGGTCGTTACATAAGAGAACACGGCGTGAGGTACGTGCTTGTCCCAAGCTTTTCCAAAATCAACCACAAAAGCCCGTAACATGTCCTCTAAGGTTTGAATTGTGCGTTCGCTTTGTCCATCGGTTTGGGGATGATATGCGGTGCTCATGTCTAAACGCGTTCCCAACGCTTCTTGCAAGGTACGCCAAAATCTAGAAACAAAACGGCCATCTCGGTCGGAGATAATCGATAAAGGTACACCGTGTCGGACTACGATCTCCTTGATGTAAAGTTGTGCAAGTTTCTCCATTTTGTCGGTTTCTTTCATAGCGAGAAAGTGTGCGGATTTGGTGAGACGGTCAACAATAACCCAAATGGTATCATAACCGCCCGTTGTCTTTGGTAACTTCGTGATGAAGTCCATCGTTATTCTTTCCCACTTCCATTGCGGGATTTTGGGTTGTTGAAGTAACCCGGACTGTCTTTGGTGTTCGGCTTTGACTTTGGAACATGTCAAACACTTGGAAACATAAGTAGCTACGTCCTTTTTGATGTTCGGCCACCAATATTTTTCTTTAAGGTCGTGGTACATCTTATTGGCACCGGGGTGAATCGAGTATCGTGACTTATGGGCTTCATCTAAAATAAGACTTCGTAGATCCCCATAACTAGGCACCCAAATCCTTTCGGCGAAATATCGGAGTCCGGTTTCCTTAGTTTTGAATTGAGAGACTAGAATGTTTAAGAGCTTGTGTGAAACGTTTTCATCCTTGAGAGCCTCATCTTGGGCTACCCGAATTTGGCTATTAAGGTTGGTGTGGATGGTGATGTTTAAGGCTCGGACACGAAGAGGCACCACTCTTTCTTTTCGACTTAAGGCATCGGCTACTACATTTGCCTTCCCGGGATGGTAACGAAGCTCGCAATCGTAATCGTTTAAGGTTTCAATCCACCTTCGTTGTCTCATGTTTAGTTGCTTTTGATCGAAGATGTGTTGGAGACTTTTGTGATCGGTAAAGATAGTACTCTTGGTTCCATAAAGATAGTGTCTCCACATTTTAAGTGCAAAGACAACGGTTCCGAGTTCGAGATCATGTGTCGTATAGTTTTGTTCATGAATTTTGAGTTGTCGACAAGCATAAGAAATGACTTTCGTTCGTTGCATCAACACACACCCAAAACCATGTTTCGAGGCATCGCAATATACAAAAAAATCGTCATTACCTTCGGGAAGTGACAAGATAGGAGCGGTGGTTAGCTTTGTTTTCAAGATTTGAAATGCGGATTCTTGTTCGGTCGCCCAATTGAATTTCTTTCCCTTGTGAGTCAAAGCGGTTAGAGGACGAGCAACCAAAGAGAAATCCTTGATGAATCTACGGTAGTATCCGGCGAGACCCAAGAATTGACGAATGTGAGTAGGAGTAGTAGGGGTCTCCCATTTACTAATGGCTTCGATTTTCGTTGGATCAACTTTAATACCTTGGTCACTTACAACATGACCAAGAAATTGAACTTCCTTTAACCAAAATTCACACTTGGAGAATTTGGCATAGTGTCGTTCTTGTCTTAAAAGTTCAAGCACAAGTCGGAGGTGTTCCTCGTGTTCTTCTTCACTTTTTGAATAAAACAAAATATCATCGATGAACACGATAACGAATTTGTCAAGATACGATTTGCACACGCGGTTCATAAGATCCATGAACACCGCCGGTGCATTAGTGAGACCAAATGGCATGACAAGGAATTCATAACTACCATAACGAGTTTGGAAAGCGGTTTTGGAGATATCTTCCCCTTTAACCCTTAGTTGATGATAACCCGAGCGGAGATCGATTTTCAAATATACACAAGACCCTTGTAGTTGATCAAAGAGGTCATCGATGCGAGGAAGAGAATATCAGTTCTTAACCGTCAATTTGTTTAGTTCACGATAATCAATGCACATTCGTAGGGATCCGTCTTTCTTCTTAACAAACAAAATCGGAGCGCCCCAAGGTGAATGGCTAGGTTGGATAAAACCACGATCAAGTAGTTCTTGGATTTGAATTTGCAATTCTTGCATTTCGGATGGAGCGAGTCTATATGGTACACGTGCTATGGGCGCGGCTCCCGGGATAAGATCGATTTGGAATTCAACCGGTCGATGAGGTGGAAGACCCGGCAATTCGACGGGAAATACGTCGGAATAGTCACTAACAATTGGCACATCATCGATGTGCTTCTCATCGAACTCGACTTTCTTAACATGAGCAAGGATCGCAAAACAACCCTTACGGAGTAGTTTTCTAACTTTAATGCATGAAACGAGGTTGAGTCCGGTGCAACTCTTATCGCCATAGACGATCAAAGGTTCACCGTTCTCGATAGGAATTCGGATTGCGTTAAGATCACAAAGGATGTGAGATTTTGTTTTGGCTAGCCAATTCATACCGATTATTACATCGAAGCTTCCTAGTTCCATGGGTATCAAGTCAATTTCAAACTCATTACCCAAAATGTTTAACGTACACCCCCGGTAATATGTGTCGGCACTCAATAGTTTTTCGTTGGCCACTTCAATGGTATAAGTGGTATCTAGTGGAAGTGGTGGAGTATTAAAAGAATGAGTCAAAGTCTTGGATACAAAACTCTTATCGACACCCGAATCGAATAAACAAGAAACATAAGTGTTGTTGAGGAGAAACGTACCCGTGACTAATTCATTGTCATCTCGGGCTTCCTCGGTGTTGATGTTGAAAGCTCGTCCACGTGTGTTGGTGTTGGCTTTCTTCTTCGGACATGCATTTCTAAAATGACCCGTTTGGCCACATTCATAACAAGTACCCGATTTTGGTGCATTGGGCACCTTTTGAGCGACGGGGGCGGCACTTCTACAATCGTTGGCCACATGACCACCCCTTTGGCACTGGTGGCAAAATAGATTGCTACATTCACCATAGTGGTGTTTGTGGCATTTGTTGCAAAAGGGTTTATTTCCGCCATAACTTTTCTTGGCGTCGGAGGTGAAAGGCCTTTTGGTGAAGTTGTTGTTGTAGTTGTTGCTTGATTGGGGGGCTTCCCATTTTCTTTTGTTGCCGCCCGATTTATCCTCTGCCTTAGGTGCCGGAACTACGATTTCGTCAACCGTTTCGATCAATTGGCGGGCCATGTTCAAAGCTTGCTGTAGGTTAGCGGGTTTGGATGACATCACTCCTTGTTTGATGCTCTTTAGAAGACCATCCATATAGAGTTCAACCCTTTGAGATTCGGGGTTCACGAGGTTGGGACACATCAAGGATAGCTCGGCGTATCGTTGATTGTAGGCCTTGAGATCGTTTCCGACCGCCTTTAAAGTTCTTAGCTCTTGTTCGAGCTTTCGGGTTTCTTCACGAGGGAAAAATTCGACGATCATCCTTTCTCTCAAATCGGCCCAAGAGAGGGCGTGAGCTTCATCGGTACCCACCGATTGTACATACGTGTTCCACCACGTGAGGGCGATACCGGCAAAGGTGTGGGTGGAATATTTGACTTTATCTTGGTCTCGACAACCGCTTATGCTAAAAACGGCTTCCGTTTGTTCGAACCATCGAGTGAGTACAACCGGTCCCCCGGTTTCATCAAAAGTGTGAGGTTTGCACCCCATGAAGGCTTTGTAGGAGCACCCTTTGCTTGAGTTACCGGCCCCTTGATTGTTGTTGTGGTTGTTGTTATTGGTGGAGGAGTGATCGGCCATGGCCGCTTCCACGGCGGTGGCTATCATTCGTTGTAGTGCTTGTTCGGGAGTCTCATGGCGTGGCACATGACGAGGAGGCATTGTTCCTTCAAAACACAAGAATACCATTGATTAGTATTCTTAATAATACTAACCATGATATGGAATAAGGATAGAGAGAAATTTTCCTTGACTCGCCTTAAATTCTTTATGTCATAATGTCGGAATGTTCATATGAGTCAACGTAATATAATCCCGGAAATTATATTACCCTAATTCATATGTGCATTCGACACTAATTCATATAGTCAAGGTGGCGCATCAATTGAATCAAGTAACGTGAGATTAAGATTGAATAATAATTAGATATGATAGACTAGTTCGAGTATAATGCACAAGTAGTCAAGTAATTCCTACTTCAAGTCTATATGCCGGTAGTAGTCTAGACTCACCAATGTACCCTATGACTCGGGGTCGACACCAATGAACTCTAAATCCCTATAACCAATGCTCTGATACCATCTGTAGCGACCCGACCAAATCATGTTTGATGGCGCCGACTACTTAGGTCCCGTTACGTGGTCATAAGTCTTTAACATGACGTTTGACCAAAATATGTCGCATTCATTTCATAAGTAAAAGGATGTTTCAAGTTTACAAATGTAGTTCAAAAGACTAGTTACATTACAAAGTTTAACGTACGAATGAAACCTATGCGACACAATTTAAAGTAGTCAAAAGACGCTCCAACTATGCATGTATACTCGACATCCAAGCAAGTATCAAAAAGAGTGCGGAAGCATGTATCAAGTAGCTTTCAAGGACCTGAGAAAACATATAGAAAACTGTCAACGAAAACGTTGGTGAAATCATAGGTGTTTTAGTAAACGTTGCATTTGAACCACAAGATTTAATATAATATGATTATCTAAATCATTTGCATTCCAAAGTTGTTATTTGTTTCGCGGGCACCCAATTATCAAACTTAACTGTTTTGTACCCTGTTACATAGTGTTAGAACATACACTATACTTGAAAATATATTTCATCCGCTAACGGTAGCGAACCGTCCGAATGAGGCTCGTCAAGCCCATGTGATCACATAATATAAGTTCTCATTTACACCCTGCAAGTGTAACTAATGATAATTGAATTGAGGATTTTTGTTCAAACCCGTACGTGGAATGTTCGTTTTCGTACTTGTGTTCAAAGTGTAAAGTATGATACGTATATGTTTCTCATCCCATAGTTTAAAGCATAAAAGTTGTTTGAAAGATGGGACTATGATCTCACCTTGAGTGCACATATGAAAAGTACTTCACAAAGTAACATGTGCGAAGCATAATACTAGTCTTGACCTAAACAAATAGGTCGTATCAATAACGGTAAACACGATATGTCAAAGGTGTTCAATTAGTCATATGGCTCGTTACGACTCGATTAAGTAGCATGTGAATCAAATTGTCAAGTTTCATGCAAGATACAAGTATAGTAACAAGTTAGGAAGGTTGCATAATCATTTGGTTAAGTTTGACAAAAAGTCAAACTTTGGTCGGTCAAAGTCAACGAAAAAGTCAACACGTTCGGGTCAGGTCCCGAACTGTTTTTCTGAGGTTTTTATTCATATATAAACATGTTAGAACAAGTCTCATGTGAAACGGAGGTCCATAGGGTGCCAAACATTTTTCATATATTTGACATGTAGGTCAGAACCTGAACACGGCTTAGGCCGCGCCGCGACCCAGGATTGCCGCGCTGCGACAATACGCGGGAGCTGGTACCTGGTCAATCTCAATTGTCCAAGTCTCAATTCAAAACACTTTCAAGCATAACTCGCAAACCGCTAATACTTAGAACTCGTATCTTATATCGTTAGAAAGGTAATTTGACAAAGAACACAACTAAATACATTTCACCAACCAAAAACGTTATTTGTAACAATCGGCTATCCAAAGTAAATGATTAATTAATGCACACATTTAATACTCAAATTTGATAAGTGCACATTTATGATTCGGGCATTTGATGCATACATACAACATGCCTTTTTGTAGGTAATCGAGCATACAATACAACTAACTACTTACTAGCAATTATTCATGGCATTCAATGCATCAAATATTCATTTCAAGCTTATCAAACCCTAACCCAAATTCACCAAAATCACTAATCAAGTTTATGGAGTTTTCTCAAGCAACCTACACATGAAATTGAAGCTAGTGATGTTAGGAATACATTTAATACATGCATTTATGGCATTTAACATCATTCAATCAATCAAATCACCAACTCAAACACACCAAAGTTTATGTTCGTGCTAGTTACTTCAAATAACAAAATCGAACATATGAATCATATATTCATGTTAGACTTGAGCCATAGACACTAATTAACAACTTTATAAGTTAAAAACATCAAGAACACCAAATCTAGTGATTTTAGAAAGTTACCCAAACTTGATGAAATCGGTATGGAATCGAAGAGGAAGATGAGAGGATTCTGAATATGCAATTTGTTTAGATGGATGTTTGCTCGATTTGATTTGGATGATGAATCCTTGAAGTGCTGTTTGAGAGATTTTGTGGAAGTATTAAAGAAAAAGGAAAAATGAAAGAGATAATGAATGGATGAGAGTGAAGGGTTGACTAGTTGACCTAGTCACCTCTTTGCTCTCTTGGCAACAATGGTCCCTCTAGTTCAGTTGCGGGTGCGTGAATTACCTAAACAAGATATTTTTAAAACGCAAATTAACGAGGGATGTCATAATCATATAACGGAATTTAAATAGTTAAACGAAAAAGTAAACGGAAAAAGGCGGGATGTTACAAAAACTACTGCTCCAAGTTCCAAATCGTGCGTCGTATAGTTCTTTTCATGAATTTTTAGTTGTCGTGAGGCATATGCGATAACTTTTGTTCGTTGCATTAATACACATCCTAAACCTTGGCGCGAAGCGTAACAATAGATCACGAAATCATCATTTCCTTCCGGTAATGACAGAATGGGTGCAGACGTTAACTTCATCTTTAACAGTTGAAATGCGAATTCCTGTTCCGTGGACCAATCATACTTCTTTCCCTTTTAAGTCAATGCAGTTAAGGGTTTGGAGATTCTAAAGAAATCTTGAATGAATCTTCGGTAGTAACCAGCAAGACCTAAGAATTGGCGGATTTGTGTTTGTGATAATGCTAAAAACGAACATATATTTCATAGCATTATTCCTCAAGAAAGACAAGCTTTTAGTTGTAATTGTTCTATTTACAAGTGATATTCGTTTAAATAATAAAAGGTGAAGACAAAAGACAGATTCGACGAATTGAAGACGCAAACGACCAAAAAGCTCAAAAGAACAAAAGACAATCAAAGAGGTTCCAATTATTGATAAGAAACGTCTCGAAATTACAAGAGTACAAGATTCAAAACGCAAAGTACAAGATATTAAATTGTACGCAAGGACGTTCAAAAATCCGAAACCGGGACCAGAGTCAACTCTCAACGCTCGACGCAACGGACTAAAAATTACAAGTCAACTATGCACATAAATATAATATAATATTTAAATAATTCTTATAATTATTTAATATATTATATTTATATTTAAAACCGTCGGCAAGAAAGACTCCAAAAGGGACTGAGCTGTAATTTCAATCTCCGTGACTCGCGGAGTTTGAAGGCCAAAAATGCCGCGAGTCGCGGAGCCCCAAAAGTTGAATATCCCTATAAAAGCAAACGAATTCTGATCGAAAAAAAATCATCATATATCATTCTCTCTATCTATATACGTAAAATATATATATATAATTTATATTTTAATTTTAATTTTAATTTTAATCCTAATAATAAGGGTATGTTAGCGAATATTGTAAGGGTGTAAGTCGAAATTCTGTCCGTGTAACGCTACGCTATTTTTAATCATTGTAAGTTATGTTCAACCTTTTTACATTAATGTCTCGTAGCTAAGTTATTATTATGCTTATTTAATCCGAAGTAATCATGATGTTGGGCTAATTACTAAAATTGGGTAATTGGGCTTTGTACCATAATTGGGGTTTGGACAAAAGAATGACACTTGTGGAAATTATACTATGGGCTATTAATGGGCTTTATATTTGTTTAACTAAATGATAGTTTGTTAATGTTAATATAAAGATTTACAATTGGGCATCCCTATAAATTACCATATACACTCGATCGGACACGATGGGCGGGGTATTTATATGTACGAATAATCGTTCATTTAACCGGACACGGGAATGGATTAATAGCCACTAGAATAATCAAAACAGGGGTGAAATTATGTAAAAGGACACTTGGCATAATTGATAACAAAATATTAAAACCTTGGATTACACTCAGTCGACATCCTGGCGTAATTATTAAACAAAGTATTAAAATCTTGTTACAGTTTAAGTCCCCAATTAGTTGGAATATTTAACTTCGGGTATAAGGATAATTTGATGAGGACACTCGCACTTTATATTTATGACTGATGGACTGTTATGGACAAAAACCAGACGGACATATTAAATAATCCAGGACAAAGGACAATTAACCCATGGGAATAAAACTAAAATCAACACGTCAAACATCATCATTACGGAAGTTTAAATAAGCATATTTCTTTTATTTCATATTTAATTTCCTTTATTTTATATTTAATTGCACTTCTAATTATCGCATTTTTATTGTTATTGCACTTTTAATTATCGTACTTTTTAATTATCGCAAGTTTATCGCACTTTTATTCTTCGCAATTTCATTATCGTTATTTACTTTACGCTTTAAATTAAGTCTTTTATTTATTATTTTACATTTAACTGCGACTAAAGTTTTAAAATCGACAAACCGGTCATTAAACGGTACAAACCCCCCTTTATAATAATAATATTACTTATATATATATTTGTATTTTTATAAAAGTAATATAGCGTTAAGCTTTGTTTAAAGATTCCCTGTGGAACGAACCGGACTTACTAAAAACTACACTACTGTACGATTAGGTACACTGCCTATAAGTGTTGTAGCAAGGTTTAAGTATATCCATTCTCTAAATAAATAAATATCTTGTGTAAAATTGTATCGTATTTAATAGTATTTCCTGCTAAAATTAATAACTATTTTATACCACTCTGCGCACACATCAAGTATTTTTGGCGCCGTTGCCGGGGAAAACTCTTAAACGCCGGAAGCGCAACGCTAATATATAAAAAAAAAAAAATTTAGTTTACTTTCATTAAAATTCGTTTTTATAAAAATACGTTTTAAATATTCGAAAATATAAAAAGAAAAACAAAAATATAAATATTTTTAGGAGTTTGATAAATATTTAAGTTTTATAAAGTTTCTTTAGTTTGTAAAAATATAAGTTTTATTTAATTTATTTTATAAATATATTTTATAAATATAAAAACCGAAAAAAAAAAATCTAGTTTTACGATTTTTATTTATAAAATTATAAAGTAATTCTATTTTTATTTTAGTATTTAAATATAAGTTTTTATTATATATAACTTTTAGATTATAAAACAGAAAATTATAAAACATAAAAATAAAAAAAAATAAAAAAAGAAAAACGCGTCGAATTTTAAATATCCTGTCAGTTGAAAACTGGAACCCCGCGACTCGCAGGGTTTAATGCCTCGATTACCGCAACTCGCGGAATAACTCTGACACGCGACAGAACCCTAATTCTGTATTAATTACGGGTATTTATTAATTATTATAATTATAAACCCTAATTATCTATTATTATTATAATTAAGTTTTATTTTAAAGTTTCTTTTTATTTAATTTGTTTTATTTAGTATTAATTAGTTTAATTAATTTGTAAAATTAATAGTTTTAATAAATAAATAATATAAAAATAATATTTTTATAAAAATTGTACTTTTTACAACTTTTTGTATATTTTTATATTTTGTCCCTTTTTAATCGTTTTAGCGTAATATTTGTATTTTTCGCTCATATTTAGTTTTAAACTTAGTTTTTGCCATAGTTATTTTTACTTCTAGATTTTTAGGCTATGCCGTAGAATTCCTTAAGTGCTTTTTCTTTAGACTAAGATTTAAGTGCTTCAGAATTTTGCGACGCCTTTTTAAGTTTTAGTTTCTTTTTAAGTTATTTCCATTTGGGATTTAGTTTTTCCTATAAGCTTTAATATTTTTAGACAACTTTTACCTATGTATCAATTATCATTCCAATTAGTTATCTCAATTTGCGATTATAATTTTAAGTTAGTTGTAGTAATAAGGTTAGGTTAGTCAAGTATTTTTAATTTTTATAAGTTTCTTTTATTTTTCCGTCACCTTTTATTTTTCAACCATTTTTCTTTTTCGACCTTTTTCCGACGAACTCTTTTTCTTTCTTATTTCTCGCTATTCTAGTTTTAGGACATAGATTTTTATTCTACTTCTTATCTAAATTTCTTAAAATTACGAAAATTTATTTTAAGTGGTTAAATTGATAGACATCAAAATTTTCTGGTTCGTAGTAATAGTTGAATTTGTACGTGGACCGGGTTATTAGAGCCAAACAGTCCTCAATTATATTGAGACCAAACGAATCCTGCCCCTCTGCTGCATCTTTTGGCTATTCGAAACGTGGGCAAAATCAGAAAAGTCTATTGATTGGATAACTTATTATAATTTTTCTTTCCTTTTAAAAACTAATAGGATATTCAGTGAATGCACTGAGCAAGACGTTCACCACCTTTTGTACGTTCACCACCTGTAACTAGATCAAGACATTTAGCAAATATTACTGCCGTTGATTTTTCTTTAGAATCGTCATCCAGTTGACCAAGTACTTCAGTTCAAATTTTCGATAATCCATTTTTTGAACCCGACCTCACAATTGAGAATCCGGAGAATATTCAGGAACGGTTCGTAGATCCTGAACCACTAAACTTTCCTCCGGAACCACCAATCATTCAAACAGAGATTGTTGAGGAACGAACCATTAAATCAGAATCCTCTAGTGATTCCGATTCAACAAATTCAATTATGGAGAATCTGGAACCTTTAAGTATGGAAGACCGAATGAGAGCTAAACGCACTGGCCAAGGTCACGCAATTACTCATCCAGACATTAATGCGCCAGATTATGAAATCAAAGGACAAATTCTACACATGGTGACAAATCAATGCCAATTTAGTGGTGCGCCGAAGGAAGATCCAAATGAACATTTACGTACCTTTAATAGGATCTGCACACTATTTAAAATTCGAGAAGTGGAGGATGAACAGATATATCTCATGTTATTTCCCTGGACTTTAAAGGGAGAAGCCAAAGATTGGTTGGAATCGTTACCTGAAGGGGCGATTGATACATGGGACGTTTTAGTTGAAAATTTTCTTAAATAATTCTTTCCGGCATCTAAAGCCGTAAGACTTCAAGCAGAAATTGTTACGTTTACACAGAAGCCAAATGAAACTCTATATGAGGCGTGGACAAGATATGGAAAGTTATTAAGAGGATGTCCGCAACATGGTTTAGACACCTGTCAAATAGTACAAATATTCTACCAAGGATGCGACATCACTACAAGGAAAGACATAGATATAGCAGCTGGTGGTTCTATTATGAAGAAAACCGAAACTGATGCTTACAAAATTATTGATAACACTGCTTCCCACTCACATGAGTGGCACCAAGAAAAAGATATCGTTAGATCATCTAAAGCAGCTAGAGCCGATTCTAGCCATGACTTAGATTCCATTTCCGCAAAGATAGATGCTGTCGAGAGACGAATGGAAAAGATGACTAAAGATATTCACTCAATACGAATTAGTTGTGAGCAGTGTGGAGGACCACATTTGACAAAAGATTGTCTCAGATTGAATTAACAATGGAACAAAGAGAGAATATTTCATACATAAACCAAAGGCCTGAAAATAATTATCAGAATAATTATCAACCGCCAAGACCGATTTACAATCAAAACCAGAATTATAACCGAAATATTCCATACAACAACCAACAAGGTCCTAGCAATCAACAAGTATCCAATAATACTTACAATCAGCAAAGACCTAATTTTCAAAACAAACCACCACAACAAACCGATGATAAAAAGCCGAATTTAGAAGATATGATGACGAAGCTAGTTGAAACTCAAACGCAGTTTTTCACATCTCAGAAACAAACTAATGAACAAAATGCTCAAGCATTTAGAAATCAACAAGCTTCTATTCAAAATCTAGAACAAGAAGTAAGTAACCTAGCAAGGTTAATAGGTGAAAGAAAACCGGGAAGTCTACCTAGTGATACAAATGCTAACCCCCGGAATGAAACAGCTAAAGCTATTACCACAAGAAGTGGTACAACACTTAAACCACCGGAAATACCTGTAACTTCTGATGAAACTATTCCCACTCCACAAGAACCACAACCTGATCAAGATAAGGAATAAGAACCAGTAGTTGAAAAGGTTAATGAAGATAACACAGCTAAGGATAAACCTTATGTTAAACCATACCAACCACCACTTCCTTACCCGAGTAAAATGAAGAAAGAAAAACTTGAAGCCGAGCAATCCAAATTCTTGGATATGTTTAAACAGATAAATGTAAATCTTCCTTTCATTGATGTGATTTCAGGAATGCCTAGATATGCTAAATTCTTGAAAGATCTAATCTCAAATAGAAAGAAAATGGAAGAACTCTCGGCTGTTACTATGAATGCTAATTGTTCAGCAGTGCTGTTGAATAAGATACCAGAAAAACTATCTGATCCAGGAAGTTTCACAATTCCATGTTTTCTGGGAAGTCTTAGTTCAATAGAAGCATTGGCAGACTTAGGTGCTAGTATAAATCTAATGCCGTATTCACTATACGCTAAACTAGACCTTGGAGAATTGAAACCAACAAGAATAAGCATACAACTAGCCGATAGATCAATAAAATATCCTAGAGGGATAATGGAGAACATGCTAGTTAAAGTTGGTACTTTAGTATTTCCAGTAGATTTTGTTGTTCTGGACATGGAAGAAGATTCTCAAGTTCCTCTCATATTAGGAAGACCATTCTTAAACACGGCTAAAGCAATGATAGACGTGTTCGGAAAGAAACTGACCCTAAGTATAGAGGATGAGAGTGTTACCTTTTCAGTTGATAGAGCAATACAACAACCGCAATCTGCAGATGATACATGTTATTATATTCAAACTATAGATGCACATGCAGAATTATTAGAAGAATTTCCAGAATTACAAGGAACAGGAGAATGTTCTTTAGGAGAAGGTAATGAACCAATTGATGAAGCTGAAATGTTAGCTACACTTATAGCTAATGGATATGAACCAACAACAGAAGAAATTCAAATGCTAAAAGAGGAAGACAGATATCGATACAAATCATCGATAGAAGAACCTCTGAAATTAGAGTTAAAGCCACTTCCAAACCATTTAGAATACGCTTATTTACATGGTGAATCTGAATTACCTGTAATAATATCGTCTTCTCTTACTGAAAATGAGAAATCACAACTCATTTCTGTGTTGAAAGCTCATAAACCAGCCATTGCATGGAAGATTCATGATATTAAAGGAATAAGTCCTTCGTATTGCACACATAAAATCCTTATGGAAGAAAGTCATAAAACGTATGTGCAACGCCAACGAAGACTAAATCCAAATATGCAAGATGTAGTTAAAAAGAGATTATTAAACTGCTAGATGCAGGTTTGATATATCCAATTTCTGATAGTCCATGGGTAAGCCCAGTTCAATGCGTGCCTAAGAAGGGTGGCATGACTGTCATTACAAATGAGAAAAATGAGCTTATTCCTACTAGGACTGTAACAGGATGGCGTGTGTGTATTGATTATAGAAAATTAAATGACACCACCAGAAAAGATCACTTTCCCTTACCTTTCATAGATCAAATGTTGGAAAGATTAGCCGGAAATAGTTACTATTGTTTTCTAGATGGATTTTTCGGATATTTTCAAATTCCAATAGCACTCGAGGACCAAGAGAAAACCACGTTCACGTGCCCTTATGGTACTTTTGCTTACAAACGCATGCCATTAGGACTTTGCAACGCCCCTGCAACCTTTCAAAGGTGTATGATGGTGATTTTTCACGACATGATAGAAGAATGCATGGAAGTTTTCATGGATGACTTTTCAGTCTTCGGTGATACATTTGAATCATGTCTAGTTAATCTGGAACGAATGCTTATTAGATGCGAACAATCAAATCTAGTACTTAATTGGGAGAAATGCCATTTCATGGTTAAAGAAGGCATCGTTCTTGGTCATAAAATTTCAAAAGAAGGAATTGAAATGGATAGAGCTAAAGTAGATGTAATTGCTAAACTTCCACATCTCACCAATGTTAGAGGAGTTAGGAGTTTTCTAGGGCATGCCGGTTTTTACCGACGTTTCATAAAAGATTTTTCTAAAATTGCCACTCCTATGAATAAACTAGTAGAAAAGGATGCTCCATTCATCTTTTCCGATGAATGTATCAAATCTTTTAATATTCTTAAAGAGAAACTCACTAATGCGCCGATCATGATAACACCAAATTGGAATCTACCATTTGAACTAATGTGCGATGCAAGTGATTTTGCAATGGGAGCCGTTTTAGGACAAAGGATTGAAAAACGATTTCAACCTATATATTATGCTAGTAAGACGTTACAAGGAGCACAAACGAACTATACAACTACTAAAAAAGAACTCCTTGCTATTGTCTTTGCTTTTGACAAATTTCGATCATATCTCGTTCTAGCAAAAACGGTGGTCTATACCGACCATTCTGCTCTTAGATACCTATTTTCAAAACAAGATGCTAAACCAAGATTAATCCGTTGGATCTTACTCTTACAAGAGTTTGATATTGAAATCCGAGATAACAGAGGAGCAGAAAATCTCGCCGCTGATCATCTTTCTCGTCTTGAAAATCCCGAATTAGAAGTTCTAAATGAATCAGCCATACAAGACAACTTTCCTGATGAATATCTATTGAAGATAGATTATAAAGAAATTCCATGGTTTGCAGACTATGCAAACTACTTAGTTTGTGGATTCCTTGAAAAAGGATTATCGTACCAAAGACGAAAGAATTTCTTCAGTGATATAAAACACTATTTCTGGGAAGATCCACATCTGTTTAAAAGTTGTCCCGATGGAATAATACGCCGATGTGTATTTGAAGATGAAGCTAGTAAAATATTAAACCATTGTCACACAGGACCAACAGGAGGGCATTATGGGCCTCAACTAACAGCAAGAAAAGTTTATGATGCTGGATTCTATTGGCCTACAATTTACAAAGACGCACACCTTCTTTGCAAATCCTGTGATGCTTGTCAAAGGGCCGGAAAAATAAGTCAACGTGATGAAATGCCACAAAATGTCATCCAAGTATGTGAAGTATTTGACATTTGGGGTATTGACTTTATGGGTCCATTTCCAAAATCTCATAAAAATCTATATATACTCGTAGCCATTGATTACGTATCTAAATGGGCGGAAACACAAGCTCTCCCAACTAACGATGCACGAGTTGTAGTCAACTTTTTAAAACGTCTTTTTGCAAGGTTTGGAACACCGAAAGCTTTAATAAGTGATCGGGGTACTCATTTCTGTAATAATCAACTTGAGAAAGTTCTTAAAAGATATGGAGTAACTCATAAAATCTCCACCGCATATCATCCACAAACAAGTGGACAAGTTGAAAATACCAACCGAGCTTTAAAACGTATTCTAGAGAAAACCGTAGGATCAAATCCGAAGGAATGGTCCATTAAATTGGAGGATGCATTATGGGCTTTTAGAACAGCCTACAAAACTCCAATTGGAACCACACCTTTTAGACTTGTTTATGGAAAAGCATGTCATCTTCCAGTAGAAATTGAACACAAAGCATTTTGTGCTTTGAAGACATGTAATCTTGATTTACATGAAGCTGGACGTCTACGATTAAGTCAACTAAACGAATTAGAAGAATTAAGGCATGAAGCATACGAAAATTCGTTAATCTATAAAGAAAGAACGAAGAAATGGCATGATAAAAGAATCAGAAGTTCAAAAGAATTTAAAGAAGGAGACAGAGTTCTTCTTTTCAATTCACGATTCAAGTTATTTCCTGGAAAATTGAAATCAAGATGGTCTGGACCATTCATAGTCAAAAGAGTTTTTCCATACGGAACGATAGAATTAATAAATTCAAAAGGGATTGAATTTAAAGTTAATGGTCACAGAGTTAAACATTACATACATGATCCGATGGAAGTCGACAACGAAGTTAATCACAATTGCGACACCACAGCTAACTAAGTGTGGGGAGAATCAAGTCTTTAAAGGATAATATGTATTTCTGTTAGAGTTAGATTGTCTATTTTCGTGTAGTTCTCGAAAATGGAACCCGAATGGTCTTTCCCTAGCAGACCCTAAAGAACTAGTCTTCTCCCCCCATTCTGAATATTTATTTTTTTTAGGTTTTTACAAAATGAAGACTGCCTGTGAACTAAACCATGGTCTAATGCTACACGCTTTGATCACTAAACGTAATAATGACATACTTCCGAGTGAATTAGTATCAGTAATCAGAGAAAGAATGGACGGAGTTAGAAAAGAATCCAGACGCGAAGATAATAAGTTACAATTTGGTAAAGAAAAATCAAAATCGCAGCGAAAAGAAGAGCACGACACCTAGAAAGATGTCACAAATGCAGAAAATGGTCACATGGAGGTAAATGTTCAAATAATCAAACCTATTCAAACACCGAATTTGTTACTTTATGCAGAGACGGACCGTTCATATGTTTAGAAGAAAAGACACTGAATGCTCGAGGTTACACCTATGTAGCCATGGAAAACCAATTAAACCGACTATCTTATGAATGGGATAGATCATATAACTAAGAAATCTATTTCACAGGTATGTCTGTACAGTTTTTATTTTATTTATTTTTATTTTTAACCTTTTGAAAATAAACGATAATTTGTTCGCTAAAAAGTATTAAATTGGTATTGAATAAAATTAGGTTTGGCGACCGAAATTATTGATATCATTAAAAAATTTATTACATCACTGCGAAATTTAACGTTTATTCTTAAGGTATAAATATCTTTAATCAATCAACCCAAAATATTTCAAAAATTCGTCATGAGTTAAATTAGGTTTTGGAACCGAAATTACTTTACCGAAAAGAGGGGTGCATATTTTTGAAAATATTTGATTGATTAAAGTGGGATAAAAAGCCAAAAAGATTTTTAATTTTATTTTTACCATGTTTTTAAAATTAATATTTAAATCTTAAATTAATATTGTAAACTTTATAAAAACAATATATTTAAAATTGTAAATATTTGAACCATAATATAAGTTTGATGTGAATTTATAATATGAATTTTTAAATTAAGTTTGGTGTGAATTTATAATATGAATTTTTAAATTAAGTTTGGTGTGAATTTTTAAAATATGAATTTTTAATTTTATGCATTTTAAATTGTAAGTTTGGTGTGAATTTTTAATATTAATTTTGAATTTTATATTTAAATTGTGTGAATTTAAAAACAAAAATTTACTTTATCTCATTAAGTTAAAAATATGATTTTTAAAATTCGTCGTAAGTTGAAGACTAGGTCTTTGAACCGAAATTGCTTTACCCGAAGGAGGGACGAGAACTTTTATTATCATTATTTTTAATCTTATTAAATTAAAGTATACCAAAAATATTAAAAAAACCCAAAAATCTTAGCTTTTAAAACAATCGCTACAAAAACACAAATTTTAAAATTTTATCGAAGGACGGACTAGGACATCGATCCGAAACGACCTCGTCCTAAATAACAAGGGAAACAAAATTTTAAAATTAATTACTTAATTGTTTTATAAGTTAAAGATTATAAAAAAAAAATAAAAAAATATATATATACCAAACTCCGCAACTCGCGGAGTTTGAAGGGTCCAAACACCGCGAGTCACGGGAGGACCGAAAATCAGAAAAAAAATAAAAAGAGCTGAACGATCAGTCTCAGTCCACACAACCCAAAACAGAAAAAAAATACAGCGAAAAACTGCACAAAAAAACCGAAAAATACACCCCAAAATCACAATTTTTAACCGTTAATCACCAAATCTTTTACTAAAATCATGTTGAGAAGGATGCTATCTAGGAATTACTCAAGAAAAACGGTAAATTTCTACACCTAAACACCATTTAATCCGAAATTAGTGTTCTTGAGCAATTTTTTCCCCAATTTGATTTTGATGCTTTTTAGTGTAATTAAGCTTAAATTGTTTATGTATTATGCTTGTATAACCTAGATTGATGCTGTTTAACATGATTAGAAGCCTTAAACTTCAAATTTTGAGTAATCTAGGGTTTGTGTTCTTGAGCAAATTTGGGGCTTTTTGATATAAACAGGTTATGGCCGATTTTTGTCATGAATTGTTGCTAAATTAAGTAGTGTAACATGTCTAGGTAGTTAAATGATCCAAACTTTGAGCCTAAACATGATTTTGAGAATTAAAGTGGACTTTTTCAAGTCTAAAATTCATGAACTTGATTTTTGAGAGATAATGCCATTTGAAACTTGTTTAATTGCTAGTAATGATTATTTTGACATGTTATTTGAGTTGAATGCTTATGAACTTGTCGAACATTTTCGTATATGCTTATTTGAAAAAGTGTAGATTTGATAAAAATGTGAAAATGAGCTTAAGTTTGATATAAATTGATCATGTCATTGTAATTATTTTGATTGATGATTTTGCTGACACTAATGCATATTTGGATGCACAAAAATTGTGTTTGATGTGTTTTGCAGACTGAAAGGGGTGAATCTTCATCCCAAACTCGCAATGCTCCTGCTGAGAATGCGGAATAACAGGAGGTGGATAACTACTACAATCAGGATATACCTCATCCAGTCATGACCTTTTCTGATATGCACTTGGAAGAGTTGCACCCGAACCTGAGATTTGACAGACTTTGGATAGATTATCCAAAATACCAAAGGGGTTTGCATACTCTTCATTCTAAGGTTGTTGAGGTACCGAGGGTCATAGAATGGGGACCCTTAGAAGCTGTAGAATTGGCCGGGCCAATTAGGGAATTACTTGTACAGAGGTATGGTAATTCCACTTTTAATGACTGGGTACGTTTATTCACCATGCGTAGACCTGTATATAAAGTATGGTGTGAAGAATTGTTATGTAGTATAGAATTAAATGATCGGGTATCTAGTTTAACCGACCGATCATTTATTAGATTTTTGTTAGGAGGTTCGATGCGCCACATGTCTTTACTAGACATAGCTCAGGCTTTACGTATATATACGCCTGAGGAGTTAGCATCTGCTGATTGTAGAGGGTTGATACTAAACGGTAGAAAGATAGATGAAAATTTTGATACACACGGTGTATGGAGTCAAATGACAAGCCATCACCAATTCAAGGGGGGAAATTACTCTTATTTGGATATAGATAGAGCCGAATTAAGAGTGATTCATAGGTTTTTAGCTAATTCGATTACACAAAGGGGTAAGAACAAGGAAAAGGTAAATGAACAGGATTTGTTTTACCATATGTGTATTCGAGACCCACAAAGCGCTGTAAGTATACCGTATTGTGTGGGTTATTATTTATCAGCTATGGTTAGGGGGATGCGACCGCATAGCATAATAGGAGGTGGTATTTTTATTACTTTGATTGGTGAATATCTCGGTGTGGATATAAGTCGGGGGGGATTATTAGTAGAAGAACCAGAACCCCGCGATACTATAGGTTTAAATGTATACCATGGTGCGAAAGTTTTGAAGAGGCGAAATAACGCTGCAGTACAATACCATGGTAGACATCCACAGGTTGAGAGAAACCAACAGCAAGGTAATGTTGGAGGGGGAAATGAAATGCAAGAAATGCAAAGGTTTATAGCTTCACAGGAGTACGAAAATGCTAGACAGAGAGCATTTGAAGATTGGCAAGTTCATCAGAACCAAATCATAGCTCATTGCCAACATATAGGTAGAAACTATATTCCTACACCAAAACCCATCTTCCCTCCCTGGTCTATAGAGATGCAACCACCGTATCCTACGTATAACCCTGCCGAAGCATTCTATAGCACATATGGTTATGCTTGGAACCCCTATTGGTACCAGTATCATCCCTAGTCTACTTAGTTTTTTTTTTATTTTGTAATTTGTAATGTTGATACGTTTAATACTTATGTTAATATTGTAATAGTTGTTATAATTTTCTAACTTTTATTCTTAGATTTTAATAATTTTTGAATGTGGGGTAATATACCAAACTTCAAAAATATGTATATATGTTTGCAGTTTATCTTATGTACACAACAGGGTAAAACAACGTATTTTCAAAAACTGGCATTAAGTTCAGCAAAAGCAACTAATTTTGACGACAAGATGCAAAATATATGTGAAATAACAACAAGACGGAATGAACAAATGATGTGCACCATTTATCATTCAGCAAACAAACGCCAATATGTTTGGAAACTTTGGTAAAATTTAATCAATTTCACACAAATCACCCTCAATAATTTAAATTGTTACTGATTTCTTGCAAATGAGGGCATTGCAAGATCTTAAGTGTGGGAAGGGGTTAAATTCTTTCGGATTTTAAAATTTTTTACTTTATACACTTGGTTACCATTAAAAATACTAGTAAAGCAGTAGTTGTATTAGAATCTAGTGCTCTCTGATAATAAAGAACAGCCCTAGTCTTATATACTGACTACCCAATTCTAGTAAAAAATTTTAAAAATTTTCAATTAAATGAACTCAAAATCATGTTTATACATATTTATGAACGATAAAACTAGGTTTTAACACCGAAATTATTATTACCTCAAAAAGGACATAAATTGAGAAACAAACCAAAATGTTAAAATTCATTTAAAATGGAATAGAGGACGATAAAAAGGAAAATAAAAGCCAAGTGTGGGAATATTTACCAAGTTATCTTAAACATATGTCACATATATCTGTAACAAATAACTGAAAATACTTTTGCTTTGGACTAAACTAAACTGTTTTACCCGATGAAAGAAAAGAAGAGATGGATCTACACGATGAATCAATTCCATCATTAAAAGGAAGTAAAGTCTTCCGAAAAAGAAACGCGCTTCTTGATTTAGGTCATGAAGTTGTCGTCCAGACCAGCTGTAGGTTGACGAAAAATCTAGAAAAGTCATCACTAAAATCAGCAGGAAATCCACGGACCTCAGCATTAAACAGGGTCGCCAAGTGGTCAGATTTATCCTAACCATGAGAAGGATTTATCTCGTAAAATGGGGGGGCACCATGCAAATTAGCTTGATAAGACTAATGAATCAGATCCCCAGAAAGGATAATCTCCTTAAAAGATCAAAAATCAGCTTTTAAGCCTGATATTACTCAATCCTAGAGATTGACCTTAAAGATTGAGAATTCAAACTCATGGAATTCAATGATATCTAAACTCGAGCTTGAATGAGAAAATATTTTGATCAAAATTACAAACCGATTTGTTTTCTGAAAACCCATTTTCAATGCGTTCATTACCATTGAACGTAAAATCCTAGGAATTCACCTGGAATTCATTAGGTCACCTAAACTAAATCGGGTGTCAACCGTAAGAACGGTGGTTGCATAGTGGTCAAAGACAGGACCTTGTGCCAGACCGAAAAATCATAAGGGTAAACTTTACTATTGCTCCTACCAAGGATAGTAATTGTGTCCGACACGTTATAGACCATAATTAAAAGCATGTCAGGGGACATTGCCTTAACAGTTGCTTGTTCAACGCTTTCCTTTACAACCGGACGGTAGTTTACCGAAAGGTAATATACGGAGCAAGTAAACTGGACGTGTTGCTTCCCAAATACAAGGTTAGCAAGTGGGTGACACAAAACCGCAAGTTTTGAGCTAAAATTTTCAAATCTGAAACCCACCAAACCCACAAAAATATTTTGCAAACACCGGTAAAGGTTTATTCCGAAAATCTTATCTAGGGTAAAAACTAGATTTAATTTTCAAAAGATCAAATGTTTTCATAAAGATCCAATTTCCTTAATGGATCTAAATTTTTATAGTCATGTGGGACTGTAAACCATATCGTTACTACCATTGTTTATACCGCCGTATAGAAATCACTGATGTACAAAGTGTGAAGAATAAAGAAGTGATTCTAGTATTTCAAGATGATATTGCTTGAGGACAAGCAACGCTTAAGTGTGGGAATATTTGATAATGCTAAAAACGAACATATATTTCATAGCATTATTCCTCAAGAAAGACAAGCTTTTAGTTGTAATTGTTCTATTTACAAGTGATATTCGTTTAAATAATAAAAGGTGAAGACAAAAGACAGATTCGACGAATTGAAGACGCAAACGACCAAAAAGCTCAAAAGAACAAAAGACAATCAAAGAGGTTCCAATTATTGATAAGAAACGTCTCAAAATTACAAGAGTACAAGATTCAAAACGCAAAGTACAAGATATTAAATTGTACGCAAGGACGTTCGAAAATCCGGAACCGGGACAAGAGTCAACTCTCAACGCTCGACGCAACGGACTAAAAATTACAAGTCAACTATGCACATAAATATAATATAATATTTAAATAATTCTTATAATTATTTAATATATTATATTTATATTTAAAACCGTCTGCAAGAAAGACTCCAAAAGGGACTGAGCTGTAATTTCAATCTCCGTGACTCGCGGAGTTTGAAGGCCAAAAACGCCGTGAGTCGCGGAGCCCCAAAAGTTGAAAATCCCTATAAAAGCAAACGAATTCTGATCGAAAAAAAATCATCATATATCATTCTCTCTATCTATATACGTAAAATATATATATATATAATTTATATTTTAATTTTAATTTTAATTTTAATCCTAATAATAAGGGTATGTTAGCGAATATTGTAAGGGTGTAAGTCGAAATTCTGTCCGTGTAACGCTACGCTATTTTTAATCATTGTAAGTTATGTTCAACCTTTTTACATTAATGTCTCGTAGCTAAGTTATTATTATGCTTATTTAATCCGAAGTAATCATGATGTTGGGCTAATTACTAAAATTGGGTAATTGGGCTTTATACCATAATTGGGGTTTGGACAAAAGAACGACACTTGTGGAAATTATACTATGGGCTATTAATGGGCTTTATATTTGTTTAACTAAATGATAGTTTGTTAATGTTAATATAAAGATTTACAATTGGGCGTCCCTATAAATTACCATATACACTCGATCGGACACGATGGGCGGGGTATTTATATGTACGAATAATTGTTCATTTAACCGGACACGAGAATGGATTAATAGCCACTAGAATAATCAAAACAGGGGTGAAATTATGTAAAAGGACACTTGGCATAATTGATAACAAAATATTAAAACCTTGGATTACACTCAGTCGACATCCTGGTGTAATTATTAAACAAAGTATTAAAATCTTGTTACAGTTTAAGTCCCCAATTAGTTGGAATATTTAACTTCGGGTATAAGGATAATTTGACGAGGACACTCGCACTTTATATTTATGACTGATGGACTGTTATGGACAAAAACCAGACGGACATATTAAATAATCCAGGACAAAGGACAATTAACCCATGGGCATAAAACTAAAATCAACACGTCAAACATCATGATTACGGAAGTTTAAATAAGCATAATTCTTTTATTTCATATTTAATTTTCTTTATTTTATATTTAATTGCACTTCTAATTATCGCATTTTTATTGTTATTGCACTTTTAATTATCGTACTTTTTAATTATCGCAAGTTTATCGCACTTTTATTCTTCGCAATTTCATTATCGTTATTTACTTTACGCTTTAAATTAAGTCTTTTATTTATTATTTTACATTTAACTGCGACTAAAGTTTTAAAATCGACAAACCGGTCATTAAACGGTAAAAACCCCCCTTTATAATAATAATATTACTTATATATATATTTGTATTTTTATAAAAGTAATATAGCGTTAAGCTTTGTTTAAAGATTCCCTGTGGAACGAACCGGACTTACTAAAAACTACACTACTGTACGATTAGGTACACTGCCTATAAGTGTTGTAGCAAGGTTTAAGTATATCCATTCTCTAAATAAATAAATATCTTGTGTAAAATTTTATCGTATTTAATAGTATTTCCTGCTAAAATTAATAACTATTTTATACCACTCTGCGCACACATCAGTTAGAGTCTTCGGTGTTTCCCATTTACTAATGGCTTCGATCTTGGCAGGGTCAACTTTAATTCCATGTTTACTGACAACATGGACCAAAAACTGTACTTCTTGTAACCAGAAATCACACTTCGAAAATTTTGCGTACAGTTCTTCTTTCTTGAGTACCTCCAGTACCAGTCTTAAGTGTTGCTCATGTTCTTCCTTGTTCTTCGAGTAAATCAATATGTCGTCGATAAAAACAATGACTAATTTATCTAAATACGGTCTACAGATGCGATTCATTAGATCCATGAATACTGCTGGAGCATTAGTCAATCCAAAAGGCATGACTAGAAACTCATAGTGACCGTAACGGGTTCTGAACGTTGTTTTAGGAACATCTTCTTCCTTCACTCTCAGCTAATGATATCCGGAGCGTAGATCAATCTTAGAATAAACACTTGATCCTTGCAATTGACCAAACAAATCATCAATCCTCGGTAATGGGTACCAATTCTTGATCGTTAATTTGTTTAATTCTCGGTAATCTATGCACATTCTCATAGATCCATCCTTCTTCTTGACGAACAGAATAGGAGCACCCCAAGGTGAAAAACTGGGACGAATAAATCCATGGTCCGATAATTCTTGCAACTGGTCTTGTAATTCTTGTATTTCTGAAGGTGCAAGTCTATATGGGGATCGGGCTACAGGTGCGGCTCCTGGTACGAGATCAATCTGGAATTCTACACATCTGTGTGGAGGTAGCCCCGGTAATTCTTCTGGAAATACTCCGGGATATTCTCTTACAACCGGCATGTCATCAATGCTTCTTTCTTTAGTATTGATCTTCTTTACGTGTGCCAGAATAGCATAACAACCTTTTCTTATAAGTTTCTGGGCATTCATACAGCTGATAAGGTTCAGCTTCGAGTTGCTCTTCTCCCCAAAAATCATTAATGACGTTTCATCCTTACGAGGGATGCGGATTGCTTTCTCAGCGCAAACAACTTCCGCTCTTGTTTTAAACATCCAGTCCATGCCAACGATTACGTCAAAACTTCCTAATTCTACGGGTATCAAATCGATTTTGAAGGTTTCACCAGCGAGATTTATTTTGCAACCATGGAAAATTTTATCGGCTTTTATCAGTTTACCATTAGCTAATTCAATAGTATATTTATTGTCTAGAGGCAATGATGCACATTTTAGTTTAGAACTAAAGTCTTTACACATATAACTTCTATCAGCACCCGTATCAAACATAATAGAAGCTAGTTGATTATTAACGATAAACGTACCCGTGACAAGATTAGGATCCTCACGTGCTTCACTGGCACTAACATTAAATGCCCTCCCACGTACGGGTTCTTTGTTCTTCTCCTTATCAGGGCATTGATTTATAAAGTGACCAGACTTCCCGCATCCAAAACATTTCTTGACATCGGTCGGTTTTGTCTTTACTTCAGAAACGGTGGCATAACAATCGTTCGCCACATGTGCTTTCTTGTTGCACTTATCACAGACCACTTGGCAATAACCTGCATGATGTGTGTAACATCTTTTGCAGAACGGATGGGGTCCCTTATAGTTTGGACTAGCAGTTGCACCATCTTGTTTACCTTTAAAAGTTTCTTGCTTCTTCAGGTGAGTACTTTTGCCCTTATAGTCTTCCCATTTCCTCTTTCCTTCAGTTGTCTTGACTTCGGTAATTGGTGCCTTAATCGAACTCTCTGTGATCTGGTCCATGAGTTGGTGTGCCATTGTCATGGCTTCCTGCATCGTATTCGGTTTAGACGATGTAACAATTCCTTTGATATTGATCGATAAACCGTCAATATACATTTCTATCTTTCGTTTCTCGTTTGGCACCAATTCGGGACACAACAAGGCTAGTTCCACGAAACTCTTTTCATAGTTATTGAGATTCGTGCCGATAACCTTCAGATTACGTAACTCAGATTCCATTTTTCTGATCTCGTTTCGAGGACAGTACTCCTCGATTAGCATCTTTTTCAGTTCTTCCCAAGAGATATCATATGTCGTATCTATTCCTTCTGCTTTAGCATAATTGTTTCACCAAGTAAGTGCACCGTCTTGCAACGTGCACGAAGCATACTTTGACTTGTCTCCATTCGCACAATTACTGATTTTGAAAACGGACTCCATCTTTTCAAACCATCGGGTTAGACCGACTGGTCCCTCGGTTCCACTAAACGTCTGTGGTTTGCATCCTTGAAAAGTTTTGTATGAGCATCCGTTTCGTGAGTTTGTATTCACGGTTGCTGCTTTGGCTGCTGCTTCGGCTACAGCAATTCTTTCATTCACACGTTTCTCGACTAGTTCCTCAAACTCAGCATCCGACATTTGAGACATGTTTCTTCAATAAACACAACAGAGATAATTTAATCATATAGAATATTATAGGTAAAATGAGTTGTCAATAGTTAATCGTAGCATATTAATAATATGAATCAATTATTATAAAAGCATTTTCTTCTTATTAGCATTTTATAATTATTTCTAGGGTATTACCTACCCGTTAAGTTCATACATAATAGCTAGTACAAGGAATTAACTACTAAAATCCTAATAATATTCCACTATGAAAAATTATAGCGAGTTACTACGTTATTAAGTAATAATAATAATAAGAAGTAGTAATAATACAAATAATCATTCCATGCATTTATTATTAATAAACCAAAATAATACAATACCATATAATACCGATATTTTACATATGCTTAATCTATATAACAAGATAGAGTAGCACACATAAGCAATAAAATAGCGCATGGAAGATTTATGGTTGCGAGGTCGTTTATTCAGAACTATCAGAAACTTCTTCCCATTTGGTTCTCTCTACCAATTGTTTGTGTGTGCAAGGTCCGACAGACATTCTAGCAGTGTATTTAATTTTTGGTTGGGGTTTTGAGGTACCCGTTGCCTCAGTGGGTTTAATACAATAAGGGTGGTTACGGATCGAATGGTCCTGTTCCTTTTTAATAATTAAGGACTTTTTATTTTTGTGGTTGTTTTTATTATCTATAGCAAGTTGGAATTTCTCCTTAGTGACTTCTTTTATTTCATTAGCGAAATCCTCTTCCTCACTGATCTCGTCTGATGATGAACTGTCTGAGTCATGTGTAGGAGAATATGATGACGAACTATCTGAATCATGTGTACGAGAATATGTACCGGTGGTCATGAACCGAAATCTTCCAGGCGTAATATTCACAACCCGCCAGTCGGCGGTGTATCTGGCCCAATGTCCATGTTCGTTTAGAAATGGACGATCCTCGTTTATTCCAGGGATCATGGGTCCATGCCAACGATACTGTGGCTCCGGAAAACTAGAGTTGGGTGGAGCTGGAACCTCCTCTGGGTTTACCGGGAGTTGAGATTCCCCGGCTAACACAATTTCTTCTTTAATAGGTATTGGAACACCCTTTTCAGTTGTGGATAGAATAGATTCAGTGTCCGATTCCGAGTCGTACAAAATGATAGGATTAGAAGAAGTCATCTATCACATAATTGAAACAACAATTACGTTAGCATATAAATATATCACATATAATGTTTTTGACCAAATGATAAGCAAAAATCAGTAAAAACAGATATGGTCATAGTCCAGACTCACTAATGCATCCTAACAATTATCAGTTAAACACACTAATGTAATTTCTGGTTCCCTATGACCTCAAGCTCTGATACCAACTGTAACGACCCGTCAAAATCGCTATTGACGCGACATGTTAATCATTGATTCCACAATGAGGTTTTGACCTCTATATGATACATTTTGATAAAATATTGCATTCATTAAAATAAGTAACTTTCTAACCATAGAAAGTTATAAACATGTGGGCGAGTGCTTAGGTATAAGCAAAACCCCAAAATAAATAAGTCTTTAATTTACAGGTTGACATCACAGTCCAATTATTTATTACACAACGCAGTTTTATTTTGAATGAATAAACTTTGTACAAAGCATGAGAGACTCCATGCAGGCAACAAGCACATCACAGTGGAAGCAGTCTAAGGACCTGAGAATAAAACATGCTAAAAGTCAACACGAATGTTGGTGAGTTATAGGTTTAATTGCTCGAGTCATAAACATATATAAAGATAGACGTAATAATGGTAGATGACTGTATGGTTGACCTTGGATTTAAGAACAATACCCCGAACAATACCCAATATTTCCTTAGTTTAAAACGGTTTGAAACCCAAATTAAAACACCCGCGTAATATTCCTTATTATTATTAAACTTAAATTAAAATTAAAATTATAATCATAATTATAAATATAAGTTACAGAATAAAGAAAAGAGAAATGGTATATGAAACTCGTCGAGCAAGCTGGCTTTTTATAGGCACATATCCTGATTCTGAGGCCCATGCGATCGCATGGGTTTTCAGTGCTTTTACCATGCGATCGCATGGCCTCCTGATCCGTTTTTGTTTGCTAGTTCGTCGACATCAAATAGTGTTTATTGTAGCAAATAGCGTGTACTGTAGCAAATAGTGTTTAATGTAGCAAAGGCGTTTTCACTGTAGCAATTCACTGTAGCAAAGTCGTTTTCACTGTAGCTAGTGTAGCAAAGTCATTTTCACTGTAGCAAATAGTGTTTTACTGTAGCAAAGTCGTTTTTACTGTAGCAAATAGTGTTTTACTGTAGCAAAGTCGTTTTTACGGTAGCAATTAGTGTTTTACTTGTACATCTTATATATATATATATATATATATATATATATATATATATATGTATATATATATATATATATATATATGTATATATATATATATATATATGTATATATATATATATATGTATATATATATGTATATATATATGTATATACCAGTTTACATAATATTAAATCATATAGAGAATTGGTTTAAATTAGTCGAAATTTTCTGGGTCATCACATACATTCACTGCATCTAATCCATCAATCCCCACAACGCATGCCACTTCAAGTTACCCAATGGTTACTAGGTCCAAGATGGGTATATTCAAACATAAGCATCAGTTATTACGCATATTGGTCCTTTGTATGCTCTGCTTGCAAGTAAAGAACCAAATGGGTTCAAATCCGCTGTTAAGAACCCTGTGTGATTGTGTGCTATGTAAACCAAAATGGATGCCTTGTGAGTCAATAAAACACGGGATCTTGTTCTTCGTCCCATGCACTCCAATGTTGTTGGTTCCATGTGGGTTTTTCGCAAGAAATTTAATTATGATGGATAGGTTGATAGACTCAAGGCTCGGTTAATTGCCCAAGGTTTCACACAAGTTCTAGGTCTGGATTACACTGTAAACGTTAGTCCAGTTGTTAAAGCGTCTACTGTGCGCTCTGTATTATCTCTTGCTACTCTTCATAGGTGGCCTTTACATTAACTAGACGTCAAAAATGATTTCCTTAATGGCAACCTCAGTGGAACGGTCTTCATGGAATAACCTTGACTCAGTGTTTCCCGAATATGTTTGCAAACTTAAAAAGGAAACAAGCACCACGTGCTTGGTCTTAACGGTTTAGTAATTTTCTAGTGCAACATAGTTTTTCATGTAGTCGCGCGCATCCATTATGTTTTGTTTTTAAACAAGCCTCCCACATACTTTACCTCTTGGTCTATCTGCAAATATCATTCTTCCTAACATCCATCAATACATTATTCGCAACTTCATTCACAGACTCAATTCTGAGTTCTCCAACAAAGATCTCGGTCAACTCAATTATTTTCTTAGTCTTGAATTCATTTATACAAACTCGAGTTTATTTCTTGGTCAAGCTAAGTATGCGCTTGACATACTTGTTCACGATGGATTATTAAATTCAAAACCAATTGCCACTCATCTTGCCACAGCTGAGAATTTCACTACAAATGGGACGCTACTCCACGATCCTACGTTTTATTGTTCACTTATTGGGGCTCTCCAATATATTATGATTACTCGCCCTGACTTGCCTTATTTGGTTAATCAGGTTATTCAATTATTGCATGCTCCAATTATTGATCACTTTCAAGTTGTCAAGAGGATTCTTCGTTATGTTAAAGGTACTATCTCATTCAACCTCTCGTTTAATCATTCTACAACCCCTTCGCTAGTTGGATATTAGACGATGATTGAGCTCGTTGCATTGAAACAAGACGCTCAACTTGTGGATACTCTATTTTACTTGGCGGCAATCTTGTGTCATGGAGCGTTAAGAAACAACCTAATGTTTCTCGTTCTAGCTGTGAATCTGAGTATCGCGCCCTTGCAAACACCGCTGCTAAAATTGTTTGGGTTACACATCTTCTTCGTGAGCTGCATATTTTACCTCCCGATCATCTCTATATTATGTTACATTAAACGTGTGTTGTTCATGAGCCAAAATCCTATTGCTTGATGTGTAAAATCATGTCTATTATTTCTTTAACAAGAATTACCGGTTAAACTGCACACGCTCACGGGCAGTGTACCCGATCATGTAATAGTATAGATTCTGATAAATACCGGTTATCGTTCCAAGAACAGTTCACACGCAATTCATGATTATATAACTAAATGCAATTAACTAAAAGGTAATTATGAATAATTGGGTTGTTTATTTAACAATTAGTCGAATCAAAGAGATTTAAACTTTAAGACAATATTTTTGGTGTTTTATGTTAATAAAACGTAGTAAAAATAGATTCAAATTCAAATGATAAGAAATATGTTCATCTAGACTCAATTCACTAGTATTAGATGTTTCTAAATTAAGCCTCGATATCACCAAACATTTGTAATTAAACTAACCGATTTATCAGGAATTCTCCTGAACAAACACTTTAAATAGATTACACGACACGAAATTCCCCGTAGCCTAAGACCTCTAGATTGTGGTTAATTAAATTGACTGACTATTATAATTGAACTGTGACTCAGAGGTCTCTGAAATCAATAACCGTGCAAACTCTCGTTGTACACAATCAACCCCTGTATCAACTAATCAATTAAAGCAATTCAATATTGTCTCCAATCGAAGCACAAGTGTTTAAAATAGTTTAATCAATTAAAAAGATATGACAGACTCCAATAAACGTCAATAAATTAGACGAGCACTATAATCAATCAATCAAAAGCTTTAATCTTTATGAACAATTATAATAGACTTCAATTAATTCTCATTCTATTGAACTATCATAATCGTTAATCACTAAAATCAATAAGTATCAACAAGTATTCAATTGTCCAAGCAAATAATCATCAAACATGCAATAATGTACATTAAATTACATTCAACACAAGTATTTAGCCTAGATGAATATAAATAGTTTAGCCTACAACCATGATTAAGGCAAAATTCATAAAAACGATTGAAAAAAATTCAAAGAATCAAAGAAGAGATTAACCCAAATTGATGATGATTCTTCAATGTTGATAAGATCAAGCTTCGTTAATGGAATGATTAGAGGAGTTTAGTGACCTTGGAATTCCCTAAAAATCACCTAAAATCGCCCCTAGAAACCCTTATTCACGGCTGCAAAAATATGCCTCCCAAATAACCTAAATATTGGCTTTTAAACAAAACATCCCGACTAGGTCATAACTCGCGATTGAGAGTTTGTATGGTATAAGAGGTTCGCGATCACGAACCACCCAAAACTGGTAGTTCGCAGTAGTTTTTCTTGTGTCGTGGCATGACTTCAAGCTTGACCACTGGTTTGCAATTGGGAACCAAAAAGTTGCAATTGGGACCCAAAAATTTGCAATTGGGAACCTCCAAAAACTCGTTTTCGCCCAAAAAATACTTAAACTTATCTTTCGATTCCAACTCGAACCGGGACCAATATATTCGACTTTTAAGCTCCGAAACACTCATAAATCACCAAAATAAACCCAAACAACACCTTGACAGAAAAGGCATTAATCTTCCATAATATCTTTAAATAAGCACATAACCTAGGGAATAATGTTTGATATTGTGATAAAATATATGTCTGATTTAAGCGATATCATTGCTCACAAGCGCACTAAGCATATTGATATTGATTATCACTTTGTTCGTAAACTTGTATCTTCAGGACACTTATATACCAAATTTGTTCCAACTACACTTCAGTTAGCAGATATCTTTACCAAAAGTCTTCCACGATCGCGCTTTGAAGATTTTGTGTAAGACCCGAATAATTATTGTACATAGGTTAAAAATTGTGTACATAAAGTGTATAAGGTGGGTTGTAAATTTAAAGGTGACAGACTGAGCTGAGCCTTGTGCGGCCCGCGCACACTTAGGTGTGTGCGTCGCGCTCTACACCTGGCGGCAGTTTTCTGTTTTTAATTAATTATTAAATGGAGGGTAGTTTGGACTTTTCACTTGGAGCTGAATTTATGACCACCAGAGGACTGGTTGGACTCATTACTTCACATTCACCAACCACATCATCTTCTTCATAAAGTAGAGAGAGTAGAGAGTGAAAGTAGATCTTGAAGCTTTTCAAGTGGGTTTTTCGCTAGATCGGGTTCAAAGTTTGTGTGTGCTCTACTCCTAGCATCTCTTTTAGTGTGTGGTAAGTCTCAAACTTGTTTTAGAGTTAATTTTGTGTTTAGTGTCTTAAAATGAGACTTAAATTGTGTTAAACCCAAGTTAGTGCAAGTTTGGGGGTTGTGGTTTGTGTTAAAGTGTAAGATCTCAATTAATTGTGAAAATTGGTGTTTATGAGTCTTAATTGGTTAGTTTCACTAGTACACTTAGATATTAAGTGGGTGGGTGTTATGTGGGCTTGTGGATGACACCAAAATGGGTGTGTTAATCTTGAAATGGGTCAAAGGAGTCTTGGATGACCTAGGTTGCCCAATGGGTATGAAATTGAACTAATCCTTGTGTTAATAAGTGTATTAAGACCATAATCGTTTGATGATAGTGTTTTGGCGTAATCTAGACTTGGTGTTAAGGTTAAGGGTGCAAATGGGTCACACTTTTTGTACTATGGGTCGAGATGACACTAAGATGGCGAGTGAGTTGGTTGACCAACTTGATTGTGTGATTGATTATGTACATAATGTGATAGATACATTATGTTGAAGGTTGCGAGCTTGATCTAACATTCACCAAACGCGTTAAGGTGAGTGGAGTAATTATGCATGTTTGTATATAGTATATTTATTTGCATGCTATGGCATGATCCACGGAGCCGGAAGTGCCATAGTATGTGTGAGTGTGCTATGATGTGAACCACGGAGCCGGTGACATCATGGTACATGTATAAAAGTGCGAACCACGGAGCAGGTAGCACTACGGTATGAATTGTTAAAGTGTGAACCATGGAGCCGGTAGCACTCTAAAATGAGATGTGAACCACGGAGCCGGTAACACCAAAGTGTGAACCACGAAGCCGGTAGCACTCTAAAAGAGTATGACTCAAATGCATAGTGACGTGAACCACGGAGCCGGTAGCGTCATAGCATTACGTATGGTGTGAACCACGGAGCCGGTAGCACCATGACACGAGTATGGTTAACCATATAGTTTGTGTATGAGTTATTGTATAGCATAATATATTATTTGGTGAATATGCTATTGGTTATGCTAGTTGTGGTATTAGGAGGTGATTAGCTTATACTTGGAGTTTGTATGCTAATTGTTATTGCTAGCGATTATACGGTGTATGTAAGTGTATGCAAGTAGGTATATTATATATATATATATATATATATATATATATATATATATATATATATATATATGTGTGTGTGTGTGTGTGTGTGTGTGTGTGTGTGTGTGTGTGTGTGTGTGTATAATTATTGCATTCACTAAGCGTTTTGCTTACCCTCTTGTTGTTTATCTTTTTATTGGCTCTGGCGTGGACAAGGGAAAGGGTATTCATTTGGACTAGTGATACCGCTTCGTTATGTTAGAAGAAGCTTTTTGGACGTTTCGCTTTTGAAGTTCGACCAAGACTTGGGTAGTTTAACCCCCAAACATCATGCTCTAGTGTCGTTGGAATTTAAGCTAATGTGGTCGAAACTTATATTTTGTACGAAACTTGTATTTCGGCATATGTGGGCCCGGTTTCATAAAACTTTTTTAATTATTGAAAAGTGTTAGTTTTAACTATTATAATGTGATGTGAAAAGCGTTTCGTCTAAAAGTGTCGAGAAGTGGGATATCTTTAGCGAAAAATGGCAAAACCGGACAGAAGCTGCCAGGCAGCCTGCGCGCCGCGCACAGGCTGGGTTGCGCGCCGCGCACCCAGTCTTGGCAGTGCAGTTTTAAAAATTTTTCTTTATGGTCTGATTTCGGTTGGTTAACGGGTTGGGTTGTTACAGGTGGTATCAGAGCATGGTCTAAGGGATTTAGGCGACTTGAGATAGGTGCCTAGACTTAGACTTTATTGTGTATGCGTTTTATGCGGGACTTGTAGGAGATGGGTCGGAACGGGGTTTGGCTAATGCCTAGGGTTATGTGAACTAACCTTGCACTAATTGTTTTGTGTTGTATTTGCAAACATCAAGCGAGATAGACGTTGTACTAGCAAGTTACTGCGACGTGCTCGCGTAACAATGACTAGCTACCATTGTTATGGATTCAAATTGTGTCAAACAAGCGATGTACGATGATTGTTGAACAAGATGGGGCGGTGAGGTGTATACATGTATATGTCATGTCTTTTCGTTCGTCATTTAACCTATTCCGTTTTGTAGAATGAAGATGAGAAACGGACACAATACCGATAACGGAGGCACAAGTGAGGACGCCGAGTTTACGGCTAAGGTTGAGGCCATCTTTAAACGTCAAAAAGCGGAGTTTCTCGAGGACGTTAAGAAAATGTTCTTAGATTCGATTGACGATCAAGTAGTTGATCTAGTCAAAGAACAAGTTAAGGCCGTTCTTCACGAAGATAATGTAGGAAGACGAGATTTCTATTATAAGAACTTCAAGGATTCTCAACCTCCCACCTTTAAAGGTGAACGAGACCCACTTAAGAGTGCCCGTTGGATCTCCGATATGGAGGGGGCTTTCTGTACTTGTGAATGCCCTCTCGATAAGAAGACAAGGTACGGGTGTAGTATGTTGAGGGGCAATGCCAAGTTGTGGTGGGACGCAAAAATTCAACTCTATGGTGAAGAACAATGTATGGAATTCACGTGGGATGAATTCAAGGCGAAATTTTTCAAAAAGTACCGAACTTTGGCCGATCGTACAAGGCTTAAAGACGAGTTGCGTACTTTGAGGCAAGGGTCGATGGACTTGAACACTCTTAAGTCCACTTTCTTAGCAAAGACCCAATTTTTCCCGGAGTATGTCGGTAATGATCACATGTTGAAGGAAGACTTCTATCGAACCTTAAATGATAACTATCAAGAAAAGATTAGTGTAACCGCGGTGAAAACATTTGATGAATTGTTCGATATGGCCAAAGGTTTTGAGTCGATCGTTTTGAGAAAGAGTGGCTTTACTTTTGGCAAGAGAAAGTTTGAAGTTACTAGTCATTCCAACAAGAAAAGTAAGGGTGCGAGTGAGAGCGTCGGTAGTGTAAAGAATGGTACGTCCGGGGGTTATGGACCCAAATGTTATAACTGTGGACAACAAGGACACATGGCTCGTGATTGTACAAGCGCAACTTCAACACCAAAGCTCACTTGCTACAATTGTCAAAAGGAAGGGCACCGAAGGATAGAATGTCCCGAGTTGCGAGGTGATCAAGTTAAGAAGTTAGAGAAGGCGGCGGGTACGGCTAGGGGACGAAACTATTTGATGACTAATGATGAGGCCAAGCAATCCAACGAAGTTGTCTCATGTACTTTCATGGTTAACTCTAATCCGGCGCTGATACTATTTGATAGCGATGCTAATTTATCGTTTGTGTCACCAAGATTTGTGCCTAAGCTTAATAAGCCGCTAGCTAAGTCATCCGGTAGAAGTTGAAATAACGGATGGTAAGACGGTGCTAGGGGTTGAAGTGTGTAATGATTGTAATGTTGTGTTTGGTTCCGAAACTTTTAAAATTAATCTTATCCCGATGACCTTGGGTGAGTTTGATATTGTAGTTGGTATGGATTGGTTCGATCGTTATAGAGCCGATATTTCATGCCATGAAAAGTCTATTCGTGTGAAGGCCCCAAGTGGGGGAGAATTAATTATTCATGACGAGAAACGTAGAAGACTTGTGCCATTATGCACTTATGCAAGGGCACGTCGTTTCCTTAGTGGTGGTGGCATGGCCTTTCTTTCCCATGTGGTTGATACTCGTGAAGAGCCACCATCCATTCGTGAAATTCCGGTAGTTAATGAATTTGAAGACGTTTTTCTGGATGAATTACCGGGTGTTCCGGCGGAAAGACAAGTTGAATTTCGCATCGAGTTGGTTCCGGGGGCTACTCCCATTGCTAAAACTCCTTATCGTTTAGCACCAATAGAAATGTAAGATTTGTTAAATCAAACCCAAGAGTTGCTTGAAAAGGGTTTTATTCGATCGAGTGCTTCGCCATGGGGTGCACCAGTTTTATTCGTGAAGAAGAAGGATGGTAGTATGCGGATGTGCATCGATTATCGGGAGTTGAATAAAGTGACGATCAAGAATCATTATCCATTGCCTCAGATTGACGATTTGTTTGACCAACTCCAAGGTGCGACGTATTTTTCTAAAATTGACTTACGGTCCGGCTATCATCAAATGCGGGTCCGTGAGGAAGATATTGAGAAAACGGCTTTTCGAACACATTACGGGCATTTTGAGTTTGTAGTTATGCCTTTTGGTCTTACGAATTCATCGGCGGCATTAATAGATCTTATAAACCGAGTGTGCCAACCTATGTTGGACAAGTCGGTGATAGTTGATGGTGTAGCGTGAGGGTACGAAATAGTATTATTTTTAATACAAAATACTACAAAATATGACACAAGTTTTATTAATTTACGGATGGGATATACCTAAACCTTGCTACAACACTATAGGCAGTGTACCTAATCGTAGAGTAGTGTAGTTTTTAGTAAGTCCGGTTCGTTCCACAGGGAGCTGGTGAAGTTAACGCTATATTATTAAGTTTATTTGTAAAAATATATATATAAATAAGTAGTAGTATTATTATAAAATGGGGGTTTTACCGTTTAATGACCGGTTTGTCGATTTTAAGCGTAAAAATAAATGACAAAAATTAAAGTGCGTAAAATAAATTGCGATAAATAAAATGACAGAAAATAAAATTGCGAGTAATAAAATGACAGTAAATAAAGATACGATGAGAAATATAATAAAAGAATTATGCTTATTTAAACTTCCGTAATCATGATGTTTGACGTGTTGATTTTAATTTATTACCATGCGTTAATTGTCCTTTGTCCTGGTTTATTTGATACATCTATCTGGTTTTTGTCCATAATAGTCCATCGGTCATAAATATAAAGTGCGAGTATCCTCGTCAAATTACCCTTATACCCGAAGTCAAATATTCCAACTGATTAAGGATTTAAACTGTGACGCAGTTATCACTTCTGTCAACAATTACACCAGTTATCACTGTATGTAATCCACCCCTGTTTTAATTAGTTTATGAATATTAATTCATCCACTTGATCAGAATGAATAATCAATTACCCAACCCAATTGATTAATTAAATGATTATAACAGATTCCATATGAACATCACTAAATAGGACAACCATAATCATTATTAATTATTAGGTTAATTAATTTGAAGATAGGTTCGACAGACTCCAATGAGTTGTCACTCAATTAGACAATACCCCCCATCTATTAATAGTCAATAGTTCAATTTCCACAAGTGTCGGTCTTTTGCCCAAACCTTAATTATGGTACAAAGTTCAATAACCCCGTCTTAATATTTTAGCCCAACATCACGATTACTTCGGCTCAAATAAGCATAATAATAACTTAGCTACGAGACATTAATGTAAAAAGGTTGAACATAACTTACAATGATTAAAAATAGCGTAGCGTTACACGGACAGAATTTCGACTTACACACTCAAATGATCTCTATCATAAATCTTATTATTATCATAATTTAAACTTAAAATTAAGATTATTGTTATATCTTATTACATTAACATTATGATAGAGATATAGAATATAGATATTGATAATTGATATTGATAATTGATCGAAGAAAAAAAGATCGGAGAAAAATTCTCCTCCTTTTCATCGAACGTAATATAGCCTTTTATAGGCAAATTAGAAATTGAATTTTCATTTACGACCCCTGAACTATGCTCAATTAACAACTTTTTATTATTTAATATTATTCTTATTATGAATTATTTAAATATTATATTTTATTCTTGTGCATAGTTGACTCGTAATTTTTACACCGTTGCGTCGAGCGTTGAGAGTTGGTTCATGTCCCGGTTCCGGATTTTCGAACGTCCTTTCGTATAATTTAATATCTTGTACTTTGCGTTTTGTAACTTGTACTCTTGTCATTTTTAGACGTTCTTCATCAATAATTTGAACCTTTTTGATTGTATCTTGTACATTTGAGCTTTTTGGACGTTTTGGTCTTTCAAATCTTCGTTTTTGTCTTTAAATCTTCATTTTCGAGCGATTTGCGTCTTTCGTCTTCGCACTTATTTATTTAACTATTACAACTAAAAATAAGGAAATTACATTTAAAAACTTTACATATTGGAACGATATTGCTACTAAATATATGTTCATTTGGAACACTATCAAATATCCCCACACTTGAGCGTTGCTTGTCCTCAAGCAATACAGAACTTGAAATAAAAACATACATGAATCACTTTTTTATTCATCACATTTTGTACATCAGTGATTTTGATATAGCGGTATAAACAATGACAGTAATGATGGTTAAAGGTGGGTGTGTCATCCACAGTTGCCTCGGGTTTAGGTCAACGACACTTGCAATCAAATAGCCGATTTACTTTCGGTTTCCAAAGCAAAGTGCACATTTGAAAGGCGGTTTACAGTCCCACATGACTATAAAAATTTAGATCCTTTAGGAAATAGGATCTTTATGAAAACATTTGATCTTTTGAAAATTCAATCTAGCTTTTACCCTAGATAAGTTTTCTGATTTGATCCACCATTGGTGTTGCAAAATATATTTGTGGATCAATATTTTGGCTAAAAACATTTAGGTTCGTGTAATCCACTGCTATCCCGGTATCGGAAAGCACACATCCAGTTTACGTGTTCCGTATATTACCTTTCTGTAAACTACCGTCCGGTTGTAAAGGAAAGCGATGAACAAGAAACTGTTAAGGCAATGTCCGTGACATGCAGATGATTATGGTCTTATTAACGTGTCGGATGCTAGAACTATCCTTGGTAGGAGCGATAGTAAAGATCATCCTATAATTTTTCGGTCTGGCACAAGGTCCTGTCTCCGACCATGCTATGCAACCACCGTTCTTACGGTTGACACCCGATTTAGTTCAGGTGACCTAATGAATTCCAGGTGAATTCCTAGGATTTTACGTTCAATGGTAATGAACGCATTGAAAATGGTTTTTCAGAAAACAAATCGGTTTGTAATTTTTGATCAAAATATTTTCTCGTTCAAGCTCGAGTTTAGATATCATTGAATTCCATGAGTTTGAATTCTCAATCTTTAAGGTCAATCTCAAGGATTGAGTAATATCAGGCTTAAAAGCTGATTTTTGATCTTTAAGGAGATTATCCTTTCTGGGGATCTGATTCATTAGTCTTATCAAGCTAATTTGCACGGTGCCTCCCCATTGTACGAGATAAATCCTTCTCATGGTTAGGATAAATCTGACCACTTGGCGACCCTGTTTGATGCTGAGGTCCGTGGATTTCCTGCTGATTTTAGTGATGACTTTTCTAGATTTTTCGTCAACCTACAGCTGGTCTGGACGACAACTTCATGACCTAAATCAAGAAGCGCGTGTCTTTTTCGGAAGACTTTACTTCCTTCAAATGATGGAATTGATTCATTGTGTAGATCCATCTCTTCTTTTCTTTCATCGGATAAAACAGTTGATTATCGTTCAAAACAAAAGTATTTTCAATTGTTTGTACAAAAATATGTGATAGATAGTTTTTAATTGAATAACTTGGTACATTCTCCCCACACTTAGTTTCTTTCTTTGCCTTTTTATTCTCCTTTATTCCATTTTAAATGAATTCAAGCGTTTTAAGTTGTTTCTCAATTTATGTCCTTTTCGAGGTAACGATAATTTCGGTATTAACACCTAGTTTTCATCGTTCATAAATATGTATAAACATGATTTTGAGTTCATTTAGTTGAAAATTTTTCAAATTTTTACAAAATTTGGCAAATAAACCAAGTGTAAACCCGAGAGAATTTATAACCCTTCCCCACACTTGAGATCATGCAATGCCCTCATTTGCATGAAATCAGACTACAATTATAAATTCATGAGGGTGATTAGCGTAGAAAAGTTATTAAAAATACTGAGTTTGCAAACATATTGTTGTTATCTCACATTTGATATTGTCGTCAAAATTATTAGCTTTTGCTGAACTTAATGCTAGTCTTTGAAAGTGCGCTGTTTTACCCTGTTTTGTACATAACATAAAATACAAACATATATACATATTTTTGAAGTTTGGTATATAACCCCTTCAAAAATTTATAAAACATAGTATTTTTTTTTGGCATACTTTAAATCAATAAAATTAAAAATAATGATAACAAAATTTTTCGTCCCGCCCTCGGGTAAAGCAATTTCGGTTCAACTACCTAATCTTCAACTCACGACGAATTTTAGAAATCATTTTTTTACTTAATGAAATAAAGTAAATTTTGTTTTTAAATTCACACAAAACTTAAATTTAAAAAGCATATTAATTTCATATAAAACCTACAAAATAAAAAAAAATCAGAATGGGGGGAGAAAACTAGTTCTTTAGTGTCTGCTAGCGGAAAAGACCAATCGAATTCCATTCTCGGAACTACACGAGAACAGAACAAATAACTCTAGATAACATTTTCTTAGAACATTTGAATCTCCCCACACTTAGGTAGCTGTGGTGTCGAAATTGTGATTAACTTCATCGTCAATTTCTTTTGGTCCATAATCAACTTGCCTATCTGTGACTTTTTCTTTAAGCCAGTGCCCTGCTTCTTCCGTAATATCCCAAAAGTCAACTAGTTTCGCCTTTTCTTTAGGCGACAGATTGGATACTAACCGGTTACATAACTTAAAGTTCCCCTTACTTCTAGCATCGATAGCCCGTTTAAAAAGTTTCTTCATTGAACTGTTAATAACGGGGTCATTTAATTTCGTATCAACAACGGGGTTCTTTATTATCAAGTCATCATTAGGTTTTACTTCATTTTCCCCACACTTAGGCGTTTTATTATTGCTAAGCACTACCGTTGGAGTTGGTAAAACAACATGGTTATTACCAATCGTTTTTACTGGTTTAACGGTTTTAGTTGGTGGAGATTTAGACTTTCGAATCATAAAGGTGATTGATTTGTTACCACTTTTAAGTGTCATTCTTCCATTTCCTACATCAAATAACGCCCCGGTGGACGCAAAGAATGGTCGACCTAAAATTAGAGGAACGTTTGGGTCCTCTTCTATGTCAATGACAATAAATTCGACTAGAAAGGTTAAATTGCCTACTTGAACGGGTAGATTGTCAGCAATTCCAACTGGGTGCTTAATGGTTTGATCAAAGAGTCGAACACTCATATCCGTTGGACTTAACTTACCTACACCTAATCTCTTATATAAGGAAAGAGGCATAACACTTACACTTGCACCTAAATCTGCTAGTGCATCATACATGACACAATCACTAAGTAGACAAGGAACAATAAATTCACCCGGATCACCTACCCTAGGTGGAGGTTTTGGTGGAACTGTCTTCACCGGGTTTATATTTACGGCTTTTGTTTCTTGCACTTTCTTATTCTTCTTCTTCTTCTTTCCAGAGGTATCACAAACTTTATTACCTATTACTTGCTCATACTCAACTCCTTTTCTTGGAAACGGGATGGGTGGTATGTATGGTGCCACCACTGGCTTTACATACTCGGGTGGTGGTGGTGGTGTAACTTCTTCATTGTTACTTACATCTAAAACTTTCCCATCTTCTGGTATTGGTTTTTCAGAATTTGTTGATATCATGTTAACATTTTCATTCCGAGGATTTACTTCATTATTACTCGGTAGCTTTCCTTGTTCCCTTTCACTCATCAATCTAACAAGAGTACCTACTTGTTTTTCTAGATTCAAAATGGAGGCTTGTTGAGTTCTAAATGACTGCTTAAACCTCTCATTCGTTTGGGTTTGAGTTTCAATAAATTGTGTTTGAGATTCAACTAGCTTAAATACCACTTCTTCCAAATTTGACTTCTTCTCGTCGGTTTGTTGTGGTGGTTTATACAAGCCAGGTCTTTGTTGATTGAAAGTGTTGTTTTGAGTTGGTTGGTTATTCGGACCTTGTTGGTTATACGAGTTATTGTCGGGTCCTTTTGGATTGTAAAGAATGTTTTGATTTCGATCGAAGTTTGGCCTTGGCGGTTGATAATTATTCTGATAACTATTTTCCAGCCTTTGGTTTATGTAGACAACATTCTCACGTTGTTCCATCGTTGGTTCAATGTGACAATCTTTCAATAAGTGTGGTCCACCGCATTGCTCACAACTGATTCGTATTGCGTGAATATCTTTATTCATCTTTTCCATTCGTCTTTCGAAAGCATCTATTTTTGCGGAAACGGAATCAAAGTCATGGCTAGAATCGGCTCTAGCCACTTTAGATGACCGAAAGATATCTTTTTCTTGGTGCCACTCATGCGAGTGGGAGGCTGTGTTATCAATAATTTTGTAAGCTTCAGTTGCGGTTTTCTTCATAATGGATCCACCAGCGGTTATGTCGATGTCTTTTCGTGTGGCGATGTCTACGCCTTTATAGAAGATTTGTACTATTTGAAAAGTATCTAATCCGTGTTGAGGACATCCTCTCAACATCCTTCCGAATCTTGTCCACGCCTCATATAATGTTTCATTTGGCTTTTGCGCGAACGTAACAATTTCTCCTTGAAGTCTCACGGCTTTAGATGCCGGAAAGAATTGTTTAAGAAATTTTTCAACTAAAACATCCCATGTGTCAATCGCCCCTTCAGGTAACGATTCTAACCAATCTTTGGCTTCTCCCTTTAAAGTCCAGGGAAACAACATGAGATAGATCTGCTCATCTTCCACTTCTCGGATTTTGAATAGTGTACAAATTCATTTAAACGTACGAAGGTGTTCGTTAGGATCTTCATTCGGTGCACCACTGAATTGGCATTGGTTAGTTACCATGTGTAGAATTTGTCCTTTGATTTCATAATCTGACGCATTAACTTCTGGCTTAATAATGGCGTGACCTTGGCCCGTGCGTGTGGCTCTCATTCGATCTTCCATACTTAGAGGTTCCGTTACTTCCATAATTGAATTTGTTGAATACGAATCACTAGAGGATTCTGATTTAACGGTTTGTGGTTCAGGATCTTGGAATTGTCCTTGAATATGCTCCGGGTTCTTAATTGTGAAGTCGGGTTCAAAAGATGGATTATCGGAAATTTGAGTTGGAGTTCTTGTTCGACTAGATGACGATTCTAAAGAAAAATCAACGGCGACAATATTTGCTAGATGTCTTGATCGAGTTACAGGTGGTGAACGTATGAAAGGTGGTGAACGTTTTGCTCGGTGCATTCACTGAATATCCTATTAGTTTTTTAAAAAGGAAAGAAAAATTATAATAAGTTATCCAATTAATAGACTTTTCTGATTTTGCCCACGTTTCGAATAGCCAAAAGATGCAGCAGAGGGGCAGGATTCGTTTGGTCTCAATATAATTGAGGACTGTTTGGCTCCAATAACCCGGTCCACGTACAAATCCAACTATTACTACGAACCAGAAAATTTTGATGTCTATCAATTTAACCACTTAAAATAAATTTTCGTAATTTTAAGAAATTTAGATAAGAAGTAGAAAAAATTCTAAGTCCTAAAAACTAGAATGGCGAGAAATAAGAGAGAAAAAGATTGCGCGTCGAAAAGTGTCGAAAAATAAAAAGGTCGAAAAATAGGCGTCGAAAAATAAAAATAAGAAAGTAGTGCGAAATACGGCGTCGTAAAATTCTAAAGCACCTAAAACTTAGTCTAAGGAATAAGCACTTAAGGGATTTTACGGCAAAGCCTAAAAATTCTAGAAGTAAAAATAAATATGGCAAAACTAAACTTAATACTAAAAGTTGCGACTATAGTCTAAAAATCTAAAGGTAATAAAACTAAAAAAAAATTTTTTATAGACAAAATCTTAAAAATATATTTTTTTTTTTATAATTTTTTTTTTTTTTACGTTTTTTTTTTTTTTTTTTTTTTTTTTTACGTTTTTTTTTTTTTTTTTTTTTTTTTTACGTTTTTTTTTTTTTTTTTTTTACGTTTTTTTTTTTTTTTTTTTTTTTTTTTTTTACGTTTTGTTTTTTTTTTTTTTTTTTTTACGTTTTTTTTTTTTTTTTTTTTTTTAAGTTTTTTTTTTTTTTTTTTTTTTTAAAACGATTTTTTTTTTTTTTTTTAAAAAACGATTTTTTTTTTACAAATTAATAATTTTTTATAATTATAATTTTTTTTTTTTTAAAACTTTTTTTTTTTTTTAATTCATTTACTGAAAGCGACATGATAGCAATTATTAATTATAAGTTACATAATATACCCCTGAAGTATTTAATAAATACGACTTTTTTTTTAAAAATTTACGTATAATGATTCTTAAATATTATTATATTATTATATTCTATTTCAATATTATTATATTATTATATTCTATTTCAATATTATTATATTATTATATTTTATTTCAATATTATTATAATTAAAAATATAGCGTTTTAGCGCTCCCCGGCAGCGGCGCCAAAAACTTGATGGTGTAGCGTGAGAGTACGAAATAGTATTATTTTTAATACAAAATACTACAAAATATGACACAAGTTTTATTAATTTACGGATGGGATATACCTAAACCTTGCTACAACACTATAGGCAGTGTACCTAATCGTAGAGTAGTGTAGTTTTTAGTAAGTCCGGTTCGTTCCACAGGGAGCTGGTGAAGTTAACGCTATATTATTAAGTTTATTTGTAAAAATATATATATAAATAAGTAGTAGTATTATTATAAAATGGGGGTTTTACCGTTTAATGACCGGTTTGTCGATTTTAAGCGTAAAAATAAATGACAAAAATTAAAGTGCGTAAAATAAATTGCGATAAATAAAATGACAGAAAATAAAATTGCGAGTAATAAAATGACAGTAAATAAAGATACGATGAGAAATATAATAAAAGAATTATGCTTATTTAAACTTCCGTAATCATGATGTTTGACGTGTTGATTTTAATTTATTACCATGGGTTAATTGTCCTTTGTCCTGGTTTATTTGATACATCTATCTGGTTTTTGTCCATAATAGTCCATCGGTCATAAATATAAAGTGCGAGTATCCTCGTCAAATTACCCTTATACCCGAAGTCAAATATTCCAACTGATTAAGGATTTAAACTGTGACGCAGTTATCACTTCTGTCAACAATTACACCAGTTATCACTGTATGTAATCCACCCCTGTTTTAATTAGTTTATGAATATTAATTCATCCACTTGATCAGAATGAATAATCAATTACCCAACCCAATTGATTAATTAAATGATTATAACAGATTCCATATGAACATCACTAAATAGGACAACCATAATCATTATTAATTATTAGGTTAATTAATTTGAAGATAGGTTCGACAGACTCCAATGAGTTGTCACTCAATTAGACAATACCCCCCATCTATTAATAGTCAATAGTTCAATTTCCACAAGTGTCGGTCTTTTGCCCAAACCTTAATTATGGTACAAAGTTCAATAACCCCGTCTTAATATTTTAGCCCAACATCACGATTACTTCGGCTCAAATAAGCATAATAATAACTTAGCTACGAGACATTAATGTAAAAAGGTTGAACATAACTTACAATGATTAAAAATAGCGTAGCGTTACACGGACAGAATTTCGACTTACACACTCAAATGATCTCTATCATAAATCTTATTATTATCATAATTTAAACTTAAAATTAAGATTATTGTTATATCTTATTACATTAACATTATGATAGAGATATAGAATATAGATATTGATAATTGATATTGATAATTGATCGAAGAAAAAAAGATCGGAGAAAAATTCTCCTCCTTTTCATCGAACGTAATATAGCCTTTTATAGGCAAATTAGAAATTGAATTTTCATTTACGACCCCTGAACTATGCTCAATTAACAACTTTTTATTATTTAATATTATTCTTATTATGAATTATTTAAATATTATATTTTATTCTTGTGCATAGTTGACTCGTAATTTTTACACCGTTGCGTCGAGCGTTGAGAGTTGGTTCATGTCCCGGTTCCGGATTTTCGAACGTCCTTTCGTATAATTTAATATCTTGTACTTTGCGTTTTGTAACTTGTACTCTTGTCATTTTTAGACGTTCTTCATCAATAATTTGAACCTTTTTGATTGTATCTTGTACATTTGAGCTTTTTGGACGTTTTGGTCTTTCAAATCTTCGTTTTTGTCTTTAAATCTTCATTTTCGAGCGATTTGCGTCTTTCGTCTTCGCACTTATTTATTTAACTATTACAACTAAAAATAAGGAAATTACATTTAAAAACTTTACATATTGGAACGATATTGCTACTAAATATATGTTCATTTGGAACACTATCAATAGTGTTCATTGACGACATACTTGTATATTCAAAGAGTATGAAGGAACATGAAGATCATTTGCGTGGGGTGTTGAAGACGTTGCGGAAGGAGAAGTTGTATGCTAATTCTCCAAATGTGAATTTTGGCTAAGGGAAGTTCAATTCCTTGGCCATATTGTGAACAAAGATGGTATTCAAGTAGATCCGGGGAAGATAGAGACGGTAAAGATTTGGGGACAACCGACTACACCTACGGAAATTCGAAGTTTTCTCGGATTGATCGGTTATTATCGTTGGTTTATCCAAGACTTTTCTAAGATCGCTTCTCCATTGACGAAGTGGACGAGGAAGAACGCGAGATTTAATTGAGAAAACAAGCAAGAAATTGCTTTTCAATTGTTAAAAGAGAAGTTGTGGCAAGCTCCGGTGTTAGTATTGCCGAAAGGTGTAGAAGACATGACGGTTTATTGTGATGCCTCGTTAAATGTGCTCGGGTGTGTTCTAATGCAAAGAGGTAAAGTCATCGCTTACACCTCTCGACAATTAAAGGAACACGAAAGGAGATATCCGACTCATGATCTTGAATTGGCAGCGGTGGTTCATGCGTTGAAAATTTGATGCCATTACTTGTACGGTGTCAAGTGTACGATTTATTCAGATCACAATAGCTTAAAACATCTTTTTGATCAACGAGATTTGAATTATCGTCAACGTAGGTGGATGGATGTGGTAAAAGATTACGATTGTGAGATACTTTATCATCCGGGAAAGGCGAACGTGGTCGCGGATGCATTAAGTCAAAAGAGTCAACATCCGGCAATACGAGTAGGATCTTACGCGTGATTATTACTAACGATTTTCTTGTAAATCTTGGTGAGATTTAAATTTAAGCTTTTGTTAATAACAAACATGAGGAATGAATCGTGGGCCAAATGGAGTTTATTACCTTAGGCCCGCATGATTCGTTGTCCTTTCAAGGACGAGTGTGGGTGCTTAGGATGGGAGATTACCGACAAGTGCTACTCGATGAAGCGCATAAGTCAAAGTATTCCATTCATCCGGGCGTGACGAATATGTATCTTGATTTGAAGAAAGAGTATTGGTGGGCGGGCATGAAACGTGATGTTGTTAAGTATGTCGAACAATGCGTCACGTGTTTGCAAGTTAAAGCCGAGCACCAAAAGCCGTATGGTCAGTTACAACCTTTTGAAGTCCCGAAATGGAAATGAGAGCACATTACCATGGATTTCATTACAAAGTTACCAAAGATGGCGAGAACCCAATTTGATGCGATTTGGGTGATAGTTGATCGCTTGACGAAAAGTGCTTTGTTTCTTCCCATTCGGGAAACGATATCGTCGGAGGCTTTGTTAAAGTTATTTATCAAGGAGGTGATATCGAGACATGGGGTTCCTATATCAATTATTTTAGATCGAGACACTCGTTTCACGTCTCGGTTTTGGAATAAGTTTCATGAAGATATGGGTACACAATTGAGAATGAGCACGACGTACCTTCCTCAAACGGATGGTCAAACCGAATGTACGAATCAAACATTGGAGGATATGTTACGGGCATGTATTATTGATTTCGGTGGTAGTTGGGATGAGCACTTGCCTTTGGTGGAATTCTCGTACAACAATAGTTATCATGCTAGTATTGGAATGCCACCGTATGAGATGCTTTATGGGCGAAGGTGTCGAACTCGTATTTGTTGGGGTGAAGTGGGACAAAGGGAAATCGGTAGTACCGATTTGGTTTTAGAAACGAATAACAAGATTGAGATGATTCGGACTCGATTAAAGGCGGCGCAAGATAGACAAAAATCTTATGCCGATAAACATAGACGGCCGATAGAGTTCCAAGAAGGCGACATGGTGATGCTTAAGGTTTCGCCATGGAAAGGTATTATTCGGTTTCGAAAACGGGGAAAGTTAGCTCCTCGGTTTATTGGGCCATTTAAAATTTTAGCTCGAGTTGGCGAAGTTGCGTATCGTTTGGAATTACCCGAAGAGCTTGCGGGGATCCATAACACATTTCATGTTTTTCATCTCTGTAAGTTTCTTGCGAATGATTCATCATGGGTACCATTAGACGAGATTGAGCTAAACAACAAGTTAGAGTATGTAGAAGAGCCGATTGCAATACTCGATGAAAAGGTGAAAATGTTGAGGACTAAAGAGGTGAGAACTTTTAAAGTTCAATGGCGTTGTAGTAAAGGTTCCGAGTTTACTTGGGAGCCCGAAGAATTTGTGTTGGTATATCTTCCCGCTTGTCATTCGGCTTGGATCGCGAGGACGCGCTCCGATTCGAGTGGGGGAGAGTTGTAAGACCCGAATACTTATTGTACATAGGTTAAAAATGGTGTACATAATGTGTATAAGGTGTGTTGTAAATTTAAAGGTAAAAGACTGAGCTGAGCCTTGTGCGCCCCGCGCACACTTAGGGGTGCGCGTCGCGCTCTACACCTGGCGGTAGTTTTCTGTTTTTAATTAATTTTAAATGGAGGGTAGTTTGGACCTTTCACTTGGAGCCGAATTTATGACCACCAGAGGACTGGTTGGACTCATTACTTCACATTCACCAACCACATCATCTTCTTCATAAAGTAGAGAGGGACTAGAGAGAGAAAGTAGATCTTGAAGCTTTTCAAGTGGGTTTTTCGCTAGCTTGGGTTCAAAGTTTGTGTCTGCTCTACTCCTAGCATCTCTTTTAGTGTGTGGTAAGTCTCAAACTCGTTTTAGAGTTAATTTTGTGTTTAGTGTCTTAAAATGAGACTTAAATTGTGTTAAACCCAAGTTAGTGCAAGTTTGGGGGTTGTGGTTTGGGTTAAAGTGTAAGAGCACAATTAATTGTGAAAATTGGTGTTTATGAGTCTTAATTGGTTAGTTTCACTAGCACACTTAGATATTAAGTGGGTGGGTGTTATGTGGGCTTGTGGATGACACCAAAATGGGTGTGTTAATCTTGAAATGGGTCAAAGGAGTCTTGGATGACCTAGGTTGCCCAATGGGTATGAAATTGAACTAATCCTTGTGTTAATAAGTGTATTAAGACCATAATCGTTTGATGATAGTGTTTTGGCGTAATCTCGACTAGGTGTTAAGGTTAAGGGTGCAAATGGGTCACACTTTTTGCACTATGGGTCGAGATGACACTAAGATGGCGAGTGAGTTGGTTGACCAACTTGATTGTGTGATTGATTATGTGCATAATGTGATAGGTAAGTTAGGTTGAAGGTTGCGAGCTTGATCTAACATTCACTGAAGGCGTTAAGGTGAGTGGAGTAATTATGCATGTATGTATATAGTATATTTATTTGTATGCTATGGCATGATCCACGGAGCCGGAAGTGCCATAGTATGTGTAAGTGTGCTATGATGTGAACCACGGAGCCGGTGACATCATGGTACGTGTATAAAAGTGCGAACCACGGAGCCGGTAGCACTACGGTATGAATTGTTAAAGTGTGAACCATGGAGCCGGTAGCACTATAAAATGAGGTGTGAACCACGGAGCCAGTAACACCAAAGTGTGAACCAAGGAACCGGTAGCACTATAAAAGAGTATGACTCAAATGCGTAGTGACGTGAACCACGGAGCCGGTAGCGTCATAGCATTACGTATGGTGTGAACCACGGAGCCGGTAGCACCATGACGCGAGTATGGTTAACCATATAGTTTGTATATGAGTCGTTGTATAGCATAATATATTATTTCGTGAATATGCTATTGGTTATGCTAGTTGCGGTATTTGGAGGTGATTAGCTTATACTTGGAGTTTGTATGCTAACTGTTATTGCTAGCGATTATACGGTGTGTGTAAGTGTATGCAAGTAGGTATATTATATATGTATGTGTATAATTATTGCATTCACTAAGCGTTTTGCTTACCCTCTCGTTGTTTACCTTTTTATAGGCTCCGGCGTGGACAAGAGAAAGGGTATTTGTTTGGACTAGTGATCCGCTTCGTTATGTTAGGAGAAGCTTTTTGGACGTGTAGCTTTTGAAGTTCGACCAAGACTTGGGTAGTTTAACCCCCAAACATCATGCTCTAGTGTCGTTTGGAATTTAAACTAATGTGGTCGAAACTTATATTTTGTACGAAACTCGTATTTCGGCATATGTGGGCCTGGTTTCGTAAACCTTGTTTTATTATTGAAACGTGTTAGTTTTAACTATTATAATGTGATGTGAAAAGCGTTTCGTCTAAAAGTGTCGAAAAGTGAGATATCTTTAAGCGAAAAATGGCAAAACCGGACAGAAGCTGTCAGGCAGCCTGCGCGCCGCGCACCTAGTCTTGGCAGTGCAGTTTTAATTTTTTTTTTTTTTTTTTTATGATCTGATTTCGATTGATTAACGAGTTGGGTTGTTACATTTTAGTACCAAGCTACGTGTTGGACCGCCATCTTCCAACTTACGGCTGTATTAGGAAATGATTTACTTCAAGACCTATTATAGGAGATTATTGTATGTATCACATAGAATAGGATTGTTTATTTTTTCCATACAATGTATGTATAATATATATTCATGAATACAGATACTCACAATTAAGGTGAGATTCACAATTCCTCACAGACGGTAATATACGTGTATATAGGTATATAAATAACTCACAAATACCCAAAAGAACAACAAATATAGCAACAATAATCAAACACAAAGAGTCAATATTATGAGAAAGAACTTAAAAACTTTGAACGTTTTTCAGGTATTGAAATTCAAATGTAGAAGAAACACTACATGTGGAAGCGACGATGAATTTTAATTTTGTATAATAATCAATCAAAAAACTTTTGTTTCTCTTTCAAAATAATCGAATAGATTTTAACCAATAATAAAAACAAATGAACACGTCGATGATTAAAAAGACGGTGCATGGCCCACTATCAATATTAACCCACTAAACCCTTTCACTAAATCTTGGCTTTTTGCCAAACGTATCCCTTTTGACATATAATCTTCGCCTCGAAACGTCAAAACAAAATCAGTAAATAAAGATAAACCAGGCAATTTCTCAAATGACGTTCACCCAATAAAATTTAAACACGGAACGACAGTACAAGCATGGGTGGTTATATATTTTTATAGTTTTACTACATCTTACAATCTTACATTTATAATAATAAAATTATTAGATTTAGATTAAAGTTTTATATAAAAAAGATTGTGTATATTAAATAGAAAGTAATTTATTTGATGACATCATGACAAACATATGGAGTAACATGTTTTACCAAACATATGAAATTATGAATCATCTTTGACTTTAAATTTGGTGACATGTAATTTTCAATTGAACGTTGATTTGATTAAAGAACTTAACAACATATGGTCCCTTTAGTTTCAATTCTAGCACATTTACTTTGAAGAGTTTTAATTCTTTGAATTCAATAATTTGCTTGAAATCCAACTAACCAATTAGAACGCGACATGTGGCGCGACAATCACATATGATTAAAAAAAAAATCAAAAAAAAAAATTTTTATATTTTTTTTCCAAAAATTATTTTGTCAAAAAAAAAAATTTAATTTTTTTTTTAAAAATTTAGCATGTTAAATTCAATCACATGTTATTCTGTATGTCAAATACAATCACATGTGATTAGATTTGACATGCAGAATCACATGTGATTGGGTTCTACAATCACATGTGATTGGCATGTATAATCACATGTGATTTACTGCATTTCAATTCATATCACGTGTGATTGAAAAAAAAAAGTTTTGGAAAAAAAAGTTTTGAAAAAAATAAAAAATTTTGAAAAAAATCAAAAAAAGTTTTTCTAAAAAAAAAATTTTGGAAAAAAATTTTAATCTTTTTTTTTTCAATCACAAATGATTATCACGCCAAATGTCGCACTCTGATTGATCCATTGAATCTCAACTTAAAAGTTGAATTCATTTGAATATTCCTCTTACTTTGAATACAAATGTGAAACATTTGAAAAGACTTAACTTCTTATAAGTGTTACAGTAAGGCCATTACTAACCAAGCATCAAAAGCAATCCGTCATACAGGTTGGCACAAAACTGATGTCACTAACGCCTCTAACGTTGCATTACCGGAAACGCCGATCAAGCGTTAGTCGAGAACTTGACGGAGAAGGACAGTAACGTGAGGGAGATGTAGTGTTTTCTGATTAGTTGGAGAACTTGCTATTGTTGGTATCGTTCTACTCCGTATTTGGCTTATTTTTTTCTTTTTTTTAAAAAAAAATAAATAGGTGGCTTGTATTTTTTTAAGATGAAAATTGAAGAATGGTGGCTGGTTTGAAGAAGAAGAATGCGATAGGATCAAGGTTGTAAAAGTCGCGAGTCGGGGACGCATCGGTCGAGACTTAAAAAGGACGCGTCGGCCGAGTCGGGGATGCATCGGGGACGCATCGGTCGTTGACCAACGTTGACTTTATTGATAATTTCTTAAATATATATTTATATATATATATAAAATAGTTGATTCTGTACCATAAATTTCTTAAATAAGAAATTGAAATTAAATACAATCAAACTTCAAACTTAATTAATGTTACCGAGTACATAATCAGTAAGGATACAGAGAAAAGAGCGGCCCAAAAAATGAAAACGTACCATAATTTTAAAACATATCACATCTTGAAAAAAATTTGAATGATTTTGACCGTTTTTGACCAACTTTGACTTTCTTTGACAGAACTTTTAGCTTTGACCGTCTTTTGAGTCGTTTTCAGAAAAACGGGACGGAGAACCCAAAAAAACGACGCATCGGCCGACGCGTCGGCCAAGTCAGCCGACTTTTACAACACTGGATAGGATTATACACCGTAATTTTTTATTTAATGAAGGCCCAATCTTTTTTTGGGCTAATATTATTATTTTGAACCCAAGCTTTAATTAAATGTTTTATTTAGTTTTTGTTCTTTTTAATATGTATCTTATTTTAGGACAAATTCAACTATTTTATCTTGTTTTACTATTATAGGTAATCTATTTCACTTTACATCTTATAGAGAAGTACGTTATCAAAAGTTAATTAAAAAGAGGGGTGTTAACTTTTATAAACTTTCTCAGTTAAGTGACAACTTTGCATAACATGCCAAGCCCTTTATAGACCAACGCTTTCAACTCGGAATTTCGATACACATTTTCGACGTGTGATTCCGACTCGTATTTTCGACCTGCATTTTCATGGCATGTTTTTCTATGCGTGTTTTAGATGCCCGTTGTTAAGGAGCATTTTCGAGACACATTTTTTACTAGAGTTTTCGACCAGCGTTCTTGAGGCGCGTTTTCGATGCGCGTCGATCGTGGCAGGATTTTAACTCGCGATTTTGACGTGCGTTCTCAAGGAGCGATTTCGATGTGCATCGAAAACGTGCATTGAAAACATCCCTCGAAAGCGCGTGTCGAAATCGCGAGTTGAAAAAACGCCTCGAGAACGCGCCTTGAAAACGCGTCATGAAAATGCGTCTCGGAAAACGCGCCTAAAAACGCAGGTAAAAAATGTGTGTCGAAATCGCGCGTCGATATGGTGCGTTGAAATCGCGAGTTGAAAACCTTGGTCGATAAAGAGCTTGACATATTATGCAAAGTTGACACTTAACTGTGAAAGTTAACAAAAGTTAATGATAACCCTCTTTTTGATTAAATTTTGAAAACGCACTCCTTTAAATGATGCAAAGTGAAATAGATTACCTATAATAGAAAAACATGGTAAAATAGTTACCTTTAAATGGAATTTGCCCTTTATTTTATTTATGTAAAAATAAAAAATAAAAAACTGGTTGACCCTATACAACTCTGACACAAAACCTGACATTGTTAGGTTGTTGAGGGTCAAACACTGACATTGGCATGTCACAAACATATTTAACTTATTTACCAAAAAATGTATAATTTGCCTGTGATATCATAGGCATGGTTGGAAATGGTATAATAAATACTCTCACCATGTCATAATAAGTGTCCACTTTACTATTTGTATTTGTTCTAAAATAATTGTTCACTTGCAAAAAATAACTATATATTATTATTAAACTCTCAATTTTATCCTCACTTATTACTTTTAATCATCTATTTTATAATTTTATAAATAAATTTAGACAAATTTACCATGAATATACGGGAATTACCTTTATTCATCCAACCTATCTTAAATCCTACAAAGACTACAAGAAAAATGTGATTAGTAGCATGGATTATTGGTCACTAATAACACTAAATTGGTCATCAAATCAAATTAGTAATCATATTATGTTGGTCACTTCTAGTCAGTATATATCCATCAGAAAATATTATTAGAGATCAAAATGCTAAAATTGGTATAGTGACGAATTGTTTGGTCACTAATATCGTATATTGATCAAAATATAGTGACGATTTTTTAATGGTAACTAAATAACTTTATTAGTGATAATATAATAAGTCGTTACTAGAGGATCGTCACAAATAAATCATATTTCTTGTAGTGAAATAATTTTGTTAGTATGTTATAACATTGAGTTGTAGCTCAACTGGTAGTGGTCTGTAATTACGGGAGATGAACGCGTGAGTAGTTTAATCTCCCTGGGTGATCTCAAATTGATGTCAAAAAAATGTTATAGTATGTTTTGTTATTGAAAAAATAATCGTTGATATATGAGTTATCCTTATTATTTTATTTTGTTTTTTTAAAAAAAATCTAGTTATAGTACGAATTAAATTGAATGTTGTTTTCCAAAAACAAGCACACTGATATTAAAAGCATTTAAACTACAATCGTACTAAAACACCTACCAAATATTACATTTTTGGTAACTAAGAAATAACATGACCAAAAGTACTATCTGACTACTATATCTTTTTAATTATCATTTTAATAATATATATATATATATATATATATATATATATATATATATATATATATATATATATATATATATATATATAGGGAAAAGTGAATATGGGTAACAGCATTATATAATGTTATATGACAACCCTTACAAAACTACGTCGTTTGACTCCTAATTAATAAAATCAAATTAACCTCCTCCTTAATTCACGCTCACAACTCACGTATCTGCATTCTGCACCTACCCTAATCTTTTTCTCGTCTCAGCGACGATATAAACCTCATCGATCAAACACGTATCTGCTTCATACGTTCAATTCTCTGATCATCCAAATCATTTAAAGGTAAAATCAATTATTCTTATTTCAGTTTATAGAAAAGTGGTCAGTTGGTTATTTTGATGGCAAAGCGTGATGCATAATATTCTTATCTTCTTGCATATTTAATAATTTACATAATTTGCAAGTTTCTTTACGTAGAGTTTAAATTAAAAAGAAACAAGATTTATTTTTTTATTTTAATTTTAATCTTCAACCCAACAAAAATTGCAGTTGTTTCATATCGACTATTTGATTTTAGTTTAATAGTTTGTATTTGTGTTTGATTCTAATTACAATGATAGTTAATTGAGGAATATAGTGTTTGCTATTCTCCCAATCCTATCGTATTCATGATAAAATAATAGGTTTAACCTGTTTTTCAAATACGTTCGTAAAACCTTATAATGTGTGTCAAGCTATTTATATAATTTTTTTCTTGTGTTTTAACCAGGCCATGCATAACACATTGGAATTAAGTCCAACTGAAGACATTGATACATATGGGTTTATTGAGAACCATAGCAATAGTTCAGAATGCGAAAGTCATGAAGAAGATGATTCAAATAATGATTCTGAACTTCAAAATGAGAGACAAAGCGACGATAACAAGGATCTTGAGTTTGAGAAGGATAATAGAGGTATTGATATGCCTATAATGGGAATGATTTTTGATACCCCTGAAGATGCATATACGTTTTATAATCGTTATGCCTTTGTACATGGATTTGGAATACGAAAACGGAGCACTTTTAGAAATAAGACAACAAATGAGCCTTACAGAAAGAGATATGTGTGCAACAAAGAAGGTTTTAAGGATACTTCAAATCGAATTGTTACAAAACGTCGTAGGGAATCTAGAACAGGTTGTACAGCAATGATTCAGATATCCAAAAATAAAGATGGTAAGTGGTTTGTGGATGCTTTTACCGATACCCATAATCATGAATTAAGCACTCCGAGCAAAGTAATGAAACATCGTTCTCATGGAAAGACTCACCGCACGATGGCTACCAAATCTCTTATGTTGGATCTTAGCAAAAACGGTTTGAGACCTTGTCAAATTAAAAAAGTCGTAAACTCTATGAAAGAACCTGACGCACTTGATGTTACTTCAAAACAATGCGCTGATATATTGTCTGAAGAACGAAAAAAATACCGAGGTAAAGAATTTTATGGTGTTATAAAATATTTCCAAGATAAAGCCTATGTAGATAGTAAACATTATTGGGTTGTTGATTTATTTGAGGACGGGTCTCCAAGAAATATATTTTGGGCTGATGGGAGATCACGAGACGCATACATAAACTTCGGAGATGTTCTCGTGTTTGACGTCACGTAGATGACAAACAGGTTTAAGATGCCATTTTCTCCATTTGTTGGTGTGGATCATCACCGCCAGTCTATACTATTTGGAGGTGCTTTACTAGAGAATGAAAAGGAAGAAACATTTGTTTGGCTATTTCAACAATTCTTAAAGTGTATGTTTAACATGCATCCGACTGCAATAATTACCGATCAAGATAAAGAAATTTGTAATGCCATCAAAAAAGTTTTTCCAAATACCCGTCATCGGTATTGTGCATGGCACATTAAGAAGCATGAAACGGAACATCTTCGGCCTCTTAAAGCACGTTTTAGTGATTTTAAAGAGATGTATAAACAGTGGGTTAAGAGTCATACAACCGAAGAATTTGAAGCCCGATGGAATGTTATACGCGATAAGTATAACCTCGAAGGGCATTTGTGGTTAAACGAGATGTATAACCAACGTACCCTTTGGGCTAAAGTCTTTCTAAAAGATTGTTTTTTTGCTGGGATGACCACAAGTGGAAGAAGTGAGAGCATTCACTCATTCTTTGATGGATATGTTACTTCTAATACTATGTTGAACGAATTTGTAGTCCAATATGATAAAGCTGTTGAGTGTCGACGAGCTGCTGAAGAAGATGAGGACTTCAAAACAATGAACACGAAGGCAGTTTTTTCTTCTGTTAATCCAATAGAAGTGAAAGCAGGTACACGTTATACTAGCAAGATGTTTGATGTTTTTCAAAAAGAGTGGGTACAAGCGACTAATAATTTAACTCATGAGACTTTATATAAGAACTCAGGAGAGACCAAATATAAGGTTGGTCAAGTTAACGTTGAGAATGTATATTGGAGAACTGTGACCATTCGAATGTTAGATAAGTTAGATGTCACTTGTTCTTGTTCCAAGTTTGAAACATATGGAATCTTATGCTAACACATTTTGTATGTTATGAAGAAGAAGCACATTGAAACTCTACCGGATCATTATATTTTACCAAGATGGACACTTGATGCTAGGTATAGAGTGGATAATTATAACAATAAACTTGAAGATATGGATAGTGACAAAAAAGTTAGTGCCTTAAGTTTGTGGTGTGTTCAATCGAAATATATGAAAGCGGTTGAACAAGCGAAAGAATCTCCCTCGTACCTTAAGAAACTAGATACTCTTTTAGACAAGTTTTTGGAAGAACATACAAATCTAAAAAAGTCTACACAAATTGACCTTCCATCACAAGAATCCAATGCAGGTAGTTCACAAATAAGCATGATGCCTCAAATCTCAATTCGGGATCCTCGGGCACCTGTTACTACTAAAGGTCGTCCAAAGACCGCTCATCGAATCAAATCTTCTCTTGAAGGACCGAAAAAAAGAACATGTTCACACTGCAAGGGATTAGGTCACTATATCACTGGGTGTCCAATAAAGAAGGTACTAGTTGAGTTTTATGTACGTATTCATTTATCATATCTTGTTCTTTGTCTTTTTTATGACTGTTGTATGTGACATTCTAATGCTCATTTGCATCAGGCTGAAGATGCTGCTGCTGTTTTAAAATGATGATTTATTTATTGTTGATGATTTTTCAATTGTTGGTGGCCATGAAGACATGATGTTGCTAGTGTTATTGTTGATGATTTTTTTTCCGGCATCAAGATCACACGAAAATATGAACATTTAGAAAAGACATTTCGTAATGAATGTTATTATTTAGACAGGAAAACGATCGACAAAAATAACATTAAAGATAATATTGTTCGTGAAAAATGTGAACCTTTTTTTTTCTTCATTTTTGTGAAGTAAAATTTAGCCCGATTTAGAGTTTAGGGTTTAGGGTTTAGGGTTTGGTGTTTTGGGTTTATTCCATAAACCCAAAACACCAAACCCTAAACCCTAAACTCTAAACCGTTCGTGTTAAAAATCAATCTAAATTCTAAATCTAAACCCTAAATCAAAACCATAAATCCTAAATTTCTAAACCCTAATATCTAAACCCTATAAACCCTAATATCTAAAACCTCAACATACGCTCGAATAACACGATAATTGTTATATATTACTTCTTCGAGCATTTTTCCGCCAAAATAAAAACATTTATCACAAAGTGTCTTTATTAAATGCTCATATTTTTATCCAATCTATAATGTTCGTGAATAAAGTTTTTTCAAAAAATGAAAAAAAAAACATTTTGCTTCCTTCTGCTTCCCCCCGATTGGTTACTTCCCGCTTAATCCTACCTATATATATATATATATATATATATATATATATATATATATATATATATATATATATATATATAAACCCTAATATCTAAAACATCAACATACGCTCGAATAACACGATAATTGTTATATATTACTTCTTCGAGCGTTTTCCCGCCAAAATAAAAACATTTATCACAAAGTGTCTTTATTAAATGTTCATATTTTCATCCAATCTATAATGTTCGTGAACAAAGTTTTTTCAAAAAAACAAAAAAAAACATTTTGCTTCCCTCTGCTTCCCCCCGATTGGTTACTTCCCCCTTGATCCTACCTATATATATATATATATATATATATATATATATATATATATATATATATATATATATATATATATATATATATATATATATATATATATATATAGATCGATCGTAAGATTAGATGGAATACATAATTGATCTCAGATCGCCTACATATAATCAGAGTCAACGAATATTGAAAGGTACTTGAGTCTACAAAATTGAAATCTAAAAAAAAAAAAAAAAAAAAAAAAAAAAAATTGAACATGAACAAGTAATACAAGTTGCAACTCTGCCTAAATCCGGACCTATCTATATACAACTCTCTAAGCCCTACCAAGCTCTGTAAAGAACCCCGACCCACACATCACCAGCCTGTCACAAAAAGCAACTCCTCATCCTCATCTGATCAGTAAATTTCGTCCATCGAAAAACCCAAGAACACTTACCCCTAGACTAGTAAACCGAAGAAGACCTCCAAATAACAGAAAACTCCATCGAACGGGCGTTCGAAGAGCCCTTGAGGGACCACACCCGTAAACCTCATTTTTCGAAATCGACAAAGTCGACAGCGATAGCAAAAACATCTTAACAACCCGGAAAAAAAAACGACGACAGGTAAAGTTGAATGAAACAGAACCTCACCAACAAGCAGAGGACCAAACAAACCCTAAAAATCCCAGATACTCAGGCGACCGAAATTCCGGGAGGAATTCTGGCCACCGCAACAGAGACTCGCAATGGAAAGATCAGCAGCAAAACCAAAACGCAATATACCACCAGTTTGTAGATAAGATGTACAGATACAAAGCAAAGAAAATGGCCGACTCCAAGAACCGTCCAAAAAGCCGCCGGAAAAAAACACCGGCATCCTTAAACCCGTCGGCCATAAAAAAGGAAACGACAACTAACCAAAAAATCAACTTCGCACCCTCGAAAAAGCATAGATCTCGTCAAAAGATCGTCGACTGTGCTACCGGGGTGAGAAAACGAAAATCGCTGAAAATGGAACCAAACAGCAGCCAAAACCCAGCAAACCACTTAAGCCAAACAAAACCAAAAAACTTACCCGTAGAAGAGACACAACACGGAATGCGTGAAGCATTCATCGCCTGCGCCAGAGACAAAAAGGGGAAGGTGGTCGGAACCTCGAAAGGATGGAGATGGTGGACATAGGCAAATCTAAATAAAAGAGAAAGAAAAACATAAAAATCACAGCCATAGGACCTCCGGCGAGATGCCGGAGGCCAGTAAATGAATGCCCGCCAGAAGTGACGTGACAAATATTTGCCGGAAAATGAGCAGAAGGTAGCTAGGGTTTTTAGAAAAGATAGAGTATTAAGGATGACGGTGGTGGTAGAATGGTGAGATTTAAAAATTTCGATCAAAAGAGCGGTGATGGTGAGAGGAGGAGGAATGTTACTTTTCTTTAGATGTGCTCATTTAACAATCATTCTAACAAGTACTCCGTAATTAATATTAACAAGTAAAATAATAGTAACACATCAAAATACTACTGTAGTTAATCTCAAGAGGGGATATATTAATACAAATCTCAAGAATTCAAGGTGTTTGAAGGATTAAGGATAATTAGAATTGAGTTAGAAGAATTTTCATTATATAAATACTGGTCTCTGATCAAAGAGGAATTATTGGCGGATGTGAACATTTTTGGGATTATGTTGAAATATCAAAAGGGTGTAACATGTCCTTTATTACGTCAATTCCAAAAAAGAAATATCCAATGGGACTCGGGGAATATAGGTCAATCAGTCTTATACGAAGCTATTAGAAGATCATTGCTAAGGTATTGGCCACCCATCTTAAAAGGGTCTTCCCGAGCATTGTTGGTTGTGAGCATAACAACTTTTTAAAGGATTGTTTTATTATTGATGGTGTTTTGATTGCCAACGAGGCTGTGGATTATAAGAATTTTCATAAGAAAATAAGCGTCATGTCCAAAGAGGATTTCGAGAAAACGTTAGATAGCATTAACTAGAGATTTCTTCTAGATATTATGGAAGGTATGGGTTTTGGGATGAAGTGACTAAAGTGGATCGAGGCGTGCCTTCAAAAATCTTCTATTTCGGTGCTTGTGAACACCCACGAATGAATTTTTGCTTGAGAGGGGAGCCCGCTAAGGGGATCCTTTGTCCTCTTTTCTCTTCATTATAGTCGTGGAAGCGCTTAATGTGGCGACCCGACAAAATTGTCATTGACGGCGCCGTCAATGACGATTTTGTCGGGTCGCCACAGATGGTATCAGAGCGTTGGTTGTAGGGATTTAGAGCTCATTGGTGTCAACCCCGAGTCATAGGGTACATTAGTGAGTCCAGACTACAACCGGCATATAGACTTGAAGTAGGAATTACTTGACTACTTGTGCATTTATACTCGAACTCTTCTATTCATATCTAACTCTTATTCCATCTTAATCTCACGTTGTTTAATTTGATTGACACGCCACCTTGACTATATGAAATAATGTCGAATGCACATATGAATTAGGGTAATATAATTTTCGGGATTATATTACGGTGACTCATATGGATGTTCCGACATTATGACATAAAGAATTTAAGACGAGTCAAGGAAAATTTCCTCTCTATCCTTATTCCATATCACGGTTAGTATTATTAAGAATACTAATCAACGATATTCTTGTGTTTTGAAGGAACAATGCCTCCTCGCCGTGTACCATGCCATGAAACTCCCGAACAAGCTCTTCAACGAATGATAGCCACCGCCGTAGATGCAGCCACCGCCGGACACTCATCCAACAACAACAACAATAACAACAACAACCACAACAACAACAACAACAATGGACCCGGTAACTCAAACGAGGGATGCTCCTACAAAGCTTTCATGGGGTGCAAACCTCATAATTTCGATGGGACCGGAGGACCGCTTGCTCTCACTCGATGGTTTGAGCAAACGGAAGCCATCTTTAGCATAAGCGGTTGTCGGGACCAAGACAAGGTCAAATATTCCACCCACACTTTTGCCGGTATCGCTCTCACTTGGTGAAACACGTATGTACAATCGGTGGGTACCTGTTAGTGCACGAAATGGAGTTGTCCATCACTGTCGAACAACCTGATGACGAATCTGTGAAAAATCTTTCAAGGTAGCATTTGATGACGAAGTCAGCTACATTTTGAAGCCAGAATTTGTGATTCCTCCTGAAATGATTTTGATGAAGGCTCCTAGACAAGATGATTTATATATGCTAGATATGAATGTTGCTACTTCAACTGCTGAACATCATCAAGCTTTTGTTTCTAAAGCGACTGAACAAGATTCTATTACGTGGCACAAATGCATGGGTCATTTAAGTTTTCGGAAGATGAACCATTTGGTTCACAACAATCTTGTAGAAGGTGTTGATCTTCGATCTTTTCAGATTCCAGGAACATGTGTTCCATGTAAGAAGGGTAAGCAGGGCAAGAAAGCTCATAAGTTGGTAAAGTATAATCCAATCTCTGCTCTACTTGAATTGTTACATATGGATCTTTTCGATCCAATTCGTTTTGAAAGCATTGATGGAAGTAAGTATTGTCTGGTTGTAACTAATGGTTATTCAAGATTCTCTTGGGTAATGTTTTTGAAAGAGAAGTCCGATACGTTTGAAAACTTGAAAGTGCTAATCAATCGATTAGAAACAGGTTTCAATTTAAAGGTAAGAAAGATTTGTTGCGATAATGGTACAGAATTCAAGAATCATTATCTTGCAGGTTTTTGTATTGAAAAAGGTATCAATATGCAGTTCAGTTCTGCATACTCTCCTCAGATGAATGGTGTTAGTGAAAGAAAGAATAGAGTATTGATAGAGACAGCTAGAATAATGCTAGCACATTTATCGTTACATGTTCATTTTTGGAGTGAAACTGTTGCAAATGCATGTTACACTATGAATCGAGTTCTGACTGTTAAACGACTGGGTAAAACTTGCTATGAGCTATTGCATGGGAGAAAATCATCTTTAAAGCATCTAAAACAATTTGGTGCACCGTGTACCATCTTGAAAAGAAAACCAGGAAGTAAGTTTGATTCAAAAGTGGTTACTGGAGTATTTCTTGGGTATAGTTCTCCTAACAAGTGAGTTTTCAACAATGAGACAAGATGTGTTGAAGAATGGTCTGAAGTTGAGGTCCAGAGGAATCATACGAAGAGTGCTTCTAAGAGTCATCCTTAGATTTATAACTATGATGATCTGATTGATTCATTCAATCTTGCTCCAGATCAGACAGAGAATGAATTTGAGTTACAAATGCTGTTCGATTTACAGAATGAGCCGGATTTTTCTGCACCTACACCAACTCCAACTCCATTACCCACTGTCATTGAACCAGTTCAAGATTCAGATCAAGACATTGATCCAGTGTACGATACCTGCGGATCTGATATTTCAAGTGAAAGTTCTGATAATCATGAAGATATTGGTGATACTACGAATCTACATCATGAGATACCTGTTCTCGCACAACCAGTTCCCAGAACTACAGCCGCTCATCCAAGAGATAATATTATTGGAGATCCAAATGCATGTGTTAGAACAAGAAGGCAAGTTCAGTTTGATGGTCAAGTTGATACTCATATGACAGCTGCTGCTGCATACTACGAGTACTCATGTCATATTTCTATAATTAAGCCAAAGACTACAAAGGAAGCCTTGAAGCATGTTGACTGGGTCATGGCTATGCAAGAAGAGATTCAGTTCTAACTTTTAGATATTTGGAAGCTAGTTACTAAGCCGCATGGTGCTAAAGTAATTGATCTCAAATGGGTTTGGAAGTGCAAGTTTGACGAAGATGGCAATGTTATCCGTAACAAAGCAAGATTAGTTGCTAAAGGTTATCAGCAAGATCCTGAATTTGATTATGATGAAGTTTTTGCTCCTGTTGCCAGATTGGAAGCAATTCGCATTTTCCTGACTTTTGCTTCATTTATCAAGTTCAAAGTGTTTCAAATGGATGTTAAAAGTGCATTTCTTTATGGCAAGCTAAACGAACGAGTATATGTCAGTCAACCTCCGGGTTTTGAAGATCATCTTCATCCTGACAAAGTTTACCGGTTACGAAGAGCCCTATATGGTTTACATCAAGCCCCAAGAGCTTGGTATGGACGTTTGTCAAGTTATCTGATCGAAAAAGGTTATCAAATGGGCACGGTAGATTGTACTCTGTTCACGAAGGTTAAAGATGATGATATTATTTTGGTCCAGATATATGTAGACGACATTATTTTCGGTGCTACTAAGCAGGAACTCGTCGATGAGTTCGAGCAGGTTATGAAGGACGAATTCGAAATGAGCAAATTGGGTCTCTTACACTACTTTCTTGGTTTGCAAGTCGAACAGACTGATAATGGAATTTTTCTTCATCAAGCAAAGTATGTAAATGATATACTCGAACGTTTCGGTATGACTCAAGAACGTCCTGTGTCAACCCCGCTAGCTGTGAATCATAGTATATCGTTAGACTGTGAAGGGGAGCCTGTTGATCCTACATACTATCGAGCAATCATCGGATCGCTCATGTATCTCACTGCATCTAGACCGGATATTATGTTCGCAATATGTCTGTGTGCTCGTTATCAAGTTAATCCGAATACAGTTCATCTTACAGCTGCCAAAAGAATTCTTCGTTATCTGTTACATTCTCCAAATCTCGGCATCTGGTATTCGAACGAAGACAAGTTTGATCTTGTAGCATATAATGATTCAGACTATGCAGGTTGCAAAATCAACAACAAATCTACATCAGGAGGATGTCAATTTTTAGGTGAAAGACTGGTGACCTGGCAATGTAAGAAACAAACTGCAGTTGCGCTTTTCACGTGTGAAGCTGAATATATCGCTGCTGCTAGTTGCTGTTCGCAAGTTGTTTGGATCCAATAACAACTTCGTGATTACGGACTAAGAATCTCTTTCTCTCCTCTTTATATTGATAATACTGCTGCTATTGCAATTACTAAGAATCCTGTTCAACATTCAAAGACCAAACACATAGGTGTTAAATATCATTTTCTTAGGGATTGCCATGAGAAAAAGATTATTGAGGTTAAGAGAATAGGTACTAAGGACCAGAGGGCTGACTTATTCACTAAGGATTTTGATAAACCTAGGTCCTTGCTACTGTTAGAGATGAATGGCATTGTTGATCGAGACAAAGTGATTTCGGATGTTGTTTGTGAGGGTTAATCAAACTTTTAGACTTTGCATGTAGGTTGCATGATATATAGATTTTAGCTTCTTATTATCTGTATTGCATATTTTTTGCTTCCTGTCAGCATTTCTCTGCATGATTTATCTCATGTTTGCATGCTAGCCTATAGTTATTTTCTGTTTCTTTTGTTAAAATGCTAAAAGACAAAAAGCTTTTATGTTTTAGTATTTTAGGGGGAGTATTTATTATCAACAGAAAATACCTAAAAAGTGTAAAATGCTTTATTAGAAAATCCTAAAAAGTTGAAAAATCCGAAAATGAGCTTGTTTTGGTTAATCTATTGGAGATGAAGAAATTACTGTACTGGGAATTGATATATTTGATTAGTAATGACTGATTTGAACGTTTATATTTATCTGTTGTGTGATGTACTGATAGATGTGACTTATGAACTCTTGGCATTAGACAATCATAATAAGAACAACAATCATCTGAGATTCAGAAGTCATGAACGATCTATAGCGTTTGAAGGTAGTCACCTAATTATCTCCGAAACTGTATCTAATGATAATTGTTGAGGAACTCAACAGTCGGTTGAGGGTATCCCCTATCATAATTGATAATCAATAGAAAAAGTTAGGGGTGGATTTTAAGTTGAGGATTATCTGTTTGGCAGGTACATACCACGTTGTCACGGGCCTAAGACTTTATAATCGAAACTAAACCCCGAAAATATCAGAGAAATTAGTTTATGTCAAAAGTAAGTGTCCCTTCTCGCTTAAGGTTGAAAAGTATAATTCCTTATTGCGGACCGTTCAAGCATTTAAGGGAGAACACATTTGAGTGATCTGAGCACATAACAAAGAAACATGAGTTCATGCATAACAATGGAAAATCCATTCTGATGGCGTTCAAAATCATTATATCAAAAGACAGTGATATGCTGAAAAAGAAATATCAAAAGAAAATCAAAGTCAAAGATAATTGGCGTATCAAGATGGCAAAGTCCTGAAAGTATGAAGAATGCTGATTCATGATGTGCTCATAAAGAACTCATATCATTCTTAGTGTGACGCCCCCGCGCAGCTTGAATTGTTTAATCACGACGTTCACACTGAACTATCAAGATTCTTGTCGTCTGCAATATAGAGTTATACCTATTAAGACTGTAAGTTGGAAAGATACTTATCTAGATATACTCTAATTAAATATATATATGAAAGTTTAACTTTCAATTCCGTTTTCCATGTCAACTTGAACATAAAGAAGTTAAGGGCCTTGAGATTTATTTCGTGTGACGACTGGTCATCAGGCAAGTCTGATTTAACTGTAGACCAATCCCCGCGGTAAATAATGCGCCTATTCGGATAATCCAATATATTCTAAAATCTGCCGTTCCAACTAGATTGAAGATTATCAATACACTGATAGAAGCCAAAGGCTGACAGGGTTATTCAAAATGTCGTGAGAACCATCCTGTTCAATTTGAATGAAATACATGAAAAGAGATAACGGAAAGTTACGTGTAATGAATTGACAACCTAATAAAAACGCACAATCATAAGTGATGAAAGAATCAAGGATTAATGAACTTAGCATGATCTCAAAAATCACTGCTTTATAGTGTTCAAGTAATTATTGCCAACATGATTGTCGAAGTGTCTGGAATGAATATGTTCATGTTTAATGAGGATTGATATCAGTAATTGCACGATAATAGACATAGACTGGATAATTAGGAATGAACAACAGAAGTTGATTCAATATGTCTATTCTGATCCATTTTTAAATTGTTAATCATTTTGCTCACAAAAAGAATGTGCATTTATGTGGTTGCTTATCTGTTTATTAAATAGTTTGCATTGAAAACTGTAAAACAACAAAAAGATTTTGGTTTTGCATGTTATTGCATTTCATGGTAGAATGTCTTTTCTTTGCATATTTTTAGTTGCATGACATTTTATATCAGAAAACTTATAAAGATTTTCTTCCATTCTTTTGTTTTCTGATTATCCTCTAAATGTACAATGACATCTGAAAGAACCTTGTCAAGATCAAGATATTTTTGGTCACCAAATCCATAAGTTAGAAGTTTTTAGAGCTTGTGATTATTTGAAGGACTTCAATGATTTAAGGTTGTTAGTGAACTCAAGATGACATTACACTGTAGGTCTTACTCAAGAGAAACCAAATATTTAGAGTAATAACCTTGTTTGGGTTAGGATTTTTGATCTACCTAAGTGTTGGTGTTCATTTCTTAAAGGATTAGTGATTTATGACTCAAAATGAAAGTGCTAGTTTGCTCTAAGATTGCCAAACGAGTCGAAATCCTAAGTTTGTGAAAATTGGAAAATTTGAAATTTGCCTAAGTGGTTCACTCGCACGTTTGATGTGTGAACCGTACGAGTAACCACACGTGTGAGGTTGACCGTACGGATGACCCTGTTCTAAAATGTCCTAAGACATTCGGGTCACACACACGAGTGATTAAGGTGAGACGCGCGGTTCATGTGGATCGTGTGATCAACCGTATGGTTGATCACGAGAGTATAAATAGGGAGGTGATGAACACAGTGTTCACTTCACACTCACACTCACATTTGCTCTCGAAATTCGATCATCACCATTCACGATTTCCACCGTAGGTCTTGTGAAGCTACATTAACCGATCACAGAGCCACCAACTTGGTATGATTTCATCAATTTTTGATTGTTTAATTTGTGTTTATGTGTATCAAAACCCTAGGGGTGTAAAAGTCAAATTTTATGCAATTGAAGCTTGTTTTGATTGATATCTGTTATTGTTTTATGTTAATCGGAACCTAATGTTGCTATTTTGATGTAAATCGGTCCCTAAAACGATCAAACATGTAATCTAGGTAATTTGAAAAGACATTTAATACTGGCTTCATCAGACATGCACGAGTGACATCACTTGCACGCGTGAGACATGACTCGCACTAGTCAGTACACGGTTGATGATCAACTGTGTAGACCTTTGAGCTCACTCGTTAAGTTTAAATTGCTCACTCGTTTGACAGAGCTGACACGTGTGATTACACGCACGATTCACCACACGGTTGACTCACTCGCTTAGGAACAGTACTTCAACCGTGCACCTTGTCTGAAACCATATTACTGCTTAAATGTGTCAATAGTGGCACGAGTGACTATATCACTCACACGGTTGATGACTCAGCCGCACGTGTGACATTATCACTCGCACGGTTTATCATGTTAATATGTTTATGACACTTTGACACGAATGCTTTGATATTTTATGATATGTGGGACGTATTTCTAACATTTCTGTTAATGTTTCAGTTTGTTAAGATATCATCAATGGCTGATCAACAAGTCAATGTTCCAATTGTTAACGTAGAAGGACAAGGGGAGCAACAAGCGAATCCTCAAGTGAATCCAGTTAACCCACCTGCTCAGCAAGAGATTCCTCTAGAGAAGGGTGAACTGAACAATCAAGTCGCTCTCTATGACACTACTTTAGAGAGAGGTGATCATTTTAAAGAAATTATAGCTTTCCTTAAGAGATCAAGGATACACACTGCTATTTCTACTCCATGCACACCATATTACAGCCATCAGAGAGAATTCTGGAGAAATGCTATACTGGATGTATCAGAAGATGATGCTAAGATTGTCAGTGAGGTTCATGGGCATGAGATCATTGTTTCTAAGACAGTGATAAGAAGGATTTTGGGTTTTAATGACGCGAACTGCTCTCACATAACGATCAGTTGAGAAAGAATTCATGGTTACTTCAAGAGATGTGCTTATTCTGGAAATATTGCTGGCAAATCTGAACTGATGAAGACGCTTCTGCCTCCACAGTTTAGATATCTTGCTCATGTGATTATGCACTGCTTGAGTGGACGCAAATTGGGTTTTGATAAGATGAATGAAAAGTGCAGAGTATGTTTGTGGCACTTGTCCTAAAGGCTCCATACGATTTCTCAGGATTTGTCTTACATTACTTCAAAGCGAATCTTTTCAGTTCTACTCAGAGCTATCTCATTTATGCCCGTTTTCTTCGATTGATCATTAATGACGTTGCACCTGATCTACCTAAGCTTGAAGAGGATATTATTCACCTTAAGCCAATGAATTCGATAACTTTCCGAAGAATGGAGGAGACAAGAAATGAGGATTTGAAACCTGACTTTAGCCGAAAGCTTATTTGTCATCTTGCCAAGGAGAATTATCGATGTCCAGTAGGTAATGCTTGGAGGAATGAGGATTCTGACTCTGACTATGAAGTTTCTGATAAGGAAGGTGAGGGTGATAATCAACGAGCTACTGGTGAAGTTCAAGGAGGAGGTAATGTTGATGATGAGATTATCGAAGGTGATGATGAAGCGACAGAGGATGATGTCAGCTTGATTCAGAGGAAGAGGAAATGTGATGTGTGCAGTGGTGTATACGAAATACTATTATTTTTACTACAAAATACAACGAAATATAATACAAGTTTTATTTAATTTACGGATGGATATACCTAAACCTTGCTACAACACTTATAGGTAGTGTACCTAATCGTAGAGTAGTGTAGTTTTTAGTAAGTCCGGTTCGTTCCACAGGGAGCTAGCTGAGTTTAACGCTATATTTTTAACCACTATATTTATATAAAATATATATAATTATATATAGTAATATTATTATAAAAGGGGGTTTTTACCGTTTAATGACCGGTTTGTCGATTTTATATTTTAAGCGTAAAGATAAATGACGATAATATAAATGACATAATTTAAATTGCGATAAAGTAAATTGCAGTAATTAAAATGACAGTAAATAAAGGTACGATGAAATATGAAATAAAAGTATTATGCTTATCTAAACTTCCGTAATCATGATGTTTGACGTTTTGATTTTAATTAATTGTTACCCGGGTTAATTGTCCTTTGTCTTGGTTTATTTGATACCTATCTGGTTTGTGTCCATAATAGTCCATCGGTCATAATTATAAAATGCTCGTCAAATTAACCTTATTCCCGAAGTCAAATATTCCAACTAATTAGGGATTCGAACTGTAACAAGGTTTTAATACTTTGTTAACAATTACACCAATTATCCTTGTATGTAATCCACCCCTGTTTTAATGAGATATGAATATTAATTTACCCACTTGATCAGAATGAATAATCAATTACCCAATCCAAATAATTAATTAAATGATCGTAAAAGATGTCGTATAAACGTCACTAAATAGAACATACATAATCATTTTAATAATTATTAGATTAACAAATTTGAAGATAGGTTCGACAGATTCTAATGAGTTGTCATTCGATTAGACAATACCCCCTATCTATTAATAGTCAATAGTCCAATGTCCACAAGTGTCGGTCTTTTGTCCAAACCTTAATTATGGTACAAATCTAATAACCCCGTCTTAATATTTAGTCTAACATCACGATTAATTTGGCTCAAATAAGCATAATAATAACTTAGTTACCATACATTTATTTAAAAAGGAAGAACATAGCTTACAGTGGTGATTAATCGCGTAGCGTTGCACGGGCAGAATTTCGACTTAAAACCCGTAAAACATTCTTAAAATAACCTTATTATTATTAACTTAAAATTAAAATTATAGTATATTATATATATATATATATATATATATATATATATATATATATATATATATATATATATATATATATATATATATATATATATATATATTTACGTTACATAGAAAGGAAAAGAAAAAGGTGTGTGAAAATTCGTCCAAAAACTGCTCGATTTATAGACTTGGCTAGGATTTTCCTTCCATGCGATCGCATGGATTTTAGGCATCCTGGCCATGCGATCGCATGGCCAGCTGGATCCAGCCCAATTACTTTGTTTTCTAGTTTTGCCGACGTTTTATTATATAATATATATATATATATATATATTTATATATATATATATATATATATATATATATATATATAATTTTAAGAATTATTTATATATTATATTATATTTATGTGCATAGTTGACTTGTAATTTTAGCTCTGTTGCGTCGCGCGTTGAGAGTTGACTCTGGTCCCGGTTTCGGATTTTCGAACGTCCTTGCGTACTATTTAATATCTTGTACTTTGCGTTTTGCGACTTGTACTTTTGTAATTTTGAGACGTTTCTCATCAATATTTCGAACCACTTGGATTGTACTTTGTACTTTTTAGCTTTTTGGTCATTTGCGTCTTCAAATCGTCATTTTCTTCTTTTGTCTTCGCACTTATTTATTTAAACGAATAGTACATAAAAATAGAACAATTACAACTAAAAGCTTTACATATTGGAAGGATATTGTGCCTAAATATATGTTCATTTGGAGCACTATCAAAAGGGAAGGAAGCGATGACTTCAGAACAACCCAAGAAGAAGGAGAAAAGAACAAAACATCATTTTGATTCATCTCAAAGGTCATCACAAGGAGGTTCGAAACAATAGGCTCAGAGACAACCATCCGGTTTCATGAAGGATGCGAGAGCTGCTGTTACATCACCAAAACCTGCCACCACAACACCTCAGGTCAAGCCAGATGAATTCAAGACACAGCATAATCTACTGTTGTCTTTGATAACGAAAATAGCCAACTTAGAGAATCAAGCCATTGAGGACAAGAAGATCAGTGAAGCTAAAATTGAATCGTTGGTAGAAGAAAACAAGAGGTTATCTGATAGATTGGACCGTCAGAAGGGAAGGACGGAGAAGTTGAAGAAGAAAGTGTTGGCAATTAAGAGTGAGAATAAGGAGAAGTTGAAGGATTTGAATAATAAGATCGAATCGATTACCTCTGGTAAAACTAAGTTAATTAAGGATAGAGGAGAAGAATTTTCTTCTGATTTGGGTGGTGATGACGAAAAAGATGATGAAGAAGATTGCTGGAACTGGAGGACCCTCTTTTGAGATACCGTTACTGATACCTATTCGAAGCTTTAATGAATACGGTGAGGTCTTTACTGCTGAATATTATATGAATTATTCAAATGTTTTTAATGATGCAGAAAAGGGGGATGTTCCACCATGTGATTTTCTGATGGAACAGCTTGCTGCTCTGGTACACGATAGCGAAAACGATACAGAGGATGCAGAGACAGTTGAAGCTGAGAACCAGGCTCCACAAGAAGGGTCATTTGCCAGTATCCCTCCCGAATCAATCCAAAATATCAACTTGAGTGATTTCGATAATTTGTTTGCTGATGAGAAGAGTGAAGATTCTGTTGGTAAGGATAATGTGAAAGAAGATGTGATTTTTGAATTCGAGGACAAATTGGTAACAGAATCTGATGATGAAGAAGAAGAAGAAGAAGAAGTTGAGATTGTTATGCCTTCGCTTGAGCCTTACTCAAATCCGTCACTCAATACATTAAGTGACTTTTTCAATTTGAGTAGTGATGTAAAAAGAAAAGAAATTAGATGATTTAGAACAGGCAAGGAAGGTATACAAAGAGCAAGTGAAAGAAGTGGATGTTCTAATTGAAAAGAACAAGAAAATCCGACATGAGAAACTGCTCGTTGAGAAAGAGAGAAAAGAGTTTGAGCTGAAGAAGAAGAAACTCCGAGCCGAGCAAGCTAAAGCCGAGGCATGGAATGAGATTAATGAATGGTTCAAACGTGGGTTAAAGTAAACAGAAACGTTGAAGAAGACGAGATATGTCAGAGTTGGTGGAAACAGAACGTCGTTAACCCTGATCAGTTGAATAAGCCAGAACTCGAGCCGAAGTTTGTAGTTTCTACGAAAGGGGAAAGAGAACCAAGAAGTATTCCAAGGGTAAAATACTAAGTTGGGGTTACTTCAAGGAGATCAATTGTTTCGCAATCAAGAGGGAAGGAGGAGTTGATTACATGGCACGTCCTAGTCCCTTCAAAACTCTACCGTACTTCGTGATCATGCAACTTGCTAAGCTGGAGATGTTGAACGCTGAAGATTGTGACCTTTCCAGGTGGTTTCAGAGGAAACTTAGATATGAGTATAAGACAGGGAAATGGGACATCTTTAAGTCAACAGCCACCAGGTTTTCCGTGCACCCAACAAAGAGAAATTCTAAAGGTGGACCTGTACGCGTTGTTAAGTTCCGTCCAGCCAAGTACATGAAGTAATCTCCATTGATGTCCTTACCCAAGGACATATGCAAAAACTTCAGATGGTGGTTCTATGACGAGTTGTCGGAGGAAGCAGTGATTTTGACTGCAATTGAGAAGGAAGATGGAATCATACAGTTCGACAATGTGCGGATTTTAGATCCTATGTGGCTGAGGAACTTATCGAGATTTGATGTGGAGACTCTTCACCGCCATCACATTACGTTTAGAGATGATCGAAAAGAGGAAGCTATGAGATATAAACGTGTGATCGATGTCTACTATGCATACCTCAATAGAAACAGTGATGCTCAAAGCTCAAACCAAGTTCAAGCCAGCTGATCTATGTCGGATACTGTGTTGCTAGTTTGTATTTAGTTTTTGATGATGTATTTAGGCGAGAGAGAGAATCTGGATATGTACTTAATGTTAAACTGATGTTACTTTTGGACTTATATGTATTTCATGGATGTTTACTTTATTGTAATCGATGGTCTAGGTCCTAGGGGGAGTTGTTGATGCATTTTATGTAAGTCCCTAGACATCTAACCCACGTCCATTGCAGGTACTTCAGTTTATGGGCTACCATGATAGATCGTTATTATCCTATATGTGTTTATATGTTGTTACAGGTACTGCAGGAATGCGAAAAGGATAAGTTGACATTGCTAGACTCTGTCATACGTATGAGTGAAGTCTCACTCGTACGGGTGACAAGATCATACGCACGGTAGAGCTGCGTTGAGTCATAAATCTAATCCGTACGGCTAAGGCTGATCACTCGTACAAGTAATAGCTGGCACGCACGGTTGATGCAACAGCAGGGGTATATAATGTGTTATGTTCTTCATTTTAGGTTAAGCCTCTCACACACACACACACACCACTCAGATATGGTAACCCTAATCCGTTTATCTCTCAACCCAAATCACTCCAGTAGTGAATAATAGCTCTAGGCATTAATCTAATCACACAATCCTTGTTGTCGTTTGACTAATTTAATCCCAAAAAGCTCCTAATATTCACTAGTTATGGTTTGATTCACTAATTCCACCTTTGTGTGAATTAAACCTGTTGATTTCGAAGTTCCTAGTCATGTTTCATCATTGGTATCAGAGCGAAAGAGGCCAGCCTCGTCGATCCAAGCTCTCATTTCGTGTTTAATTTTATAAATATCGAATCTAGATCTCGTTTTGGACTTTCATTGACTTTTTATGATTTTGATGATTTAGAACAAATTAGCTAAAACTAAAAATATAGAAAGCTTAGAAATCATCTAGTAATACTACGTGCTAAATTTCATAAATTAATTCGTCAATTTGATGTGTTTTTGAGTCGAATTTTTGTTTCAAAAAAAAGGGGACTGAAATCGATTATTTAGGTAGATTTGGTGATGTTTTTGGAAAATCCAGAAACGGGGTTGTGTTTGTATGATTAAAACGCTGCTCCCTGAAAATTTTCGTGAATTTTCATTGTGTTTTGAGCTAGAAACCATAACCGCCGCCGTCGGCCACCGTGGCACCACCATACTCGCCGGACAAGCTGAAGAATAGTTAAAACGTGCGGTTGATTCATTAAACGTTCGTATATACGAGTGAGAACAAGTGAACCGTACGTTTAAGGTATAAAAAATTTCGAATTTTATGGAAGAGGGTTAAACGTACGTTTGGTGTTGGTTGTCTTGCGAAGAAGAAAGAGTACAGTGACCATCGAGTGGCAACACCGTAATTAAATGGAACTTTTTAGTCAGTAGGGTCCCACCACTAAACAATTCTGTCGGGTGAAATATTCAAACCACAAGGAGTCACGTGAATTTTATTTCCTTTGTCCCCCTCTACCCAACAATCCACAAATACAATGAACTTGGACAAGTTCAACCATTGAACCCCCATATTCTTTTGAACCCTGTCACCATTTGAACCTTTGAACCAGTCCATCGAACCTGGAACCAGCAAACTGAACCAGACCCGATCCGAAATCCGGATCAGACCCAGACCCGATACTTGACCCGTTTTAATTCCAAAAAAAAAAAAAACAGTTATTTGGAGGGAAACCTTGAGCAAAATTTAATTTTTCTTACGAACTAAAAAGTGCATTTTTACACGAGATTTAATTTTTTGCGACGAAAAATTTTTCGGGCCGAAATATCACAAAAACGCGCAATTTCAGACCCAAATTTCGCGAAATTTTTTTGAAAAAGCCAATTTTTTTTCTCAACCCTGAAAAACATCCCTAAGTTGGAAAACAAAAGTTTACGGTACAACTTTTCGTCACAACTTTTTGGAGGGAAAGTGAACAAATTCGTTAAGTTCTTAACGAAGGACTAACCGGAAAAGGCAAGTTGCGATATAATTTGAGATTTCGATCCAAATTTTGAAGTCTTGACCAAAACTTACCCGAGTTGACTATAATTGACCGGATTTGACCTGTTGACTTTGACTTCGACATAAAAGTTAATTTTTGACCGTTTTTACAATTTCACGAATTTCAAGATTTCACTGCTTATAACAGTTTTTCGCGAGGATCTCGGATTTTCAACCCAATTTTCAAAACTTGATTCACGGGAATCATATTTTGAGGGGGAGGGAGTGAAACAGACTTTTGACCTTTACCGATTTTAACCGGAATTTACCTAAATTTCAGGTTTTCTATCAGTTTTCACGGGAAAACTTGATACGCTTACCCAATTGACTTCCGAAAGTCAATTATTTGCCAAAATTCATCTGTATTTCACGTAATTTTTGTTAGATCTTCAGATTTTAAAGGTTTATCTACTGATATCATTGATCTCAATGGAGCAAAATCTTACTCAAAGTCTGCTCTTAGCAAAGAGTGAATCCAGAAGTAGCACAGAATGTCCAAAGTTAATGACAATGGATAATTATTTCACATGGAAATTAAGATTTAAGAATTGGTCGGATGTTCAAGACACAAAGATGTGGAAGATGATTGAGAACGGATGGAAATGGCCAAAATCCCCAGTAACGGGAGAACATTTCTCATTGGCAAACATGCCCTCAGAACACCGAGAAGTTTATGATTTGGAGAGGAGAATGTTCCGTAATCTGAAAAGTGCTCTCCAAGGACAGATCTATCGTCAAATTGAAAATCTAGATACTTCTCACCAAATTTGGGAGGCATTGAGGATGTTCAATGGAGGGAACTCATTTTACAAGAAAATTAAATGCCTTGAGCAAGAGACTGAATGTTTTAAAAAGGCAATGAAGACCAAAGAATTGAAGAGAGAGTTTGATAGATTCGTCATGAAAGATGAGAGTATTTCTGCCATGATTGAACATTACCATCATCTGTTGTCAGAGATGAATAATCACGGGATTTTTCTCACTGACAAAGAAAAGACATTTAATCTTGCTAAAGGATTGCTGGAAAGGTACTCTCTACACGAATTCACGCAAATCTTGAAGGAGCATGACCTGGATTGTCAGAACAGGCTAAAGCGAGCCCATAACCCACAGGTCTAAGATCCTTCTCTCTACTCAAATACTTTTATCCGTGAAGGTCTAGCACATGAACTTAAGGACTTTAGTGATTCGTTATTGACCAATTTTGACAATGTTGAACGTAGGTTAGAATCATCTAGGTCTAAATCACTAGATCACTTCTTAGAGTCTCAACCCAAGATTCCTGAAGTTAAGTTAGAACCCCAACCTAAGGAAGAATCTATCTCAATAGGAATTCAGAATGTTGATAAGGATTTAACTCAATTTGTTAATAGACTAGAAAAGGATAGCATAGACTTGCAAATCAAATGCGAGACATATAAGAAACTTCTAGCAACAATTGAGAAAATACCTAAAGTTCCTAAAGTAGCACCCACCTATGACTTTAAAGACTTTGTTGTTGTTTCTATTGATGACTTTGTCTTAGAAATTCAGGAGTTAAATAAGTTTGTGAGTATACTTAAGAAAGAGAATGAGACCTTGCATGATCAATGTGTTTTATTGAAAAATATGGATTTAGCTAATAATACCATTTATGCTGAACCTAATGTGTCCATTATTGATAGAAAATGCAAGATTCTAAAGAATGATTCTATGATTGGTTCTTATAAAATGTCTTCCATGGTTAAAGCTAAACAAGCTTCCACTGACACTCAAAGACCAAAAGTGTTAGTTGGTACCCAAGTTGCAATTGCTGAGATTAAGTTACCCAATGCTTCAATGTCTATACCCAAGACAGTTACAAAGCGGGTTACTTTCTCGAAGACTACACCTGAACCTAGGTTGTACCAATCCTCGATGTACTCGAAGCCGGTTTCGAGTAAAATGCCAAAGACCTTAGAGGCTCCTAAACTGAAAGACAATGGTCCTCCTAAGTCTACAAAGATACCGAGGAAGTCAACTTTGAAACTAAAAGACCCCCAGGTTACCGAATCAAAGAAACCTATTTCCCTAAGCTATATAACTTACTCTAGTTATCAGACCGAACGGAACCGTCCGTTTCTGAAAGCTACTTACGATAAAAATGGAAAGATTACGGGATTTTATGATCAATATGGTTGGTTTCAACACAAACCCAAGAAACCGTCCATCGGATCAGGGAAAACCCCAAACACCAAAACTGACATTGTTTTTAAACCTAAAAGGAACACATTTTCTAAACAATTTTTAAATAAGAAGTGGAAAACCGAACCGGTTTCTTCACCAACTTCCACTTCTTCAACCATATCATTTAAATACTCTTTCAAAGAGTTACTCAAATTGAAGCCAAGATCTGTGATTATGGCTACAACGAATGATTTTCCGTTTTCAGTAATTCCACCAGAACTACTTTTAGAGGATACACCGTGTATCACTCCAAAGTGGAATTCAATGAGCATAAGTCAAATCGACAATACTTATAAATGGTATTCAAAATGATTTGACTTCATAATGACTTCCGCATAGTTCTATATGGGACTCATTCTTCAAAGAGGTTTTAAAAGTAATTTTTTTTATTTGTAAAGTAGTTATGCTTATTGTATTGTTGGAGATGAATAAATAACTGTACTGAGAATTGATATATTTGTTTAGTAAGAATTGATTTGAACGTTTATGTTTATCTGTTGTGTGATGTACTGATAGATGTGATTTATGAATTTTTGGCATTAGACAATCATAATAATAATAATGATCATCTAAGATTCAGAAGTCATGGACGATCTGTAGCGTTTGAAGGTAATCACCTAATTATCTCTGAAACTGTATGAAATGATAGTTGTTGAGGAACTCAACAGTCGGTTGAGGGTATCCCCAATCATAATTGATAATCGTTAGAGAAAGTTGGTGTTGGATGTCCCCAAGCAATATTCAATATTGCTCTACCAATTCAGCTTCACAGCTATGATTGGGACATTCAGTAGATCATTTAAGGGATTGAGGATTATCTATTTGGATGGTTCATACTACGTTGTCACGGGCCTAAGACTTTATAATCGAAACTAAACCCTGAAAATACAGAGATAACTTAGTGTATGTTGAAGTAGGTATTCCTTCTCGCTTAAAGTTGAAAAGTATGATTCTTTATTGCGGACCGTTCTAGCATTTAAGGGAGAACACCTTCGAGTGACCTGAGCATACAACAAAGAAACATGAGTTCATGCAAAGCAATGGAAACTCCATTCATGATGGCATTCAAAATAAATATATCAAAAGACACTGATATGCTGAAAAAGTAAAATATAAAGAAAATCAATGTCAATAATAATTGGCGTATCAAGATGGCAAAGTCCTGAAAGTATGAAGAATTCTAATTCATGATGTGCTCATAAAGAACTCAGATCATTCTTAGTGTGACGCCCCCGCGTAGCTTGAATTGTTTAATCATGACGTTTACACTGAACTATCAAGATTCTTGTCGTCTGCGATTTAGAGTTATACCCATTAAGACTGTAAGTTGGAAAGATACTTACCTAGATATACTCTAAATAATATATAAATGAAAGTTGAACTTTCGATTTCATTTTTCATGACAACTTGAACATAAAGAAGTTAAGGGCCTTGAGATTTATTTCGTGTGACGACTGGTCATCAGGAAAGTCTGCTTTAACTGTAGACCAATCCCCGCGGTAAATAATGCGCCTATTCGGATAATCCAATATATTCTGAGATCAGCCAAGCCAACTTGATTGAAGATTATCAACACATTGGTAGAAGCCAAAGGCTGACAGGGTTATTCAAAATGTCGTGAGAACCATCCTGTTCAATTTGAATGAAGTACATGGATAGAGATAACGGAAAGTTACACGTAATGAATTGACAACCTAATAGAAACGCACAATCATAAGTGATGAAAGAATCAAGGATTAATGAACTTAGCGGGATCTCAAAAATCACTGCTTTCTAGTGTTCAAGTAATTAATGCCAACATGATTGTCGAAATGTTCGGAAAGAATTTGTTGACGTTTAATGAGGATTGATATCAGTAATTGCATGATAATAGATATAGACTGGACAATCAGAAATGAACAACAAAGTTTAATTCGATATGTCAGTCTGGATCCAAAAATATAAACAACTCTTTGTGTACATTGATTTTTTGTTTTCCTTTAAAATATAAAATCCAAAAATACGTTTTTATATTTCTTAAATAGAAAAACCAAAAATATTTTCTTTTTGTTAATGGCTTTTGTACACATAACAGTGCAAAACCCGTTCTTCAGTGTTTTTCTCGCAGGATAAATTGGTGAATCAACTACCTACGAGGTTTTATGAAAACAATTTGACCCCGGAGGATGAAACTTATACACAACATCAATCTTGTACCTTGCTCATCCAACGCTAGCTCAGAGTGATTTTGTTAGAGCTTGATACTTGCACTGTGTCGTTGTCCTAAAATAAGGATTTACTGTGGATGACACAACCAACCTTATTCCAACATTACATTGGTCTATTCATTTCAATGTAATGTCTTATGAGAAAGTTGATGTAAAGAGTACTCATGTAATTCATTGTCGATCTTATTGCATATGCTCTCCAATGTAATTGCATAGTAGGAGTACTTAGAAAGTTTTGAAATTTATTTGTAATTTGTTGTATCAACCTACTAAGCATGATGTTCATGAAGATTCATAACCATCATGAGAAAGTGATCGTCAAATTGTGAAAAGGTTGATTAAAGCTTACTACTCCTGCATATCCAACAACAACGTGCAAGACATCTTCAAAGGATCTACTACTCTTACTTCCACACCGCAACATCAAGTTACAGAGACAACAGAGTAGTTATTTGAAAATAGAGTGGTGTCCACTACTCAACGCTTCCGCACCGCAAATTTAATCTAAAGAGTAAATTTGGATAAGAGAGATTAAAGATCAGCTGAAGATACTTCAACGGCTCCGGGGGAGCATTAGGATATTGGTTCTTCAAGATTAATCCTCTTAGTTCTATCACTCAATTTGAGAATTATAAAGCTTCAACAAATGCTGTTGTGAAGATTTAATGTGTAAAGAAATTCATTGTGAAGATCTTATCAAATCTGCAACATTCAAGAGATAGCTAAAGTTGAAGACTTTTTGTTGTGAACTTCATCAACACAAAAGAGCTTCAGAGATGTCCACACTCCAAGCCGCAGCAAAGTAAAGTTCAGAAGATGAAGAAGAGTCAGACACAACTCACATCTTAGGGGGAGATTTAAAGGATTTTATCCTGTTCGATTAAATACGTGAGTTGGTGTAGATGTTTTGCATATGACACAACTCACATCTTAGGGGGAGTTTTTGGGATAAAATCCTAGAAATTTAGATTGGAGTTTCGATGTCAATTAAATAGACGCAGTTATGTGAATTAATTAATTAGGGTCAGACGTTAAACGATTTAAGAGGTGATTGTTTACTTAATTTGTAAGTAACATGGTATAGGTATAAATACCATGTTACATCACAATTCACCTCAAGCCTTCCCATTTGGAAAACCCTTGTTATTGTGAGAGGCACCTTTGTGTGTGTTTACTCTCAATCCCCCATCCCCAATTGTTCAAGAAAGCTTGTGGAAATCATACCAATCTTGGTATTGATTTCCACCAAAATCCATTGTAATCATCAATCTAGATTTATATTATTATATGTAATATTTATTTACTAAAATCCGATTGTTTGTTTACATATTCATCATCAATTTATATTTACTGTTAGCAATTTACAATCACACATACATACGGATTGCATACACATATATCCATTTGATCAAAACAATCAACAAATCTGATTGTTGAGCTTGTTTGATTATTACTAGCAGCTGCAACTACTGTTTTAATACACAACCACAAACTACACAAGCATCACAACAGTCCATGTACACCATGTTCATCATTGTCATTTGTTCTTCAAGCTAGATCACTAAAATCACTTGTAAACACGAAATTGAAGCTAGACTCGTGCATCAACAGTACCGATGAAGCCCACGCTCTCTCTTGGCCCGATTTGAAAGAAAAGATGATCATCGAATACTTCCCGCGTGAAGAGACTCGCAAGCTCAAACAAGAGCTAAGAACTTTAGAAGCGGTCGGAAGCAACCTCAAGGCTTACAATCAACGGTTCGCCGAGCTATCCTTAATGTGCCCAAACCTCGTGAACCCCGAGTCACTAAGAGTTGAACATTACATGGATGGCCTTCCTAAGAGCATCAAACATGGGTAATGTCATCCAAACCCGCTAACCTACAAGAAGCTTTGAAGATGGCCCGTCAATTGATAGAGACGGTAGATGAAATTGTAGTACCGGCACCTAAGGCCGAGGATAAGTCGGGTGGCAACAAAAGAAAATGGGAAGCCACTCCATCAAACAACTACAACAACAACTTCACCAAAAAGCCTTTCACCTCCGACGGCAAGAAAAGTTATGTCGGAAATAAACCTTTTTGCAACAAATGCCACAAACATCACTATAGTGAATGTGACAAGCCGTTTTGCCACCGGTGCCAAAGAAGTGGTCATTTGGCCAACGATTGTAGAAGTGCCGCCCCCGTGGCTCAAAAGGGGCCCAATGCGCCAAAATCGGGCGTTTGCTTTGAATGTGGCCAACCGGGTCATTTTAGAAATGCATGCCCAAAGAAGAAAGCTAACCCCAATGCACGCGGCCGAGCTTTCAACATCAACACCGAGGAAGCCTGAGATGACAATGAACTAGTCACGGGTACGTTTCTTCTCAACAATTCTTATGTCTCTTGTTTATTCGATTCGGGTGCCGACAAGAGTTTTGTATCCAAGACTTTGAGTCATTCTTTTAGCACTCCACCACTTCCACTAGATACTACTTATACCATTGAAGTGGCCAACAGGAAACTATTGAGTGCCGACAAATTTTACCGGGGGTGTACGTTAAACTTAATGGGTAAAGAGTTTGAAATTGACTTGATACCTATAGAACTAGGGAGCTTCGAGACTGGTTAGCCAAAACAAAATCTCACATCCTTTGTGATCTTAAAGCGATTCAAATTCCTATCAAGAATGGCGAACACTTGATTGTCTATGGCGATAAGAGTTGCACCGGACTCAACCTCGTCTCGTTCCTTAAAGTTGAAAAATACCTTCGTAAAGGTTGTTTTGCGATTCTAGCCCACGTTAAGAAAGTCGAGATTGATGAGAAGCTCATCGACGATGTTCTGGTTGTTAGTGAATATTTCGATGTATTTCCCGACGAATTGCTGGGTCTTTTGCCTCATCGACCGGTTGAATTTCAAATCGATCTTATTCCCGGAGCCGCACCCGGAGCCGCACCCGTAGCACGTGCACCGTATAGGCTTACTCCATCCGAAATGCAAGAATTGCAAAGTCAAATTCAAGAACTACTTGACCGTGGTTTTTGAAATGTCCGGTTCATATTGATTATAAACGTTCCATATTAATTGATTTCGTTGCGAGGTTTTGACCTCTATATGAGACGTTTTTCAAAGACTGCATTTATTTTTAAAACAACCATAACCTTTATTTTATCAATAAAGGTTTCAAAAGCATTACGTAGATTATCAAATAATGATAATCTAAAATATACTGATTACACACGACCATTACATAATGGTTTACAATAGAAATATATTACATCGACATATGTTTCTTGAATACAGTTTTTACACAATATCATACAAACATGGACTCCAAATCTTGTCCTTATTTTAGTATGCAACAGCGGAAGCTCTTAGTATTCACCTGAGAATAAACATGTTTTAAACGTCAACAAAAATGTTGGTGAGTTATAGGTTTAACCTATATATATCAAATCGCAACAATAGACCACAAGATTTCATATTTCAATACACATCCCATACATAGAGATAAAAATCATTCATATGGTGAATACCTGGTAACCGACATTAACAAGATGCATATATAAGAATATCCCCATCATTCCGGGACACCCTTCGGATATGATATAAATTTTGAAGTACTAAAGCATCCGGTACTTTGGATGGGGTTGGTTAGACCCAATAGATCTATCTTTAGGATTCACATCAATTAGGGTGTCTGTTCCCTAATTCTTAGATTACCAGACTTAATAAAAAGGGGCATATTCGATTTCGATAATTCAACCATAGAATGTAGTTTCACGTACTTGTGTCTATTTTGTAAATCATTTATAAAACCTGCATGTATTCTCATCCCAAAAATATTAGATTTTAAAAGTGGGACTATAACTCACTTTCACAGATATTTCCTTCCTCGGAAATAAGACTTGGCCACGGATCGATTCACGAACCTATAACAAATATGTACATATATATCAAATTATGTTCAAAATATATTTACAACATTTTTAATACGTTTTACTATTTTAAAATTATTAAGTCAGCTGTCCTCGTTAGTAACCTACAACTAGTTGTCCACAGTTAGATGTACAGAAATAAATCGATATATATTATCTTGAATCAATCCATGACCCAGTGTATATATGTCTCAGGCTAGATCACAACTCAAAGTATATATATTTTTGGAATCAACCTCAACCCTGTATAGCTAACTCCAACATTACTGCATATAGAGTGTATATGGTTGTTCCAAATAATATATATACATGGGTCGATATGATATGTCAAAACATTTGCATACGTGTCTATGGTATCCAACGATTACATAATATATTAGAATACAAGTATAATACAATATAAGTTAGCTAGGATATGATTTGTATAGATTTGTTAAACATTTCCCGTAGCTAAAATAATCAAAAAATATCCAATCTTGTTTTACCCATAACTTCTTCATTTTAAATCTGTTTTGAGTGAATCAAATTGCTATGGTTTCATATTGAACTCTAATTTAAGAATCTAAACAGAAAAAGTATAGGTTTATAGTCGGAAATTTAAGTTACATGTCAATTACTAAAGAGGTAGTCATTTCCGTCGAAAAAACGACATCTTGATGACCATTTTGGAAAACATACTTTCACTTTGAGTTTAACCATAATTTTTGGATATAGTTTCATGTTCATAAGAAAAATCATTTTCCCAAAAGAACAACTTTTAAATCAAAGTTTATCATAGTTTTTAATTAACTAACCCAAAACAGCCCGCGGTGTTACTACGATGGCGTATGTCCGGTTTTACGGTGTTCTTCGTGTTTCCAGGTTTTAAATCATTAAGTTAGAATATCATATAGATATAGAACATGTGTTTAGTTGATTTTAAAAGTCAAGTTAGAAGGATTAACTTTTGTTTGCGAACAAGTTTAGAATTAACTAAACTATGTTCTAGTGATTACAAGTTTAAACCTTCGAATAAGATAGCTTTATATGTATGAATTGAATGATGTTATGAACATCATTACTACCTCAAGTTTTCTGAATAAAGCTACTTGAAATGAGAAAAATGGATCTAGCTTCAAAGGATCCTTGGATGACTTGAAAGTTCTTGAAGCAGAATCATGACACGAAAACAGTTCAAGTAAGATTTTCACTCGAAATAATATTGTTATAGTTGTAGAAATTGAATCAAAGTTTGAATATGAATATTATCTTGAATTGGAAAGATAACCTACTGTAAATAACAAATGTTCCTTGATCTTAGCTGATTACTTGAAATGGATTAGAAAGCTTGGAAGTAGACTTGCAAACTTGGAAGTATTCTTGATTTTTATGAAACTATACTTATGAAATTTATGAAGACCACTTAGAACTTGAAGATGGAACTTGAGAGAGATCAATTAGATGAAGAAAATTGAAGAATGAAAGTGTTTGTAGGTGTTTTTGGTCGTTGGTATATGGATTAGATATAAAGGATATGTAATTTTGTTTTCATGTAAATAAGTCATGAATGATTACTAATGTTTTTGTAATTTTATGAGATATTTCTTGCTAGTTGCCAAATGATGGTTCCCACATGTGTTAGGTGACTCACATGGGCTGCTAAGACCTGATCATTGGAGTGTATATACCAATAGTACATACATCTAAAAGCTGTGTATTGTACGAGTATGAATACGGGTGCATACGAGTAGAATTGTTGATGAAACTGAACGAGGATGTAATTGTAAGCATTTTTGTTAAGTAGAAGTATTTTGATAAGTGTCTTGAAGTCTTTCAAAAGTTAATGAATACATATTAAAATACTACATGTATATACATTTTAACTGAGTCGTTAAGTCATCGTTAGTCGTTACATGTAAATGTTATTTTGAAACCTTTAGGTTAACGATCTTGTTAAATGTTGTTAACCCATTATTTATTATATATAAAGAGATGTTAAATTATTACATTATCATGATATTATGATATATTAATATATCTTAGTATGATATATATATAGTTAAATGTTGATACAACGATAATCGTTACATATATGTCTCGTTTCAAAATCATTAAGTTGGTAGTCTTGTTTTTACATATGTAGTTCATTGTTAATACACTTAATGACATGTTTAATTATCATTTATCATGATTAAACATAGTGTAACAATATCTTAATATGATTCATATGTAATTAGTAAGACGTTGTTATAACGATAATCGTTATATATATCGTTTCGAGTTTTTTAATTCAATAAACACAATTTTATGTACATAACTCATTGTTAAAATACCTAATGAGATATTTACTTATCATAATATCATGTTAACTATTTATATAATCATATATATGTCATCATATAGTTTTTACAAGTTTTAACGTTCGTGAATCACCGGTCAACTTGGTGGTCATTTGTCTATATGAAACCTATTCCAATTAATCAAGTCTTAACAAGTTTGATTGCTTAACATGTTGGAAACACTTAATCATGTAAATATCAATTTCATTTAATATATATAAACATGGAAAAGTTCGGGTCACTACAGTACCTACCCGTTAAATAAATTTCGTCCCGAAATTTTAAGCTGTTGAAAGTGTTGACGAATCTTCTGGAAATAGATGCGGGTATTTATTCTTCATCTGATCTTCACGCTCCCAGGTGAACTCGGGTCCTCTACGAGCATTCCATCGAACCTTAACAATCAGTATCTTGTTTTGTTTAAGTCTCTTAACCTCACGATCCATTATTTCGACGGGTTCTTCAATGAATTGAAGTTTTTCATTGATTTGAATTTCGTCCAACGGAATAGTGAGATCTTCTTTAGCAAACATTTCTTCAAATTCGAGACGTGGAAAGTGTTATGTACAGCCGCGAGTTGTTGAGGTAGCTCCAGTTGGAAAGCTACTGGTCCGACATGATCTATAATCTTGAATGGTCCAATGTACCTTGGATTTAGTTTCCCCCGTTTACCAAATCGAACAACGCCTTTCCAAGGTGAAACCTTAAGCATGACCATTTCTCCAATTTCAAACTCTATATCTTTTCTTTTACTGTCTGCGTAGCTCTTTTGTCGACTCTGGGCGGTTTTCAATCGTTGTTGAATTTGGATGATTTTCTCGGTAGTTTCTTGTATTATCTCCGGACCCGTAATCTGTCTATCCCCCACTTCATTCCAAAAAATTGGAGACCTGCACTTTCTACCATAAAGTGCCTCAAACGGCGCCATCTCAATACTAGAATGATAACTGTTGTTGTAGGAAAATTCTGCTAACGGTAGGTGTCGATCCCAACTGTTTCCGAAATCAATAACACATACTCGTAGCATGTCTTCAAGCGTTTGTATTGTCCTTTCGCCCTGCCCATCATTTTATGGATGATAGGCAGTACTCATGTCTAGACGAGTCCCCAATGCTTGTTGCAACGTCTGCCAGAACCATGAAACAAATCTACCATCCCTATCAGAGATAATAGAGACGGGTATTCCATGTCTGGAGACAACCTCTTTCAAATACAATCGCGCCAACTTCTCCATTTTGCCATCTTCTCTCATTGGCAGGAAGTGTGCTGACTTGGTGAGACGATCAACTATTACCCAAATAGTATCATAACCACTTACAGTCCTTGGCAATTTTGTAATGAAATCCATGGTAATGTTTTACCATTTCCATTCCGGGATTTCAGGTTGTTGTAGTAGACCTGATGGTTTCTGATGTTCAGCTTTGACCTTAGAACACGTCAAACATTCTCCTACATATTTAGCAATATCGGCTTTCATATCTGGCCACCAAAAATGTTTCTTGAGATCCTTGTACATCTTCTCCGTTCCAGGATGTATTGAGTATCTGGTTTTATGAGCTTCTCTAAGTACCATTTCTCTCATATCTCCAAATTTTGGTACCCAAATTCTTTCAGCCCTATACCGGGTTCCGTCTTCCCGAATATTAAGATGCTTCTCCGATCCTTTGGGTATTTCATCCTTTAAATTTCCCTCTTTTAAAACTCCTTGTTGCGCCTCCTTTATTTGAGTAGTAAGGTTAGTGTGAATCATTATATTCATAGATTTTACTCGAATGGGTTCTCTGTCCTTTCTGCTCAAGGCGTCGGCTACCACATTTGCCTTCCCCGGGTGGTAACGAATCTCAAAGTTGTAATTATTCAACAATTCAATCCACCTACGCTGCCTCATATTCAGTTGTTTCTGATTAAATATGTGTTGAAGACTTTTGTGGTCGGTATATATAATACTTTTGACCCCATATAAGTAGTGCCTCCAAGTCATTAATGCAAAAACAACCGCGCCTAATTCCAAATCATGCGTCGTATAATTTTGCTCGTGAATCTTCAATTGTCTAGACGCATAAGCAATCACCTTCATTCGTTGCATTAATACACAACCGAGACCTTGCTTTGATGCGTCACAATAAATCACAAAATCATCATTCCCTTCAAGCAATGACAATATAGGTTCCGTAGTTAGATTTTTCTTCAATAACTAAAATGCCTTCTCTTGTTCATCCTTCCATTCAAATTTCTTCCCTTTATGCGTTAATGCAGTCAAGGGTTTTGCTATTTTGGAGAAATCTTGGATGAATCTTCTGTAGTAACCAGCCAATCCTAAAAATTGACGTATATGCTTCAGAGTTTTTAGGGTTTCCTACTTTTCAACGGTTTCGATCTTTGCCAGGTCCACCTGGATACCTTCTTTGTTCACTATGTGACCGAGGAATTGAACTTCTTCCAACCAAAATGCACACTTTGAAAACTTAGCGTACAGTTTTTCTTTCCTCAATACTTCTAGCACTTTTCTCAAATGTTCTTCGTGCTCTTGATCATTCTTTGAGTAAATAAGTATGTCATCGATGAAAACAATGACAAACTTGTTAAGATATGGCCCACACACTCAGTTCATAAGGTCCATGAACACAGCTAGTGCGTTAGTCAATCCAAACGGCTTAACCATAAACTCGTAATGACCATAACGCGTCTTAAAAGCAGTTTTTGGAATATCATCCTCCTTTACTCGCATTTGATGATATCCAGAATGTAAATCGATCTTCGAATAAACTGACGAGCCTTGTAGTTGATCAAATAAGTCGTCAATTCTCGGCAGTGGATAACGGTTTTTGATGGTAAGTTTGTTCAACTCTCTGTAGTCAATACACAACCTAAATGTACCATCCTTCTTTTTGACAAACAAAACAGGAGATCCCCATGGTGATGTGCTTGGTCGAATGAAACCACGTTCTAATAGTTCTTGCAGTTGGCTTTGCAGTTCTTTCATCTCGCTGGGTGCGAGTCTGTAAGGAGCACGAGCTATTGGTGCAGCTCCTGGTACAAGACCTATTTGAAATTCAACAGATCGATGTCGAGGTAGTCCAGGTAATTCTTTCGAAAATACATCAGGAAATTCTGTTGTGACGGGAACATCATTGATGCTCCTTTCTTCAGTTTGTACTCTCTCGACGTGTGCTAGAACAGCATAGCAACCTTTTCTTATTAGTTTTTGTGCCTTCAAATTACTAATAAGATGTAGCTTCGTGTTGCCCTTTTCTCCGTACACCATTAAGGGTTCTCCTTCTTCTCGTACAATGCGAATTGCATTTTTGTAACATACGATCTCTGCTTTCATCTTCTTCAGCCAGTCCATGCCAACTATTACATCAAATCTCCCTAACTCTACTGGTATCAAATCAACCTTAAATATTTCGCTACCCAGTTTAATTTCTCGATTCCGGCATATATTATCTGCTGAAATTAATTTACCGTTTGCTAATTCGAGTAAAAATTTACTATCTAACGGCGTCAATGGACAACTTAATTTAGCACAAAAACCTCTACTCATATAGCTTCTATCCGCACCCGAATCAAATAAAACGTAAGCAGATTTATTGTCAATAAGAAATGTACCCGTAACAAGCTTCGGGTCTTCATGTGCCTCTGCCGCATTAATATTGAAAACTCTTCCGCGGCCTTGTCCATTCGTGTTCTCCTGGTTCGGGCAATTTCTAATAATTTGGCCCGGTTTTCCACATTTATAACAAACTACATTGGCATAACTTGCTCCGACACTACTTGCTCCGCCATTACTCGTTTCGACACCATTTGTTCCTTTTGTTCTGTTAACCCCTGGTCCGTAGAACTCACACTTCGCCGCGCTATGACCATTTCTTTTACACTTGTTGCAAAATTTGGTGCAGAACCCCGAGTGATACTTTTCACACCTTTGGCATAGCTGCTTCTGATTGTTGTTGTTGTTGCGGTTGTTATTGTTGTTGGGATAATTGTTGTAGTTGTTGTTGTTGTTGTTGTTGTTGTTGTTGTTGTTGTTGTTGTTGTTGTTGTTGTGCCGTTTGTTGTAGTTGCGATTGTTGGGAGAGTTGTTGTTGTATTGGTGACTCTTATCACCGTTTTCTTCCCACTTTCTTTTGACTAGCTTCACGTTGGCCTCTTCGGCCGCCTGTTCTTTAATTCTTCCCTCAATCTGGTTCACTAGTTTGTGAGCCATTCTACATGCCTTTTCTATGGAGACAGGCTCGTGTGAACTTATATCTTCTTGGATTCTCTCCGGTAACCCTTTCACAAACGCGTCGATCTTCTCTTCCTCATCTTCGAACGCTCTCATACAAAATAGGCACAATTCTGTGAATCATCTTTCGTATGAAGTAATATCGAATCCTTGTGTTCGTAACCCTCTAAGTTCTGACTTGAGCTTATTGACCTCGGTTCTAGGACGGTATTTCTCGTTCATCAAGTGCTTGAATGCCGACCACGGTAGTGCGTAAGCAGCATTGTGTCCTACATGTTCAAGATAGGTGTTCCACCATGTTAATGCAGTATCTGTGAAGGTATGCGTAGCGTACTTAACTTTGTCCTCTTCAGTACACTTACTTATGGCAAACACCGATTTGACTTTCTCGATCCACCGTTTCAATCCAATTGGTCCTTCGGTTCCATCAAATTCCAAAGGTTTGCAAGCAGTGAATTCTTTGTAGGAGCATCCTACACGATTTCTTGCGCCGTTAGCTGCATTGCTAGATTCAGAGTTATTGTTGGTATGAAGCGCAGCCTGTACTACGGCTATGTTTGCAGCAAGAATGGTACGAAATTCCTCTTCACTCATAATCATGGTCTGTCGAGTAGTCGGTGCCATTTCCTTCAAAATAGCCAGTTGAATCGAGTTAATCATACAGAATATTAAGAGTAGTCAATAGTATTTCGTAGCATAATATGAACTCATTTATAAAAGCTTTTTCTTCATACTAGCGTTTTATAAGTTTAAATTCGGGTACTACCTACCCGTTAAGTTCATACTTAGTAGCTAATATACAATTCAACTACTACAATTCTATATGAAAAACTGATAATAATATATCACATACAAATATTCTTCAAACTTACAACTTCGCTATATTACATATAACATGAAATATAGTACACTTTGATACAGGACAGTTTTGAAGATAAATCTAGTTAATACGCAAGTTGTTCAGCAAAGGAAATAAAGGCACGTAATTCATAAGTCCAGAAACAAGTCATGCATTCTGGTTTTACTAAGATGACTTCCCATCCTTGGTCTTGTAGAAAATAACTGTTATGACCATTGGCTAGGCAGCATGTTGTAATGTCGTCAAAAGGACGAGGGTTTCGTAATGTCCAACAGCCTCGTAATAATCTAAAAACCTTGTTTCTCACCCCAACTACTGAATCCATTACTTGTGGGAAGGTTTTATTTAAAAGTTGCAATCCGATGTTCTTTTTCTCACTTTGTTAAGAAGCGAACATCACTAACCCGTAAGCATAACATGCTTCTTTATGTTGCATGTTAGAAGCTCTTTCTAATTCACGAAATCCTATGTTGGGATATGTTGAGTCAAAATAGGTTCTTAACCCGTAGCGTAAAATTGCATTTGGGTTCCCCGCATTTAACGCTTTAAAGAAAACACGGCGTAACTTACGGTCTCCCCAATGTGATATACCCCACCTATCAAAGGAAAGCCTTTTATAAATTAAGGCATTTCTGGAAAGTCTATCAAATGTTTGACAAGTTAATTTCGCAATAACTAAATATGCTGATGAATTCTGACCGACTCTAGACAAGATTTCCTCAATCATATCCTCTGGTAAGTCTTCTAAAATATTCGGTTGTTTACCCTTAACGTCCATTTTGTTTATATACTGTAAAATAGACAAGGATTAGATTCGTAAAAGATAATTAACAAACAATACAAGCAATTTTTTTATAGAACATAAAAGTACAAGCACACTACAATACATATAATACACAACATGATTACAACCCTCTAATCTGAATCACTGGTTTCTTCTTCTTCGAACTTGGTTCGTTTTCCTAATTTTCTAGGAATATAAGGTGTTCCTCTAATACGATCCGTCATTTTCCACAATGGTTTAGAAAAACCTGGTGGTTTAGAGGTTCCCGGGTCATTGTTACATTTTAGGAAATACGGATGTTGCCGATACATATAAAGTTCATCGGAGTTGGAATCGGGTTTCTCTATTTTTATACCTTTTCCCTTATTATTTTCTTTCGCTTCATTAAATTGGGTCGAGGTTATTTCTATAACATTATCAGAATCCTCATCGGGATCCGATTCATCGGAAAATTGGTAATCTTCCCAATATTTTACTTCCTCGGCGGAAACACCATTCACCATTATTAACTTTGGTCCGTTGGTTGAGGATTTTCTTTTATTTAATCGATTTACTATAGGTATCAATATTTCTTCCTCCAGAACCTCTTCTTCTTCTGCTTCCTCCTCTTTCGATTCCTCTTCTTCTGGTTCCTCTTCTTCCGGTTCCTCCTCTTCCGATTCCTCCTCTTCCAGTTCCTCTTCGGAAATTTGTGAATCTTCCCAAAATATATTCGACTCTTCATTATTATTAGGTGAATCAATGGGATTTGTACTAGAGGTAGACATCTATCACATAATATCAAACACGTTAAGAGATTAATACATCACATAATATTTACATGTTAATAATATATAGTTTCCAACAAAAAAAATGTTAAACAATCGTTTTTGAAAAAAAACACGGTCGAAGTCCAGACTCACTAATGCATCCTAACAAACTCGGTAAGACACACTAATGCAATTTTCTGGTTCTCTAATACCAACGCTCGGATACCAACTGAAATGTCCCGTTCATATTGATTATAAACGTTCCATATTAATTGATTTCGTTGCGAGGTTTTGACCTCTATATGAGACGTTTTTCAAAGACTGCATTCATTTTTAAAACAACCATAACCTTTATTTTATCAATAAAGGTTTCAAAAGCATTACGTATATTATCAAATAATGATAATCTAAAATATACTGATTACACACGACCATTACATAATGGTTTACAATAGAAATATATTACATCGACATATGTTTCTTGAATGCAGTTTTTACACCATATCATACAAACATGGACTCCAAATCTTGTCCTTATTTTAGTATGCAGCAGCGGAAGCTCTTAGTATTCACCTGAGAATAAACATGCTTTAAACGTTAACAAAAATGTTGGTGAGTTATAGGTTTAACCTATATATATCAAATCGTAACAATAGACCACAAGATTTCATATTTCAATACACATCCCATACATAGAGATAAAAATCATTCATATGGTGAACACCTGGTAACCGACATTAACAAGATGCATATATAAGAATATCCCCATCATTCCGGGACACCCTTCGGATATGATATAAATTTTGAAGTACTAAAGCATCCGATACTTTGAATGGGGTTGGTTAGGCCCAATAGATCTATCTTTAGGATTCACGTCAATTAGGGTGTCTGTTCCCTAATTCTTAGATTACCAGACTTAATAAAAAGGGACATATTCGATTTCGATAATTCAACCATAGAATGTAGTTTCACGTACTTGTGTCTATTTTGTAAATCATTTATAAAACCTGCATGTATTCTCATCCCAAAAATATTAGATTTTAAAAGTGGGACTATAACTCACTTTCACATATATTTCCTTCCTCGGAAATAAGACTTGGCCACGGATCGATTCACGAACCTATAACAAATATGTACATATATATCAAAGTATGTTCAAAATATATTTACAACATTTTTAATACGTTTTACTGTTTTAAAATTATTAAGTCAGCTGTCCTCGTTAGAAACCTACAACTAGTTGTCCACAGTTAGATGTACAGAAATAAATCGATATATATTATCTTGAATCAATCCACGACCCAGTGTATACACGTCTCAGGCTAGATCACAACTCAAAGTATATATATTTTTGGAATCAACCTCAACCCTGTATAGCTAACTCCAACATTACTGCATATAGAGTGTCTATGGTTGTTCCAAATAATATATATACATGGGTCGATATGATATGTCAAAATATTTACATACGTGTCTATGGTATCCCAAGATTACATAATATATTAGAATACATGTATAATACAATATAAGTTAGCTAGGATATGATTTGTATAGATTTGTTAAACATTTCCCGTAGCTAAAATAATCAAAAAATATCCAATCTTGTGTTACCCATAACTTCTTCATTTTAAATCCATTTTGAGTGAATCAAATTGCTATGGTTTCATATTGAACTCTAATTTAAGAATCTAAATAGAAAAAGTATAGGTTTATAGTCGAAAATTTAAGTTACATGTCAATTACTAAAGAGGTAGTCATTTCCGTCGAAAAAACGACATCTTGATGACCATTTTGGAAAACATACTTTCACTTTGAGTTTAACCATAATTTTTGGATATAGTTTCATGTTCATAAGAAAAATCATTTTCCCAGAAGAACAACTTTTAAATCAAAGTTTATCATAGTTTTTAATTAACTAACCCAAAACAGCCCGCGGTGTTACTACGACGGTGTATGTCCGGTTTTACGGTGTTCTTCGTGTTTCCAGGTTTTAAATCATTAAGTTAGCATATCATATAGATATAGAACATTTGTTTAGTTGATTTTAAAAGTCAAGTTAGAAGGATTAACTTTTGTTTGCGAACAAGTTTAGAATTAACTAAACTATGTTCTAGTGATTACAAGTTTAAACTTTCGAATAAGATAGCTTTATATGTGTGAATCGAATGATGTTATGAACATCATTACTACCTCAAGTTTTCTGGATAAAGCTACTGGAAATGAGAAAAATGGATCTAGCTTCAAAGGATCCTTGGATGGCTTGAAAGTTCTTGAAGCAGAATCATGACACGAAAACAGTTCAAGTAAGATTTTCACTCGAAATAAGATTGTTATAGTTGTAGAAATTGAATCAAAGTTTGAATATGAATATTACCTTGAATTGGAAATATAACCTACTATAAATAACAAAGGTTCCTTGATCTTAGATGATTACTTGGAATGGATTAGAAAGCTTGGAAGTAGACTTGCAAACTTGGAAGTATTCTTGATTTTTATGAAACTATACTTATGGAATTTATGAACAACACTTAGAACTTGAAGATGGAACTTGAAAGAGATCAATTAGATGAAGAAAATTGAAGAATGAAAGTGTTTATAGGTGTTTTTGGTCGTTGGTATATGGATTAGATATAAAGGATATGTAATTTTGTTTTCATGTAAATAAGTCATGAATGATTACTAATGTTTTTGTAATTTTATGAGATATTTCATGCTAGTTGCCAAATGATGGTTCCCATATGTGTTAGGTGACTCACATGGGCTGCTAAGAGCTGATCATTGGAGTATATATACCAATAGTACATACATTTAAAAGCTGTGTATTGTACGAGTACGAATACGGGTGCATACGAGTAGAATTGTTGATGAAACTGAACGAGGATGTAATTGTAAGCATTTTTGTTAAGTAGAAGTATTTTGATAAGTATCTTGAAGTCTTTCAAAAGTGTATGAATACATATTAAAATACTACATGTATATACATTTTAACTGAGTCGTTAAGTCATCGTTAGTCGTTACATGTAAATGTTGTTTTGAAACCTTTAGGTTAACGATCTTGTTAAATGTTGTTAACCCATTGTTTATTATATCTAAAGAGATGTTAAATTATTACATTATCATGATATTATGATATATTAATATATCTTAGTATGATATATATATATATAGTTAAATGTTGTTACAACGATAATCGTTACATATATGTCTCGTTTCAAAATCATTAAGTTAGAAGTCTTGTTTTTACATATGTAGTTCATTGTTAATACACTTAATGACATGTTTACTTATCATTTATCATGATTAAACATAGTGTAACAATATCTTAATATGATTCATATGTAATTAGTAAGACGTTGTTATAACGATAATCGTTATATATATCGTTTCGAGTTTCTTAATTCAATAAACACAATTTTATGTACATAACTCATTGTTAAAATACCTAATAAGATATTTACTTATCATAATATCATGTTAACTATTTATATAATCATATATATGTCATCATATAGTTTTTACAATTTTTAACATTCGTGAATCACCGGTTAACTTGGGTGGTCATTTGTCTATATGAAACCTATTCCAATTAATCAAGTCTTAACAAGTTTGATTGCTTAATATGTTGGAAACACTTAATCATGTAAATATCAATTTCATTTAATATATATAAATATGGAAAAGTTCGGGTCACTACAGTTTTATCCAACCTAGCCATTCACCATGGGGCGCTCCGATTTTATTCGTTAAGAAGAAAGATGGATACCTACGAATGTGCATCGATTATCGTTGTGATGACCCGGAAATTTCTGACCAAATTTAAACTTTATCTTTAAATGATTTAATGTTTTCGACACGATAAGCAAAGTCTGTTAGATTGAGTCTCAAAATTTTAGAACTGTTTCATATATACAATTACCTTTGACTACTCTCGACGATTCATGAACAATTATATGTATGCATATATATATATATATATATATATATATATATATATATATATATATATATATATATATATATATATGTATATGTACAAGTAAAAACAACTTTCCTACAGTAAAACATTATTTGCTACAGTAAAAATGACTTTGCTACAGTAAAACACTAATTGCTACAGTAAACACTATTTGATGTCGACGAACTAGCAAACAAAAATGGATAAGGGGGCCATGCGATCGCATGGCAAAAATACTGAAAACTCATGCGATCGCATGGGGTCTGAAATCTGGCTACATCTATAAATTCGAACGTTTTCTGATTTCTGATTCACTTTTCATTCTTCATTCCTCCGTATTATTATTTATATTAATATTATTAATTTTAATATTATTATTATTATTATTAAGATTAATATTATTATTAATCTTATTATTATTAATGTTATTAATTAGTATTATACATAAAATACTACGACGAGGTTATGAGCGTGTCACTTTCAAAATGGTTTTTAAGCGGGATAGAGCTAAGGAAATTATGGGTTATTGTCAAGGAGGTTATGGGTAATGTTCGGGGGTATATTTGTGAATCAAATCTAGTGTTTATCATCTCCGTTACGTCTACGTACTTTTCTGAAATATTGAATCACAATATTGATACGTTGAGATCTACGGTTATTTGGTAATCCGAGTTTCAGTCACATTTTGGTGAACGACTTTATATGCTGCTAAGGTGAGTTTCATTTGCTCCCTTTTTAAATGCTTTTGCAATATATATTTTTGGGCTGAGAATACATGCACTTTATTTTAAACAATGGACACAAGTACATACTAAATTCTATACTGAGTTTGAACCGAAAATCTCTTAGCTTTGGTAACTAGTAACTGTCGGTTATAAGAACTGGTGGGCGTGAGTAGTAGTATATGGATCCATAGGGCTTGATATCCCCGTCAGAGCAAGAGCACTAGCCTTTTAACGGATGTATGCTATTTGAGAAGCGTACACGTTGGTTTGCGTGTATTATTAAGATGATTATACAAAGGGTACAAATTATATATACGTTAAAGTTTAGTTACCAGGGTGCTCAATTTCGTAGAATATTTTGATAAACGTTTCTGGATGAAACAACTGAAATCTTGTGATCCACCTTTATATACAGATTATACGAAACATTAAAACTATGAACTCACTAACCTTTGTGTTGACACTTGTTAGCATGTTTATTCTCAGGTTCCCTAGAAGTCTTCCGCTGTTTGCTTATATGTTAGACAAGCTATGTGCATGGAGTCTTACATGGTATATTTATCAAGGAAACGTTGCATTCACCAAATAATCACCATGTATCTTATTTTGACTGCATTGTCAATGGAAGTAGTATTGTAAACAATTATTTACGGTGATTGCCTATATGTAGAAATCATCAGATGTCGAAAACCTTTGATTTAAATATTCATTTATGGTGTGCCTTTTCAAAAGAATGCAATGTTTACAAAACGTATCATATAGAGGTCAAATACCTCGCAATGAAATCGATGAATGACGTGTTCGTCCATATGGATTTGGAGCGATCGTCACAATCGTGAACTAAACAAATTGACGATCAAGAACCGATATCATCTTCCGCACATCGATGACCTCTTTGATCAACTACAAGGATCCCGTGTATATTCAAAAATCGATCTCCGCTCGGGTTATCATCAACTAAGGGTTAAGGGGGAAGATGTCTCCAAAACCGCTTTTCGGACTCGCTATGGTAGTTACGAATTCCTTGTCATGCCATTTGGTTTAACTAATGCATCGGTGGTGTTCATGGATTTTATGAACCGCGTGTGCAAACTGTATCTCGACAAGTTCGTTATTGTATTCATCGATGATATCTTGGTCTATTCTAAAAGCGAAGAAGAGCACGAACAACACCTTCGACTTGTGCTCGAACTCTTGAGACAAGAACGACTCTATGCCAAATTCTCCAAGTGTGAATTTTGGTTGAAAGAAGTTCAATTTCTCGGTCATGTCGTAAGTGACCAAGGCATTAAGGTCGATCCCGCAAAAATCGAAGCCATTAGCAAATGGGAAACCCCTACTACTCCTACTCACATTCGACAATTTTTGGGTCTCGCCAGATACTATCATAGATTCATCAAGGATTTCTCTTTGGTTGCTCATCCTCTAACCGCATTAACTCACAAGGAAAAGAAATTCATTTGGGCATCCGAACAAGAGTCCGCGTTTCAAATCTTGAAGACAAAGCTAACCACCACTCCTATCTTGTCACTTCTCGAGGGCAATGATGATTTTGTTGTATATTGCGATGCCTTGAAACATGGTTTTGGGTGTGTATTGATGCAACGAAAGAAAGTCATTGCTTATGCCTCTCGACAACTAAAAATTCATGAACGGAATTACACGACACATGATCTTGAACTCGGAGCCATTGTCTTTGCAATCAAAATGTGGAGACACTACCTTTATGGAACCAAGAGTACTATATTCACCGATCACAAAAGGCTTCAACACATCTTCGATCAAAAGCAACTAAACGTGAGACAACGACGGTGGATTGAAACCTTAAACGATTACGATTGTGAGCTTCGTTATCATCCCGAAAAGGCAAATGTAGTAGGCGATGCCTTAAGTCGAAAGGAAAGAGCGGTGCCTCTTCGTGTCCGAGCCTTAAACATCACCATCCACACCAATCTCAATAACCAGATTCGGGTAGCCCAAGATGAAGCCCTTAAGGATGAAAACATATCTCTTGAACGCTTGAACATCCTCACCTCACGATTCGAAGTTAAGGAGACCGGACTCCGATATTTCGCCGGAAGAATTTCGGTGCCAAGTTATGGGGACTTGCGAAGCCTTATTCTAGACGAAGCCCATAAGTCGAGGTATTCGATTCACCCTGGTGCCAATAAGATGTACCACAACCTCAAGGAACAATATTGGTGGCCGAATATTAAAAGGGACGTTGCTACTTATGTTGGAAGGTGCCTAACTTGCTCCAAAGTCAAAGCCGAACACCAAACGCCGTCCGAACTACTTCAACAATCCGAAATCCTACAATGAAAGTGGGAAAGAATAACGATGGATTTTATCACAAAACTACCAAGAACGACAAGCGGTTATGATACTATTTGGGTTATTGTAGACCGTCTCACCAAATCCGCTCACTTCCTTGCCAGGAAGGAAACCGAAAAAATGGAGAAACTTGCACAACTTTACATTAAAGAAATCATAGCCCATCACGGTGTGCCTTTATCGATTATTTCTGACCGAGATGGCCGTTTTGTTTCTATATTTTGGCGTACTTTACAAGAAGCGTTGGGAACGCGTTTAGACATGAGCACCGCATATCATCCACAAACCGACGGACAAAGCGAACGCACAATTCAAACCTTGAAAGAGTTGCTACGAGCTTGTGTTATCGATTTCAGAAAAGCTTGGGACAAGCACTTGCCTCTTGCCGAATTCTCTTACAACAATAGTTACCACACGAGTATCAACGCCGCACCTTTCGAAGCTTTATATGGCCAAAAATGTCGTTCTCCTCTTTGTTGGGCCGAAGTAGGCGACACACAAATCATCGGACCCAAACTCATTCATGAAACAACCGAGAATATCCTTCAAATCCGAGATAGGCTTAGGATGGCCCGAAGTCGTCAAAAGAGCTATACCGACAAAAGACGCAACGACCTCGAATTTCAAGTCGGTGACAGTATAATGTTAAAAGTCGCACCTTGGAAAGGTGTAATTCGTTTCGGGAAACGCGGAAAGTTAAATCCGCGGTATATTGGTCCTTTCGAAATTTTGGAGCGTGTTGGAACCGTTGCTTATCGTTTAGATCTTCCGCCTCAATTAAGCTCCGTTCATCCTACTTTCCATGTATCGAACTTGAAGAAGTGTTTTGCCGAACCCGAACTCGTCATCCCTCTCGAGGAGCTTACTATTGATGACAAACTTTATTTTGTGGAGGAACCGGTTGAGATTGTGGACCACTCGGTCAAAACGCTAAAACAAAGCCGAATTCCAATTGTCAAGGTCCGTTGGAACGCCAAAAGGGGACCCGAGTTTACTTGGGAAAGACAAGATCAAATGCAAAGGAAGTATCCTCATTTATTCGTGGATTCGGGAACGCAAGATCCTGAGGAAGAAACAATGACTACTACGCCTACTTAAATTTCGGGACGAAATTTCTTTTAAGGAGTAGGTAACGTAACATCCCGCCTTTTTATGTTTACCTTCCGTTATAATATTTTAAAGTCCGTTATGTAATTATAACATCCTCCATTAATACGCGTTTTAAAATATCTCGTTTACGTAATTCACGCACCCGATTCAAACTCGAGGGACTAGACTTACCAAATGACCAAAGATGTTACTAGGTCAAATGGTCAAACCATCATCCCTTCCACTCATTCACCTCCTCACTCTTTTACTACTTCCACTTTATTCTCTCAAACACCAAATCAAAGATTCATCATCTATTCAAGATCTAGCAAGCATCAATTCAAACAAATTACATATTCGGAATCCTTGCATCTTCCTCTTCGAATCCATACCAATCTCATTGCATTTAGGTAACTTTCTAAAAACGCTAAATTTCTTGTTCTTGGTCTTTTAAACTTAAAAGTGTGTTAATTGGTGTCTATGGCTCAAGTCTAACATGAATATGTGATTTCTATGCTTGTTCTTGTCATTTTGATGTAACTAGCTTAAACTTGAAATGGTTGTGTTTGATCTTGAGATTTGGTTGCTTAAATATTGTTAGATGTTAAAAGTGCATGTATTAAATGTATTACTAGCATCACTAGCTTCAATTTGGTATGTAGGTTGGCATGGATTAGCTTCATAAACAAAATTGTTAAATTTGTGATTTTGTGTTAGGATTTTGGTAGAAGTAAAATGAGCTTTTGTTGCATTAAATGCTTTGCAATATGGTTTGTAAGTGTTTAGTTGTATTGTATGCGTGATTACCTACGAAACGGCGTATCATATGTGTGCATTTAATTCCCGAATCGTAAATGTGCATTTATAAATTTGAAGCATTAATGATGAGCATTAATTGATCATTCAATTTGGAAATTTGATATTTTCAAATGATAATTTTGATTGATAGAATATGTTTAGTTGTGTTCCTCGTTAATTTACCTTTCCAATGATATAAGATACGTGCCTTGAATGTTTACGGTTCGTTAAATGTGTTTGAATGAAATTTGGTTTGGGACTTAGACTTTTGAAACGAGCCAGGCACCAGCTCCAGTTGATTTCCGCGGCGCGGCCATCCCATGTCGCGGCGCGACATAAGCTATGTTCAGTGGCTGTTCACCATGACACTTTTACGAAAAATGTTTGCTATGCTACGCACCTCCGATTCACATGTAACTTGTTCTAACATGCTTATAAATGATTAAAAACCTCTGAAAAATAGTTCGGGACCCGACCCGAACGTGTTGACTTTTTCGTTGACTTTGACTTGACCAAAGTTGACTTTTGTCCAAACTTAACCGATACTTGTTTAAACCGTTCTAATCTTCTTGTATACTTGATTCTTGCATGAAACTTGACAACTTGATTCACATGCTTTATAATCGAGTCATAATGAACCATATGATTAATTGAGCACTTTGACCAACCGTGTTTACCGATATTGATATGAACCTATTTGTTTAGGTCAAGACTAGCATTCGTTCTTGCACACGTTACTTTGTGAAGTACAATTTATTATTCGTGCAACCAAGGTGAGATCATAGTCCCACCTTTTCAACAACTTTTACTTTTAAACTATGGGATGAGAAACATATACGTATCATACTTTTATGCTTTGAACACAAGTACGAAAACAAACATTCCACAACGAGTTAGAACAAAAAGCCTCAATTCAATTATCATTAGTTACACTTGCAGGGTGTAAACGTGAACTTATGTTATGTGATCACATTGGGCTTGACGAGCCCTCATTCGGACGGTTCGCTACCGTTAGTGGATGAAATATATTTTCGAGTATAGTGTATGTTCTAACACTACGTAACATGGTACAAAACAGTTAAGTCTTGATAATTGGGTGCTCGCGAACATATACTTTTGGAATACAAACGATTTGGATAATCAACTATATTAAATCTTGTGGTTCAAAAACAACGTTACTAATACACCTATGATTTCACCAACGTTTTTCGTTGACAGTTTTCTATATGTTTTCTCAGGTCCTTGAACGCTAGGTGATACATGCTTCCGCACATTATTTTTGATATTTGCTTGGATGTCGAGTATACATGCATACGCGGAGCGTCTTTTGACTTAACTTAATTTGTGTCGCATAGGTTTCAATTGTACTTAAAACGTTGTAACACGTTTGGTCGTCGAACTACTTTGTAAACTTTGAAACATCTTTATAATTGAAATGAATGCGACATATTTTGGTCAAACGTTGTTTTAAAGACGTATGACCACGTAACGGGACCTAAGTAGACGGCGCCTTCAATGACGATTTTATCGGGTCGCCACACTTAATCTCTAAGTTAAACAAGCAATGGAAAAAGATCATTTCAATGGTGTGGATAACGGGAGCGACAGAGTCGTGCTTAGTCATCTCAAGTAGCAGATGATACAGTACGATTTTATTTTTGGAGTGGAGCACGCGAAAATATCCAACAATATGAAGATTTTAAGGTCTTTTGAGGATTTATCAGGCTTGAAGGTTAACTTTTACAAAAGTTACTTATTTGATATCGGTGTGCCTATGGATGTGGTTACCTCAATGGCAAATCATTTTGGGTGTAACATAGGCTCTTTTCTATTCTCATACTTATGGTTACCAATCGAGATCAAGATGAACAAAGTGGAGGCGTAGAAACCGGTGATTGAGAAACTTCAAGTAAAGGTTGTCGGATTGGAAAGTAAAAATGTGGTCTTTTGGTGGTCGATTAACTCTCGTGAAGTCGATGCTTAGTAACTTACCATTGTACTTTTTTTCACTCTTCCAGGCTCCTTTTTTGTGCAATTAATATCCTTGAAAAGTTGGGGCGTAATTTTTTGGGGTGGGTCGGGTGAGGGCTTCAAACTAGCATGGGATAAATGGGATACCATTCTTTACCATTCTTTCATGTGATCTTCATATCGTGTTAGTAAAAGTAAAGATTTGGGCACTTTCAGGGAAATGATGGTGGCGTTTTCGGATAGATTAAATGCCTTTTGGATTCGTGTTATTAAATGTATTTATGTATGGGAAGGGGGTTTGGGTTTCAATATTAACAATATGTACAACTCAACTTGGGCTAGCATTCTCAAGACGGGTTCCAATTTGTCAAATATTAAAATCAAATTTGTAAGTTCATTTGAGGTCGAAATTGGAGAGGATTGTAGCATTCATTTTTGGCAAGATCGATGGGAAGAAAATCACAAGAACGATGGGTAGAAAATCAGAGGCTGTGTGATCGATACAACAGGTTGTATCGGCTAGAGAACACAAAGATGGTTGATGTGTGAGATCGTTTAAAGTGGTCTGGAATAAATTGGGAACACTTTTGGGATTGGTCTAGACCGCTTTCTGGAAGAATATTGGATGATGTTGAACACTTGAAGGCTCTACTTACAAAAATTAAATGCAGGACCAATAGCAACGATTCAAGGAAATGGTCGATGGGGAAAAATGGGCTATTCTAAACTAGGGTATTTGTGCAGGAAATTGACAAAGTGCTCCTCAACAATGTGCATCAAGTTAAGGAAGCAACCAGAAACAAACTAGTGCCACAAAAAGCCGAGATTTAGAGAGCTCTATGTGGAAGGATACCAGTTCGTATTGAATTAGATAAAAGAGGAATAGACATGGATACAGTGGCAAAAACCAAGATGAAATCCAAATGTGATCTTAAAGTTTTTTTTCCGAAGTTAATTACCTTTGAAGGGTGTACTTTAGTGGTTGTTTACCTAAATAAAACATAAATTTAGAAAATATATGTGTTCCTAAAGTTAAATTTAGCGATTTCTTATACAAATTACAGACTATATTGTGTAAAAATTTCCAATATATTGGGATCAAAGGACCCCACACTCTAAAGAGTAGAATCGCCTCTGCATGGATACGGTTCGATGTCCAACATGTGATGATGACTTGAAACCAGTGGACTATTCTTTTTATTTTGTAAACATGCTTATGATATTTGGGAGCTAGTTATAGCTAGGTGTTAGGGCTTTGGTAATATGTCCAAGTTAAATATCAAGGAAATTTTTAATGGGAAGGGTGCAAATGAGAGATCGGGTGAAAGTAAACAAGGTATGGCAAGCGTTCGAGTAGGCTACGGGTTACACGATATGGAAGATTAGAAATCAAAATCAGTTTCGAAATTCTTTATGTCTTGAAACGATCGCCTTAAACGAGACTCAAGTTAATTCATAGAATAAGTTTCAAAGAGATCGATGAAAACAAGGTTTGAATTGTGTCAATGGCTTTTCAACCCAAACTCTTACGATGATGGGATAAAGGTTCGTACTGAAGAAAATGGTTAAGTGCAATTAGTGTAGTTGTTCGTGGTCGGTATACAGCCTTCGACTGATGTAAATACATAACCAAATTAGTATATAGCCTTCGACTGATGTAAATACATAACCAAATTATTAATAATGATATACTCCCACCGTCCCAGATTAATTGTAACCAGAGAAAAAACACAGAGTTTAAGAAATGTTATTGTACTTTTTATGTACTTTTTTCTTACTTTATAGTTTTAGCCTCAACTAATTAATAAGAAAGGTCTTTCACTTTTGTAAGTTAATTAATTCATTAGAGACAATATTGTAAACTTCGTTAATTTACTTTTCGTTTTTGGAGGACAATTAATTTGAGACAACTCGAAAAGAAATACTAGACTATTAATCTGGGAGGGAAGTAGTGTTTCTTTACTTTCCAAAAAGAAAATTTTGTATATAAATTTTGCCTATTATTTTTCACATAGAGAGTATTACATACATTATACGGAGTCCTATTTGTTCAGATTCAGAAGAGATACACAACTTCCACTGGGTAGAGTTAAAAAGCAATTGAAACGCAAAGTAACCTTAATTCAAATTCACAAGAAAAGGTAAATACAGCCGGAAACAAAAAACAATTCAATTGAACACTAATAATCATCATTAGAATCATTATCATCACTAATCATTAGTCATTACCAAAAGCAAAAGCTTCAAAAACACCATTAATGGCAGATCTAACCCTTTCATGATACCATTAACAAAAAAATAAACAAAAAAATACTAACGCCATGAAGAAACACTGATAAGAGGTACATCATTCCAAGCAAGTGATAGAAACCCTAATTGTGAATCATCATCATCATCATCATCAATTAAAGTATACATCTCACTGTAATTATAACTCCATAGCAATATTTTAGCTTGACTTACTGCATAATTACTTAAATTAACCCTTTCAAAACCCGATTTCGTCATCATTTTCCGCCATTGTTCTTTCTCCTCCATTCGTTCCCTTTTACTTCCTTCTTCCTCGTACCCAACCACACCTGCAATTCGCCTTCCGAATAACGATCTTTCGACCAATAACCTTTCCTTCGACCCACGTGTCATATTCGGTTCAAGTGAATCAAACAAAGCCGAATAATAAGTTAACGCGTTATCAAACCGTTTAACAAACCCTACGCGATTCAAACTTGCTTCATATTCGCCTAACGTCACAATACCAGGATTCAACGATTTCGCTAGATTTAGCGCTTTCTCAACTGCATTCGTGTTTTCGTCTAACAAATTATACAACTGAAGCATGAAATTAACAGCTAAAAACTCATTTTCTTCTATCCAAAAGCTTGAAACATCAAGTTCTTCAATAGGAATTGAAATGTGTTTGAATTCGAAGTTTAGATCTAGTACCTTTGCGAATTCACGGAGCCGGTTACCGGTCGCGATAAGCTCTGTATCTGGCGAATCTCCTAGAATTAAAGCTGGAATACCCGAGATCCGGATCCGATTCGGTTTACCAGCGGGTCGGGTCGCTAGGGCTTGTAAAAGTGATGCCCATTGGACACCTTGAAGAATACCGAAATCAACGATGTGAATTGTATCGGCGGTTTCGGAAGCTTCTAGAATCGCTTGATTTGCAGTTAAGTGAGCGAATTTGAAGTACGGACAAGCGTCATTTAAAGCTTTGTAAGTGAGAGTGAACTCTTCAGGTGACGTCACATCAGAAACTGCACGTGCTTTCTGCGTGATACGGCTGTGTAAAGCTTCAGCGAAGTAAAACGCTACTCTCTCCGTCGGATCTCCGTCGCCGGTTAGTGAATCTCGGAGGCGATTAACGGCTTTTGTTGCTTCTGCTGGATCTGTATCTACAGTCCGCGCGATATCAGTTAGGGTTTTGAGTAACGGTTTCGATTGAATACTCTCCGGTGAACTTGTTGAAGTCGACGGCGGAGCAGTTTCTGGCTTCGTTTCCTTCTCCGGCGGTAATAGATGTTCGGAAGTGAGAAGCACCGAAACCGCCGCCGCCTGTGACGGCGGCTGCCAAGTAGGATTTTTCAGATCGGTGGAAAATGGATCGGCGGCGGCGTATAGAGTGAAATCAGAGGACGGTTGCCACGTGGAACTCACCGTCGTTGAGTCAATTAAACTCTCCATCCACTCGTCGGTATCAAAGTCACCGACGGAACCAGAGGCGGCTACAAAATCGGCGAACTTAAACCCTAGCTGATGGTGTTGGTGGTGGTCCAAGTTAGGGAAGTGAAATCCAGTGGTTTCTTCTGTTCCGGCGACATCAGGAGGTTCGGCTTCAAACGGATCGGAAAAGTTGTAAGGGAGAGATGAAGATTGGTGGCCGGTGGTGGTGGTAGTGGTCCAAAATGGATTAACATTTAACGGCTGTTGGTGATGGTGGTGGTGTTGTTGATGATGAAGTTGTTCTTGCTGTTGTTTTTGTTGGATAACTTGTTGAGCTATGGCCATTAAATTGCCACTGTCGGTGCACATATAAGCTGCCATTATTCACTGAATTGTTGCCGGCGACGGTGTTTATGTCATCAGTCAGTAGAGAGAGTAGAGTAATAACGGTGAGTATATATTATGAGCAACGGCAACATTTGAGATATATTAAATTAAAAATAAAAAGGTTATTATATTAAAGATAAATTAAATTAAATTAAAAAGATTATTTAAAAATTTAACAACCAAAAATGAAAAAATGAAAAGAAAAAATTACACGAATGGACCTTATGATTTATCCTCAATTATGTGGCGGTCCTTGTAATTTTTCTAGACGTGTTTTCGGTGATCCTATCATTAACGGTCATTAAAAACTTCCTTCAAATTTTGAAATGAGTCTCGCATATTAGGTTATTTTAGTAATTTCATCTTTTCTATTTCTTTTAGTCGCTCTATCATCATCGTCATAAACTATCCTTTTTCATCTTTTCTATTTCTTTTAGTCGCTCTATCTTCATCGTCATAAACTATTTTGTATCCTTATCCAAAAACAAGATAAACTATAATTATTTTTCTCTAAAGCTAGATAAGAAAAAAAAAAAAACATCAAAATTATTATCTTACATACTGATATATCTATATTAATGAATTACAGAGAAGAGTCATTACTTTCTCACCAATAAACAACAACAAAACACACATGGTTCAGTAACATAACAACCCCACTTAATTTTAAACTCGAAATATAATAATCGTGTGTATTTTCATATTACTGTACCAGTTTTGCTGTACTTAAATACTAGTTCAGCAACCACATACTTTAAACTCAAGAGCTGAAGAGGATGATGATGATGGCATACTGCGATGGGACGCAGTTGGAAGATTCAGGTGATTGTCTTAATGGTAGTTTTTCGTGGATGGATGAACAACTTGAAGATGAATAAATCGATTAGATCTACAATTTTTCAATTTCGATCTACAAGTTTTCAAATTCGATTTTGCCCAAAATCGTTCGGATATGCAAGGCTATGAGATTTTCTTAAGTCAATATTGCTGAAATGGTCCTTGTAGTTTGTACCAAAATGTTGAGTTAGTTCCTGTGGTTTTTTACGGATTTTATCCCCGTGGTTTGCAAATGCTGCTGATTTCGTCCATCTGACTGATGGTGGTCAAAAAATTCCGTTAACTCCAGTCATGTGCTAAACATGTGAGGGTATCTTCATCTTCTTCTTTCCTTACCTTCTTTTCTCTTATATTAGCATCCACATTCATTCATCTTTCGCAAGTCCCCAAATCACAAACCATAATCAATAACAAATTCATTTACATTCCCAAATTTAAATCTAAATCCAAATCCAAATTTAAATCTAAACCCGAATCAGGATATATCTTCCAAATTAAAGCAATAGAAACTTAAAAAGAAGATGCATACCAAACATAACTTTTGAACTAAATCTCATACATTAATGAGGTAGAAAACCACATTATCACTCTAATAACATCACCACATCAAAACATACATTAATCGACAGCTACATATGGAAAAAGTACAACCACAAACCACGTTATCTCTCTAGTAACTTCACCATAACAACTGTAGAAAACACGAACAACCGTCGACTGATCTATTAGTGATGACGACGGATCTGAGCAATCGTCGCCGAAAAACATAAATCTGATTTGATCACCCCTTTTTCTTCCATTAAAGTTGTGAAATTATCGAGAAATACCTTTGATTTCATTTTTCTAAGCAGCTTAGTCGGTCGACATTTGGCAAGTGGTTGCAGTTGTTGTAGGTGGAGGGTTTCAAAAAAATCAAGCAGCTCATCCACACCAAGCAGATGACGAAAAAGGGTTGTGAAAGTGTTGTAGGTGGTCGATTGAAACACAATTAATTTTATTTATTTTTATATCTGGGAAGGTATATTTGGATTTGGGTTTAGATTTAAATTTGGGAATGGAAATGAATTTCATGTTTATTAAGGTTTGTGATATGAGGATTTGAGAAAGATAAATGAATGTGGATGATGATATAAGAAAGAAGAAGGTAAGGAAAGAATAAGACGAAATACGTCAAAAAAACGACGAGTGACTAAATCAGCTTTTTGGCACAAACAACGACATTTCACTAATTTTGTCTTTTCTTAGTTAATTTGATATTTTTTTACTCATTTTGTTCATCAAACTTTCTTATAGATTTGTTTTTGTAACACCCCGTTTTTCAGTTACGCGTTATTTTGGACGTCATTCGAATTACGAGGCGTGTAAGCGTATATTTGAATCTCAAATAAAGTTTGAGTTGATGTTCCAAAACCTTACCATTGGATAGTAAATCTCATTACGTTTCCAACGATATTTGATTCATCGAAAACGGAGTTACGGTTTGAAAGTTACGACCAAAACAAGATTCAGATTCAGGTTCGAGTGTTAAAGTTGTTCCTTGCGTTCTTAGCTACGTTTTGGTAGTGGTGGTAAGTCCTAACTCCGATTTTCTTTATTTGATTTTGATATTCAAATTAGGGTTTGAGCTTGATTTTGTTAGAAACCCTTGAATAGTTGTGAAATGGGTTTGTTGTGGTTAGTAGATGGGTTTTGACCCGTTATTGGCGGGTTAGGGTTTGATGACGAATTTGGTCATGGTTTTGGGTATAATCACTAAATCATAAATGTGTTAGTGTATAGATGTTCATAAGAACTTGTGTACTAGTTAAAATGGGTATTGACCTTGATTTGTGCCGAATTATGTTTTGGGTCAAGATGTGATGAATCGAGTATATAAATGTTTGATTAAAGTGTTAAATAGTGTTTTGGAAAGTAAATCACTAGCCGTTAGTGATTAAAGATATTTTTGGGACTCATGTTAAAATGGGTTGACTTTGATGGGTCAAAATTGGTAATGACACTAGTTTTGGTCAAATGGATGTTAAACGCTTTTGTTAGATATTAAGTGGCACTTTTTGAATGAAAATAATCATGGGAAGCGATTTTGGTTTAAATGGCGTCAAGTATAACTTAGGTTAAATTGTACTTGTTTGATGGGTCAGAATTACCACCCGTAGTGGTAATTGGTGAAGTCCACTTTAGGTGTCTAAATGGGCGGTTTGTGGAGGTAGGTATAATGTGATGCCCCGTACAAAACCATCGTGTATGGATCATCAACAACAGGATCATTACAAGGTCAAACACTATATGTTGTTTTAAAATAAGTTTGCATTCATAAGAAAAGGTGACGTCATAACCAACGCCAAATGTTTAACATACGATGATGTGCCTCTACGAATAGAAGGCGATAATAATATACGTAACCCAATGGTCGTTACAAATTCATTGTTTCAAAAGTAACATAGTTTGCATGCAAAATAAACGTTTCATGCGAAGACATCTCTAATAAGCGCAGCGGGAGTCTACAAAGCATGACAACTACAGCGGAAGCAATCAAACCTTAAACACCTTAGAAAAACATGCTTAAAAACATCAACACAAAGGTTGGTGAGCTATAGTTTAAGTATAACAGTAATGTAAGGTAGGCCACGAGATTTCAGCGTTTCAAAACAGTATGAAAAGTATATGTATAACCGTGAGCACTTGATAACTAACTTAACGTAAATAACACCCCCTAAAAGTACACTTGGCGAGTGCATAAGTTTATGAAGTATTAAACACCTATTAAATGATAGCACTACTAGCCCGAGTGGGGATGTCAAACCCTATGGATCCATATCTAAGATTCGCGTTCACCGGTTCAAAGACCAATGACTAAACGTTACCGAGCTAAGGGGAAAGTTTATGCCGTTGTATAACCCACACATATATAAAGTTTAAGTACTCGTGCCTAGTATGTAAAACGTAAAATGCGCATGTATTCTCAGTTCCCAAAATAGTTAAAGTATAAAGGGATGCTATAACTCACAGTGGAAAGTAATAAAAGTCGATATGCGGGAATAGTAAGCAAGTGGTTGGTCCGAAAGGTCCTTAACCAAAGTCAAAAGTTACTAAGTCAGTAAATCGTTCCCAAAGGTTTAAAAGTATGTAAATTAGGTCTTAAGTATCATCATCATTCATCATTAACCAAAAAATGTAAAGTAAGTTTCAATCAAGAATAGAGTTTGAAATAAAGGCTGACTTCGTTCAGTCGCCACAACCTCTATACAAACTGAAATGAAGTGAGACCAGTGGCCTGACTCTGTATATGAGTCCCCTAGAGGCCGACCAATTTCCATAACCAAACTCGTCTTCGTTTGACCGTGGTGATGGTTTAAGTGCGAGTAGGTCAGAAATTTCAGCACGACGTTAAAAGGGTGTAGTGACTTTCGGATGGCCATAAATCCTAAACCGTAACTCGGATTAAGATGAGGTCTAAACGGAAAATCATCTACTCAAACTGAACTAGCTGGAAATCAACTTTTCCGGTAGCCCAGGTTACTGATCAGTTCCAGAAAACAGTAAGTAAGGTGTTCCGGTGGGTTCTTGGTGCTTGATGCTCATCACGGTTCTCATCCTTGATGCTTATAGCTTCAAGTGTACAACTCGTTGATGGGTTTGCATCATCTTAACCAAGTTTTAACCATAATAACACTAGTGTAAGTCTAAGATATGTAGCACAACTCACTTAAGAGTTGTAAGTAGTTTGATGAACCAAAGTTACATCAAGATCTTAGATCCGACACATACATGAGTTCTAATAGTAATATTAAGCTACAAACTTGAAAGTAAACTAAATAAACAAGATCTTAAGTTGTAAAACTTAGATCTTAGCTAGATCTTAAAGATCCTAGACTAGAAAGTCTAGATCTAGTGTTCTTAAGTTAGACCCTAAGTTATAAGACTTGGATCTTTACTTTAATGAAACCATAAGTTATGAAACTTAGATTTTCATCTTGTAAAATGTATATAAGCTTATAAGCTCTTGTTTGCAACAAAATTAGAAGACCATAAGCTATAGAAACTTAGATCTAACATAAGTGTTTGAAGTTATAACTAGAAAGTTATACTTCCATGTTCTTGAACTTATAAAGTTAACTTTAGTTTCAAGAAGTATGAGATCAAGCTTAACTAGTAATACTTGACCAAATTAACAACATCACAACTTTAAAGTACTTACAAAAGAAAGAAATAAACTAAAGTTACAAGTATTATGTTCATGTTTGTTTCATACTTAAGAAGATTCAAGTCAAGCTTGGATCTTAAGAATTTAAGTCTACAAATCATGAACACAAGTATAATGATAAAGTTTATGAACCTTAAATCTTATAACATTTAAGTGTAGAACCATTTGTTAGATTCTTGTTCTTGGTTCTTCATCAAACAAAGATGGAAGTAACCAAGATTACATGAAGATACAAGTTATAGAACTTGATCTTTAACAACAACAAACAATAATAAACTACAAACTAGTAAAATGATGATGAATGGTGGCGGTTTTAGGAAGAAAAAGAAAGAAGAAAAGAAGTTGTTACTTACAAAGCTTTGAGAGAAAAAAGAGAATAAATGAAAGTGTGTAAGTATGTGCGTGTAAATGTGAGAGGAATACTAGTGAATATGTAACACAAAAAAAATTTAAACTCCTCCTTGCTTCCAAAACTGACGGTTTAGGCACCAAAGAGGAAAGTCAAGACTCACTTTCATGTCTTGGAGAATGGTGTAAGATCAAAATGGTATTAAAGTTAAATTGCATGGGAGCTTGGTGCTAGCATGCTTGACAAGTCTCTTCATACTTAAGTTAATTATTCCATGTTTATCATTAATAAAACACTAGCTTAAAAGTGTGCTTACTTAGTCCATTAAGAAGGTAGGGTGGGCTTCCAAGTCCATGTACATTAATAAAAGCCCAAGTCCAAGTAAGTATGCAACAATTAAATAAATAAAGCCCAAGTAATTAACTACTTGCATTAGTTAATTAAAAATGATTAATAATAATAATTAATCATGTACGTAAATAATATTCGAAATATTATTCGTGAAAAGTACGTATGTTACAAAGACAAGTCGAGCCATGTAAAGTCAAATACGGCAACAAGTAAATGTATAAAAATACATTTATTAACACGCAAGTATTAATAATAAATATTAATAATAAAAGTTGGAAAATCCAGGGTCGTTACATATAAACCCTTGGTTAAGGGTGTTGGGCGTCGAATTCTCTTGTAGAGAATGTATGTTGATTGTGTGTATATCTATATGCGTATTATAGGTAAAAGCTTGCTCGATTGCGTTTGGAGGCGATTTACATATATGACTTGTGCAGGCATCTCGAGGTGAGTGGAATAATTATATATATGCGTATATAGTTTATTTTCTTTTGGGCTTGTGGTTAGTGTTATCCGGGCTTGTGAATTCACTATAGTGTTATCCGGGCGTGTGGATTCACTACTCTTTTGTGCGATGGAGGCCACATGTGCGTGAAGGGTGGTTCGGTAAGTGCGGACGTCCACCTAGGGGGTTAGATGTACACTAAGGGTCATTGTGCGAGTAGCAGCGGCCATTGTGCGAGTACCGTTCCCTTGTGTTGTGTGTGTGTGTGTGTATGGTTAATCATATACGTGAAGGGTGGTTCGGTAAGTGCGGATGTCCACCTTGGGGTTAGTTATACCAACGGTCATTGTGCGAGTACCGTTCCCATGTATGTGATAATAGTTAACCATGGTTATGTGTTGTATTGTTATTAGCATATTATATTGTTTTGGTTATATTCTATTGATGGGTTAGCTTGCGGTAATGGAGACTTTTAGCTTTATACTTTGTGATGGTATGCTAATTAGATTGCTAGCATGTAAGCGGTATTTGTGTAAGTGATTGCAAGTAGGTAAATGATATATGTATGTGTATAATTATTGCATTCACTAAGCCTAGGCTTACCCCTCTCGTTGTTTACCTTTTTACATGTATTGTGATTATGATGCTAGCTAGTTGTTAGACTAGATGTGTGTGATGCCCGTACAAAATTAACGTGTACGGATTATCAACAACAGGATCATTACAAGGTCAAACACTATATGCTGTTTTAAAATAAGTTTACATTCATAAAACGGAGTGACGTCTTAACCAATCATTAAAAGTTTTACAACCGATAGTGTGCTTCTATGAATAGAAGCAATTAATAATAGTACGTGACCCAATGGTCGTTACGAATACATTGTTCAAAAATAATAAAGTTTGTGAATGCAAGATAAACGTTTCATGCGAAGACATCTCTAACACAAGCAGCGGGAGTCTAGAAAGCATGGCAACTACAGCGAAAGCAATCAAACCTTAAGCACCTGAGAAAAACATGCTTAAAAACGTCAACACAAAGGTTGGTGAGCTATAGTTTAAGTATAACAGTAGTAAGGTAGGCCACGAGATTTTAGTGTTTCAAAATAGTATGAAAAGTATATGTATAACTGTGGGCACTTGGTAACTAACTTAACGTAAATAACACCCCCTAAAAGTACATTTGGCGAGTGCATAAGTTTACGAAGTATTAAACACCCGTTTAATGCTAGCGCTACTAGCCCGAGTGGGGATGTCAAACCCTATGGACCCATATCTAAGATTCGCGTTCACCGGTTCAAAGACCAATGACTAAACGTTACTGAGCTAAGGGAAAAGTTTATGCCGTTGTATAACCCACACATATATAAAGTTTAAGTACTCATGCCTAGTATGTAAAATGTAAAACGTGCATGTATTCTCAGTTCCCAAAATAGTTAAAGTAAAAAGGGATGCTATAACTCATAGTGGAAAGTAGTAAAAGTCGATACGCGGGAAAAGTAAGCAAGTGGTTGGTCCGAAAGGTCCTCAACCTAAGTCAAAAGTCACTAAGTCAGAAAATCATTCCCAAAGGTTTAAAAGTATGTAAATTAGGTCTTAAGTATCATCATCATTTATCATTAATCAAAAAGTGTAAAGTAAGTTTCATTCAAGAATAGAGTTTGAAATAAAGGCTGAATTCGTTCAGTCGCCACGACCTCTATACAAACTGAAATGAGGTGAGACCAGTGGCCATGGCTCCGTTTATGAGTGCCGTAGATTCTGACCAATTTCCAGAACCAAACTCGTCTTCGTTTGACCATGGCGATGGTTTAAGTGCGAGTAGGTCAGAAATTTCAGCACAACGTTAAAAGGGTGTAGTGACTTTCGGATGGCCATAAATCCTAAACTGTAACTCGGATTAAGACGAGGTCTAAACGGAAAATTATCTACTTGAACCAAACTAGCTGGAAATCAACTTTTCCCGTAACCCAGGTTAATGATCAGTTCCAGAAACCAGTAAGTAAGGTGTTCCGGTGGGTTCTTGGTGCTTGATGCTCATCACGGTTCTCATCCTTGATGCTTATAGCTTCAAGTGTACAACTCGTTGATGTGTTTGCATCATCTTAACCAAGTTTTGACCATCATAACACTAGTATAAGTCTAAGATATGTAGTACAACTCAATTAAGCGTTGTAAGTAGTTTGATGAACCAAAGTTACATCAAGATCTTAGATCCGACACATACATGAGTTCTAATAGTAATATTAAGATACAAACTTAAAAGTAAACTAAATAAACAAGATCTTAAGTTGTAGAACTTAGATCTTAGTTAGATATTAAAGATCCTAGACTAGAAAGTCTAGATCTAGTGTTCTTAAGTTAGATCCTAGGTTATAGAACTTGGATCTTCACTTTAATGAAACCATAAGTTATGAAACTTAGATTTTCATCTTGTAAAATGTATGTAAGCTTATAAGCTCTTATTTACAACAAAATTAGAAGACCATAAGCTATAGAAACTTAGATCCAACACAAGTGTATGAAGTTATAACTAGAAAGTTATACTTCCATGTTCTTGAACTTATAAAGTTAACTTTAGTTTCAAGAAATATGAGATCAAGTTTAACTAGTAACACTTGACCAACCAAACAAGAATCACGAATTGAAACATGTACAAAAGAAGAAATAAATTAAATCTACAAGTAATAAGTTCATGGTTGTTCATACTTAGGAAGATTCAAGCCAAGGCTTGGATCTTTAAGAAAGTAAACCTTAAGTTTACAAAACATGAACACAAGTATGATTATAAAGCTCATGAACTTTTTTTTTAACAAGTTTTATGGAGGAATAAAACTATAAACATGATCCTCCTTGCTTCTTGTATGTTCTTGTATAAACAAGATAATATGAAGAATAAACTAGAAAGTTTGATTCTTAACAACTAGTAAGTAAACAACAACAAAAGAACAAGTAACAAAACAAGTAATTGATGATGATACTTGTGCTAGAATTCGGTTTTCAAAGGGAAAAAGAAGAAGAAAATAGTTCATGTTACTTACAATGTAGAGAGAAAAGATGAGAGAAAAAGAGTAGTAAAATGAAGTGTGTGTAAAAGTGAAGTAATACTAGCTAATAAGTAACAAAAAAATTTGAAAATGGAACTCCCTCTTTGTCCATGGATGCCGACGGTTTAGAGGACAAAAGGGGAAAGGTCAAAAGTAATCTTTCAAATGTTGGGAGATGGTGTGAGCTCAAAATAGTATTAAAGCTAAATGGCATGAGAAAGAGGTGTAAGTATACTAGTAACAAGTCTCCTCATATCCCTAATTAATCTTGTTTTGTCTTAATGAAATACTTGCATAATAATGGGCTAATTAGTCCATTAAGAAAGTAGGGTGGGCTTCCAAGTCCATGTCCATTAATAAAGGCCCAAGTCCAAGTATGTAACAATTAATTAAATAAAGCCCAAGTAATTAACTACTTACACTAGTTAATTAAAAATGATTAATAATAATTAATCATGAACGTAAATAATATTCAAAATATTATTCGTGTAAAGTACGTGTGTCACAAAGACAAGTCGGGACATGTAAAGTCAAATACGGTAACAAGTAAATGTATAAAAACACATTTATTAAAACACAAGTATTAATAATAAATATTAATAATTAAACGTTGGAATATCCAGGGTCGTTACATTACCCACCTGTTAAAGAAAATTTCATCCCGAAATTTAATTTCATCCCGAAATTTTAAGATGAGCTAGATGGAGGAGTTGGGAAAAGGTGAGGATACTTCTGCATCATTTGATCCTCTCGTTCCCAGGTAAACTCAGGTCCTCGTTTGGCATTCCATCAGACTCGGACGATCGGAATCCTGTTGTGTTTTAAAGTTTTGACCTCACGGTCCATAATTTCGACAGGCTCTTCCACAAAGTGGAGTTTGTCATCAATTGTAAGTTCCTCCAATGGTATGACATGTTCCGGTTCAGCAAGACACTTCTTCAAATTCGATACATGAAAAGTAGGATGAACTGAGCTCAATTGAGTTGGAAGATCCAAACGGTAAGCAGCGGGTCCAACACGCTCCAAGATTTCAAAAGGACCAATGTATCGCGGGTTTAAATTTCCACGCTTTCCAAAACGGATTACACCTTTTCAAGGTGCGACTTTCAACATTACACGGTCACCCAAGTTGAATTCGAAGTCTTTACGTTTAAGGTCTGCATAACTCTTTTGGCGATCACGGGCCGTCTTGAGTCTCGCTTGAATTTGGACAATCTTCTCAGTTGTTTCATGGACTATCTCGGGTCCGGTGATTTGCGTTTCGCCTACTTTGGCCTAACAAATAGGAGAACGGCATTTGTGACCATACAACGCTTCAAAAGGTGCGGCATTAATACTCGAATGATAACTGTTGTTGTAAGAGAATTCGGCTAGCGGCAAATGCCTTTCCCATGCCTTTTCGAAATCAATGACACATGCACGCAACATGTCCTCCAAAGTCTGAATCATGCGTTCGCTTTGTTCGTCAGTCTGCGGGTGATACGCAGTGCTCATGTCGAGACGAGTCCCCAAGGCTTCTTGCAAAGAACGCCAAAATCTGGAAGCAAAACGGGGATCGCGATCTGAGATGATCGATAAGGGTACACCATTACGAGATACAACCTCTTTTATGTAAAGTTGAGCGAGTCTCTCCATCGTATCAGTTTCCTTCATGGCTAAAAAGTGTGCAAATTTAGTAAGACGGTCAACGATAACCCAGATGGTATCGTATCCGCCCACTGTCTTTGGTAACTTCGTAATGAAATCCATTGTTATCCTTTCCCACTTCCATTGCGGGATTTCTGGTTGCTGAAGTAACCCAGAGGGCCTCTGATGTTCGGCCTTAACTTTCGAGCAAGTCAAACACTTACCAACATAAGTTGCAACGTCCTTCTTAAGATTAGGCCACCAGTACTGTTCCTTAAGATCGTGGTACATTTTACCGGCTCCTGAGTGAATCGAATATCTCGACTTGTAGGCTTCTTCTAGTATAAGGTTCCGTAGATCTCCATAACGAGGTACCCAAATTCTTTCGGCATAGCATCGGAGTCCAGTCTCCTTAACTTCAAATCGAGAAACGAGAATGTTCAAGTATTCATGAGATATATTCTCCTCCTTGAGAACCTCATCTTGGACTGCTCGGATCTGGTTATTGAGGTTCGAATGAATGGTGATGTTCAGTGCTCGAACACGAAGAGGTGCCATCCTCTCCTTTCGGCTCAAAGCGTCAGCTACATCATTGGCCTTGCCAGGGTGATAACGAATTTAACAATCATAGTCGTTCAGTGTCTCGATCCATCGACGCTGTCTCATATTTAGTTGCTTCTAATCAAAGATGTTTTGGAGGCTTTTATGATCGGTGAAAATAGTGCTCTCTGTTCCATAAAGGTAGTGTCTCCACAGTTTTAATGCAAAGACAACGGCTCCAAGCTCGAGATCGTGCATTGTGTAATTTTGCTCATGAATCTTCAGTTGACGAGAGGCGTAAGCGATAACCTTTGTTCATTGCATCAGTACACAACCAAAACCACTTTTCGAAGCATCGCAATAAAAAACGAAATCGTCACTGCCTTCAGGAAGTGATAAGATAGGTGCGGTGGTTAACTTCTTTTTCAAGGTTTGAAATGCTGATTCCTATTCGAGTTCCCAAATGAACTTCTTCCTTTTGTGAGTCAACGCAGTCAAAGGACGCGCAATTAGAGAGAAACCCTCAATAAATCTTTGGTAGTAACAGGCGAGGCCTAAAAATTGGCGGATATGAGTTGGAGTAGTGGGGGTTTTCCACTTGCTGATAGCTTTGATCTTTGCGGGATCAACTTTGATACCTTGATCACTCACAATGTGACCCAGAAATTGGACTTCCTTCAACCAAAACTCACACTTGGAGAATTTTGCATAAAGTTGCTCTTGTCTCAAGAGTTCCAACACTAGACGAAGATGTTGTTCATGTTCTTCTTCACTTTTGGAGTAGATGAGGATATCTTCTATGAAGACGATAACGAACTTATCCAGGTATGGCTTGCATACACGATTCATGAGATCCATAAACACGGCAGGTGCGTTGGTTAAACCGAATGGCATCACGAGAAACTCATAATGGCCATAACGAGTTCTGAATGCAGTCTTCATCACGTCGCTCTCCTTCACCCTCAACTGGTGATAACCGGATCGCAAGTCGATCTTAGAGTAAACGCTCGATCCTTGTAGTTGATCAAAAAGATCGTCAATTCGGGGAAGAGGATACCGATTCTTGATCGTCAATTTTTAGTTCACGGTAGTCGATACACATGCGGAATGATCTGTCCTTCTTCTTCACAAACAAAGCAGGTGCGACCCAAGGTGAGAAACTTGGTTGGATAAATCCACGGTCTAGCAGTTCTTGTAATTGGCTCTGCAACTCTTGCATTTCAGAAGGTGCGAGTCGATAAGGTCGCGAGCTACAGGTGCATCCCCTGGCACTAAATCGATCTGAAACTCCACTGCTCTCGATGCCGGTAATCCAGGCAATTCTTCCGGAAAGACATCGGAAAATTCGTTCACAATTCGTACATCGTCCACGCTCTTCACCTCAGTTTCTAACGTTTTCACATGTGCTAAAACAGCAAGACGTCCTTTCTTCATGATGTTTTGCGCTTTCATGCAACTAATGAGATTCAGTTTCGAGCTACATCTCTCTCCGTAAATAATCAGTGGCTCACCATCTCCGTGTGGTATACGAAGAGCTTTATCTCCACAGATAATGTCAGCCCTTATCTTGGTCAACCAGTCCATACCGACAATAACATCAAAGCTTCCCAACTTAATGAGTATCAAGTCAATCTCGAAATCCACACCAGCTATGTTGATAATAGCTCCACGGCTAATTTGGTCAATTTTCTCAAGTTTTCCATTGGCTACCTCTACAAGCATACTCTCCTTTAAAGGAACCAACGACCAATTTATCTTAGAGAAAAAGTGTCTACATACATAACTTCTATCGGCACCAGTATCAAACAGAACATAAGCTAATAAATTGTTGATAGTGAATATACCTGTAACCAAGTCGGGGTTCTCACGGGCATCCCTTGCGTTTACGTTGAAAGCTCTTCCACGCTGTGGTTCGCTGTCCTTTCACTTGTTGGGACACTCATTTTTGAAGTGGCCCAGTTGTCCACATTCATAGCACTTTCTCGGTCCAGTAGGGTTTGTCTTCACATTCAGGGTGGTGATCTTGCAGTCTTTGCCAATTGATAATGCTAAAAACGAACATATATTTCATAGCATTATTCCTCAAGAAAGACAAGCTTTTAGTTACAATTGTCCTATTTACAAGTGATATTCGTTTAAATAATAAAAGGTGAAGACAAAAGACAGATTCGATGAATTGAAGACGCAAACGACTAAAAAGCACAAAAGTACAAAATACAATCCAAGAGGTTCCAATTATTGATAAGAAACGTCTCGAAATTACAAGAGTACAAGATTCAAAACGCAAAGTACAAGATATTAAATTGTACGCAAGGACGTTCGAAAATCCAGAACCGGGACCAGAGTCAACTCTCAACGCTCGACGCAACGGACTAAAAATTACAAGTCAACTATGCACATAAATATAATATAATATTTAAATAATTCTTATAATTATTTAATATATTATATTATTTATAAAACCGTCGGCAGAAGAAAACAACCAAATATGAGCCTCCCCAGCTGGCCATGCGATCGCATGGCCTGGAAGGCATAAATCCATGCGATCGCATGAGCCCCAGTTCCAGCCCACATGCCTATAAAAATCGAGCTTTGGTGCACCACAAAACAATCTATCTTTCTCTTTTCTCCATTCATACGATATATTTATATTTATAATTTATATTTTAATTTTAATTTTAATTTTAATTATAATTCTAATAATAAGGGTATGTTAGCGAATGTTGTAAGGGTGTAAGTCGAAATTCTGTCCGTGTAACGCTACGCTATTTTTAATCATTGTAAGTTATGTTTAACCTTTTTACATTAATGTCTCGTAGCTAAGTTATTATTATGCTTATTTAAAACGAAGTAATCATGATGTTGGGCTAATTATTAAAATTGGGTAATTGGACTTTGTACCATAATTGGGGTTTGGAGAAAAGGACGACACTTGTGGAAATTAGACTATGGGCTATTAATGGGCTTTATATTTGTTTAACTAAATGATAGTTTGTTAATGTTAATATAAAGATTTACAATTGGGCGTCCCTATAAATTACCATATACACTCGATCGAACACGATGGGCGGGGTATTTATATGTATGAATAATCGTTCATTTAACCGAACACGGGAATGGATTAATAGTCACTAGAATAATTAAAACAGGGGTGAAATTATGTACAAGGACACTTGGTATAATTGATAACAAAATATTAAAACCTTGGATTACACTCAGTCGACATCCTGGTGTAATTATTAAACAAAGTATTAAAATCTTGTTACAGTTTAAGTCCCCAATTAGTTGGAATATTTAACTTCGGGTATAAGGATAATTTGACGAGGACACTCGCACTTTATATTTATGACTGATGGACTGTTATGTACAAAAACCAGACGGACATATTAAATAATCCAGGACAAAGGATAATTAACCCATGGGCATAAAACTAAAATCAACACGTCAAACATCATGATTACGGAAGTTTAAATAAGCATAATTCTTTTATTTCATATTTAATTTCCTTTATTTTATATTTAATTGCACTTCTAATTATCGCATTTTTATTTATTGTTATTGTATTTAATTGCACTTTTAATTTTCGTACTTTTTAATTATCGCAAGTTTATTTTATCGCACTTTTATTATTCGCAATTTCATTATCGTTATTTACTTTACGCTTTAATTTAAGTCTTGTATTTATTTTTAATATTTTACATTTGGTTTTAACTGCGACTAAAGTTTTAAAATTGACAAACCGGTCATTAAACGGTAAAAACCCCCCTTTATAATAATAATATTACTTATATATAAATTTGTATTTTTATAAAAGTAAACTAATATAGCGTTAAGCTTTGTTTAAAGATTTTCCCTGTGGAACGAACCGGACTTACTAAAAACTACACTACTGTACGATTAGGTACACTGCCTATAAGTGTTGTAGCAAGGTTTAAGTATATCCATTCTCTAAATAAATAAATATCTTGTGTAAAATTGTATCGTATTTAATAGTGTTTCCTGCTAAAATTAATAGCTATTTTATATACACCTCGCGAAACATCAAGTATTTTTGGCGCCGCTGCCGGGGACCAATCTAGCTTAAAAGCCGGAAGCGCAACGCTAATAATAAAAAAAAAAGAATTTTTAGTTTACTTTTATTAAAATTCGTTTTTATAAAAATACGTTTTAAATATTCGAAAATATAAAAAGAAAAAACAAAAATATAAATATTTTTTTTTAGAGTTTGGTAAATAAATAAGTTTTATAAAGTTTCTTTATTTCTATTTTTTTTAGTTTGTAAAAATATAAGTTTTATTTAATTAATAAATATATTTTATATTTTACAGCAAAAACAGAAAAAAAAAAAATTTTTTTAATTCGGCCTGTACTGTAGCAGCCCACTCTGTGGCCAGAAACCCTAGCCCATGCGATCGCATGGCTGGGCAACTGAGGACTCATGCGATCGCATGAGCCCATCTGACACGCCAGACTGCAGCCAGCAATCATTACGGAGTATAATTATTAATTATAATTAATTATAACCCTAATTAGGGTTTAGGTTATTTTATTATTTAGATTAGTTTTAATTAATTTGTATTTAAAATTTTAATTAGTTTTTATAAATTACAAAATTAATAGTTTAATAAAATAAATAATATAAAAATAATATTTTTATAAAAATTGTACTTTTTACAACTTTTTGTATATTTTTATATTTTGTCCCTTTTTAATCGTTTTAGCGTAATATTTGTATTTTTAGCTCATATTTAGTTTTAAATATAGTTTTTGCCATAGTTATTTTCACTTCTAGATTTTTAGGCTTTGCCGTAGAATTCCTTAAGTACTTTTTCTTTAGACTAAGATTTAAGTGCTTTAGAATTTTGCGACGCCTTTTTAAGTTTTAGTTTCTTTTTAAGTTATTTCCATTTGGGATATAGTTTTTCCTGTAAGCTTTAATATTTTTAGACGACTTTTACCTATGTATCAATTATCATTCCAATTAGTAATCTCAATTTGCGATTATAATTTTAAGTTAGTTGTAGTAATAAGGTTAGGTTAGTCAAGTGTTTTTTTAGTTTTATAAGTTTCTTTTATTTTTCCGTCACCTTTTATTTTTCAACCATTTTTCTTTTTCGACCTTTTTCGACGAACTCTTTTTCTTTCTTATTTCTCGCTATTCTAGTTTTAGGACATTAATTTTTATTCTACTTCTTATCTAAATTTCTTAAAATTACGAAAATTTATTTTAAGTGGTTAAATTGATAGACATCAAAATTTTCTGGTTCGTAATAATAGTTGGATTTGTACGTGGACCGGGTTATTGGAGCCAAACAGTCCTCAATTATATTGAGACCAAACGAATCCTGCCCCTCTGCTGCATCTTTTGGCTATTCGAAACGTGGGCAAAATCAGAAAAGTCTATTGATTGGATAACTTATTATAATTTTTCTTTCCTTTTAAAAACTAATAGGATATTCAGTGAATGCACCGAGCAAGACGTTCACCACCTTTTGTACGTTCACCACCTGTAACTAGATCAAGACATTTAGCAAATATTACTGCCGTTGATTTTTCTTTAGAATCGTCATCCAGTCGACCAAGTACTCCAGTTCAAATTTCCGATAATCCATTTTTTTAACCCGACCTCACAATTGAGAATCCGGAGAATATTCAGGAACGATTCGTAGATCCTGAACCACTAAACTTTCCTCCGGAACCACCAATCATTCCAACAGAGATTGTTGAGGAACGAACCATTAAATCAGAATCCTCTAGTGATTCCGATTCAACAAATTCAATTATGGAGAATCTGGAACCTTTAAGTATGGAAGACCGAATGAGAGCTAATTGCACTGGCCAAGGTCACGCAATTACTCATCCAGACATTAATGCGCCAGATTATGAAATCAAAGGACAAATTCTACACATGGTGACTAATCAATGCCAATTTAGTGGTGCGCCAAAGGAAGATCCAAATGAACATCTACGTACCTTTAATAGGATTTGCACACTATTTAAAATCCGAGAAGTGGAGGATGAACAGATATATCTCATGTTATTTCCCTGGACTTTAAAGGGAGAAGCCAAATATTGGTTGGAATCGTTACCTGAAGGGGCGATTGATACATGGGATGTTTTAGTTGAAAAATTTCTTAAACAATTCTTTCCTGCATCTAAAGCCGTAAGACTTCAAGCAGAAATTGTTACGTTTACACAGAAGCCAAATGAAACTCTATATGAGGCGTGGACTAGATATGGAAATTTATTAAGAGGATGTCCGCAACATGGTTTAGACACTTGTCAAATAGTACAAATATTCTACCAAGGATGCGACATCACTACAAGGAAAGACATAGATATAGCAGCCGGTGGTTCTATTATGAAGAAAACCGAAACTGATGCTTAAAAATTATTGATAACACTGCTTCCCACTCACATGAATGGCACCAAGAAAAAGATATCGTTAGATCATCTAAAGCAGCTAGAGCCGATTCTAGCCATGACTTAGATTCCATTTCCGCAAAGATAGATGCTGTCGAGAGACGAATGGAAAAGATGACTAAAGATATTCACTCAATACGAATTAGTTGTGAGCAGTGTGGAGGACCACATTTGACAAAAGATTGTCTCAGTATTGAATTAACAATGGAACAAAGAGAGAATATTTCATACATAAACCAAAGGCTTCGAAATAATTATCAGAATAATTATCAACCGCCAAGACCGATTTACAATCAAAACCAGAATTATAACCGAAATATTCCATACAACAACCAACAAGGTCCTAGCAATCAACAAGTATCCAATAATACTTATAATCAGCAAAGACCTAATTTTCAAAACAAACCACCACAACAAACCGATGATAAAAAGCCGAATTTAGAAGATATGATGAAGAAGCTAGTTGAAACTCAAACGCAGTTTTTCACATCTCAAAAACAAACCAATGAACAAAATGCTCAAGCATTTAGAAATCAACAAGCTTCTATTCAAAATCTGGAACAAGAAGTAAGTAACCTAGCAAGGTTAATAGGTGAAAGAAAACCGGGAAGTCTACCTAGTGATACAAATGCTAACCCCCGGAATGAAACAGCTAAAGCCATTACCACAAGAAGTGGTACAACACTTAAACCACCTGAAATACCTGTAACTTCTGATGAAGCTATTCCTACTCCACAAGAACCACAACCTGATCAAGATAAGGAAAAAGAACCGGTAGTTGAAAAGGTTAATGAAGATAACACAGTTAAGGCTAAACCTTATGTTAAACCATACCAACCACCACTTCCTTACCCGAGTAAAATGAAGAAAGAGAAACTTGAAGCCGAGCAATCCAAATTCTTGGATATGTTTAAACAGATAAATGTAAATCTTCCTTTCATTGATGTGATTTCAGGAATGCCTAGATATGCTAAATTCTTGAAAGATCTGATCACGAATAGAAAGAAAATGGAAGAACTCTCGGCTGTTACTATGAATGCTAATTGTTCAGCAGTACTGTTGAATAAAATACCAGAAAAACTATCTGATCCAGGAAGTTTCACAATTCCATGTTTTCTGGGTAGTCTTAGTTCAATAGAAGCATTAGCAAATTTAGGTGCTAGTATAAATTTAATGCCGTATTCACTATACGCTAAACCAGACCTTGGAGAATTGAAACCAACAAGAATAAGCATACAACTAGCCGATCGATCAATAAAATATCCTAGAGGGATAATGGAGAACATGCTAGTTAAAGTTGGTACTTTAGTATTTCCAGTAGATTTTGTTGTTTTTGACGTGGAAGAAGATTCTCAAGTTCCTCTCATATTAGGAAGACCATTCTTAAACACGGCTAAAGCAATGATAGACGTGTTCGGTAAGAAATTGACCCTAAGTATAGAGGATGAGAGTGTTACCTTTTCAGTTGATAGAGCAATGCAACAACCGCAATCTGCAGATGATACATGTTATTATATTCAAACTATAGATGCACATGCAGAATTGTTAGAAGAATTTCCAGAATTACAAGGAACAGGAGAATGTTCTTTAGGAGAAGGTAATGAACCAATTGATGAAGCTGAAATGTTAGCTACACTTATAGCTAATGGATATGAACCAACAACAGAAGAAATTCAAATGCTAAAAGAAGAAGACAGATATCGATATAAATCATCGATAGAAGAACCACCGAAATTAGAGTTAAAGCCACTTCCAAACCATTTGGAATACGCTTATTTACATGGTGAATCTGAATTACCTGTAATAATATCGTCTTCTCTTACTGAAAATGAGAAATCACAACTCATTTATGTGTTGAAATCTCATAAACCAGCCATTGCATGGAAGATTCATGATATTAAAGGAATAAGTCCTTCGTATTGCACACATAAAATCCTTATGGAAGAAGGTCATAAAACGTATGTGCAACGCCAACGAAGACTAAATCCTAATATGCAAGATGTAGTTAAGAAAGAGATTATTAAACTGCTAGATGCAGGTCTAATTTATCCAATCTCTGATAGTCCATGGGTAAGCCCAGTTCAATGCGTACCTAAGAAGGGTGGCATGACTGTCATTACAAATGAGAAAAATGAGCTTATTCCTACTAGGACTGTAACAGGATGGCGTGTATGTATTGATTATAGAAAATTAAATGACGCCACCAGAAAAGATCACTTTCCCTTACCTTTCATAGATCAAATGTTGGAAAGATTAGCCGAAAATAGTTACTATTGTTTTCTAGATGGATTTTCCGGATATTTTCAAATTCCAATAGCACCCGAGGACCAAGAGAAAACCACATTCACGTGCCCTTATGGTACTTTTGCTTACAAACGCATGCCATTTGGACATTGCAACGCCCCTGCAACCTTTCAAAGGTGTATGATGGCGATTTTTCACGACATGATAGAAGAATGCATGGAAGTTTTTATGGATGACTTTTCAGTCTTCGGTGATACATTTGAATCATGTCTAGTTAATCTGGAACGAATGCTTATTAGATGCGAACAATCAAATCTAGTACTTAATTGGGAGAAATGCCATTTCATGGTTAAAGAAGGCATCGTTCTTGGACATAAAATTTCAAAAGAAGGAATTGAAGTGGATAGAGCTAAAGTAGATGTAATTGCTAAACTTCCACATCCCACCAATGTTAGAGGAGTTAGGAGTTTTCTAGGGCATGCCGGTTTTTATCGACGTTTCATAAAAGATTTTTCTAAAATTGCCACTCCTATGAATAAACTCCTAGAAAAGGATGCTCCATTCATCTTTTCAGATGAGTGTATCAAATCTTTTAATATTCTTAAAGAAAAACTCACTAATGCACCGATCATGATAACACCAAATTGGAATCTACCATTTGAACTAATGTGCGATGCAAGTGATTTTGCAATGGGAGCCGTTTTAGGACAAAGGATTGAAAAACGATTTCAACCTATATATTATGCTAGTAAGACGTTACAAGGAGCACAAACGAACTATACAACTACTGAAAAAGAACTCCTTGCTATTGTCTTTGCTTTTGACAAATTTCGATCATATCTCGTTCTAGCAAAAACGGTGGTCTATACCGACCATTCTGCTCTTAGATACCTATTTTCAAAACAAGATGCTAAACCAAGATTAATCCGTTGGATCTTACTCTTACAAGAGTTTGATATTGAAATCCGAGATAAAAGAGGAGCAGAAAATCTCGCCGCTGATCATCTTTCTCGTCTTGAAAATCTCGAATTAGAAGTTCTAAATGAATCGGCCATACAAGACAACTTTCCTGATGAATATCTATTGAAGATAGATTATAAAGAAATTCCATGGTTTGCAGACTATGCAAACTACTTAGTTTGTGGATTCCTTGAAAAAGGATTATCGTACCAAAAACGAAAGAAATTCTTCAATAATATAAAACACTATTTTTGGGAAGATCCACATTTGTTTAAAAGTTGTCCCGATGGAATAATACGCCGATGTGTATTTGGAGATGAAGCTAGTAAAATTTTAAACCGTTGTCACACAGGACCAACAGGAGGGCATTATGGGCCTCAACTAATAGCAAGAAAAGTTTATGATGCTGGATTCTATTTGCCTACAATTTATAAAGACGCACACCTTCTTTGCAAATCCTGTGATGCATGTCAAATGGCCGGAAAAATAAGTCAACGTGATGAAATGCCACAAAATGTCATCCAAGTATGTGAAGTATTTGACATTTGGGGTATTGACTTTATGGGTCCATTTCCAAAATCTCATAATAATCTATATATACTCGTAGCCATTGATTATGTATCTAAATGGGCGGAAGCACAAGCTCTCCCAACTAACGATGCACGAGTTGTAGTCAACTTTTTAAAACGTCTTTTTGCAAGGTTTGGAACACCGAAAGCTTTAATAAGTGATCGGGGTACTCATTTCTGTAATAATCAACTTGAGAAAGTTCTTAAAAGATATGGAGTAACTCATAAAATCTCCACCGCATATCATCCACAAACAAGTGGACAAGTTGAAAATACCAACCGAGCTTTAAAACGTATTCTAGAGAAAACCGTAGGATCAAATCCGAAGGAATGGTCCATTAAATTGGAGGATGCACTCTGGGCTTTTAGAACAGCCTACAAAACTCCAATTGGAACCACACCTTTTAGACTTGTTTATGGAAAAGCATGTCATCTTCCAGTAGAAATTGAACACAAAGCATTTTGGGCTTTGAAGACATGTAATCTTGATTTACATGAAGCTGGACGTATACGATTAAGTCAACTAAACGAATTAGAAGAATTAAGGCATGAAGCATATGAAAATTCATTAATCTATAAAGAAAGAACGAAGAAATGACATGATAAAAGAATCAGAAGTTCAAAAGAATTTAAAGAAGGAGACAGAGTTCTTCTTTTCAATTCACGATTCAAGCTATTTCCTGGAAAATTGAAATCAAGATGGTCTGGACCATTCATAGTCAAAAGAATTTTCCCATACAGAACAGTAGAATTGATAAATTCAAATGAGAATGAATTTAAAGTTAATGGTCACAGAGTTAAACATTACATACATGGTCCGATGGAAATCGACAACGAAGTTACTCACAATTTCGACACCACAGCTAACTAAGTGTGGGGAGAATCAAGTCTTTAAAGGATAATATGTATTTCTGTTAGAGTTAGATTGTCTGTTTTCGTGTAGTTCTCGAAAATGGAACCCGAATGGTCTTTCCCTAGCAGACCCTAAAGAACTAGTCTTCTCCCCCCATTCTGAATTTTTATATTTTTTAGGTTTTTACAAAATGAAGACTGCCTGTGAACTAAACCACGGTCTAATGCTACACGCTTTGATCACTAAACGTAATAATGACATACTACCGAGTGAACTAGTATCGGTAATCAGAGAAAGAATGGACGGATTTGAAAAGAATCCAGATGCGAAGATAATAAGTTACAATTTGGTAAAGGAAAATCAAAATCCGCAGCAAAAAGAAGAGCACGACACCTAGAACGATGTCACAAATTCGGAAAATGGTCACATGGAGGTAAATGTTCAAATAATCAAACCTATTCAAATACCGAATTTGTTACTTTATGCAGAGACGGACCGTTCATATGTTTAGAAGAAAAGACACTGAATGCTCGAGGTTACGCCTATGTAGCCATGGAAAACTAATTAAACCGACTATCTTATGAATGGGATAGATCATATAACTAAGAAATCTATTTCACAGGTATGTCTGTACATTTTTTATTTTTATTTTTTTTAACCTTTTGATAATAAACGCTAATTTGTTCGCTATAAAGTATTAAATTGGTATTAAATAAAATTAGGTTTGGCGACCGAAATTATTGATATCATTCAAAAATTTATTACATCACTACGAAATTTAACGTTTATTCTTAAGGTATAAATATCTTTAATCAATCAACCCAAAATATTTCAAAAATTCGTCATGAGTTAAATTAGGTCTTGGAACCGAAATTACTTTACCGAAAAGAGGAGCGCATATTTTTGATAATATTTGATTGATTAAAGTGGGATAAAAAGTCAAAAAGATTTTTAATTTTATTTTTACCATGTTTTTAAAATTAATATTTAAATCTTAAATTAATATTGTAAACTTTGTAAAAACAATATATTTAAAATTGTAAATATTTGAAAAATTAATATAAGTTTGGTGTGAATTTATAATATTAATTTTTAAATTAAGTTTGGTGTGAATTTTTAATTTTTAAAATATAAATTTTTAATTTTATGCATTTCAAATTTTAAGTTTGGTGTGAATTTTTAATATTAATTTTGAATTTTATTTTTAAGTTATGTGAATTTAAATACAAAAATTTACTTTATCTCATTAAGTTAAAAATACGATTTTTAAAATTCGTCGTAAGTTGAAGACTAGGTCTTTGAACCGAAATTGCTTTACCCAAGGGAGGGACGAGAACTTTTATTATCACTATTTTTAATCTTATTGAAGTAAGGTATAAAAAAAAAAAAAAAAAAATTAAAAAACCCAAAAATCTAAGCTTTTAAAACAATCGCTTGAAAAAGACAAATTTAAAAATTTTGTCGAAGGACGGACTAGGACATCGATCCGAAACGACCCCGTCCTAAGAAAAAGGGAAACAAAATTTTAAAAATTAATCACTTAATTGTTTTATAAGTTAATTTAAAAAAAAAAAAAAAAAAAAAACTGAAAACACTGTACCCGGACCCCCATGCGATCGCATGGGTTTTACACTTCAACTCCATGCGATCGCATGGAGCTGAAATCCAGGCCAGAAACAAATACAGCAGCGAGTTCTGCTCTTCACCACAACACACACACATTCACGAACCAACTCCAAAAATTCACCAATTTTCGCCATTTTTCCACCGTAATTTCGGTATTTTTCTTGCTCTAATCTTGCCTAGATTCTCATTCTTCAGCAAATTGGTAAAAATTACACCCCTAAACTCTATAAATTCCTAGTTTTTGTGATAATTACCAATTTTTTACCTAATGCAATTTTGTTAATTTCTAGTGTAATTAGTGTTAAATTGTTAGTATTTTATGCATGTATAGGATTAGGTTTATCCTAGTGTAATTAGGTTTATCCTTGGCGGTAGGATGTACAGAATGTCAATGCTGGACATGGCCAGGGCCTTACAGATATATACTCCTGGTGAGTTGCTATTACCCGATTGTACAAACTTGATTCATTATGGTGAACGGGTAGATAGTAACTTTGACGCGGACGCCATTTGGAGGCGTATGCCACATTTTGATGTTTTTACACGAGCAGGAGGACACTCCTATACACATATTGACAGATCCGAGCTTCGTATTATTCATAGATTTTTGGCTAACTCGATTACACAAAGAGGTCATAATAAAGAAAAAATTACCTTATATGATTTATTCTACCTAAAGTGTATTCGGGATCCTAGAAGCTTTGTCAATATCCCTTACTGTGTTGCTTTTTATTTATCTAAAATGGTAGAGGGATTGCAGGACGGGAGTATAATAGGAGGAGGTATTTTTGTTACTCTCATTGGAGAGTATTTAGGTGTTGATAGGAACCAAGGGGGTCCATTACAGATTTGTAGAGAACAGGTTGAGCCCTTAGGATTGAAAGTTTATGTGGGTGCTAAGGTATTGAAAAGTAGACGTAACCAGGCAGTACCCTATGAGGGATCTCATCCTCAGGTAGAGAGAGGCTCAGACGAGGAAATGGAGGAGGCGGAAGACATTAGGGATGTCTTTCGAGATGCTATTCTTGACGTCCACGTTCGTATAGATGAGGAAGCAATGACGAACGCGGCCAGACATAGTATGTATGAGCAGTGGAACTCCGAGCGAGTATACGAGGATTATAGGCGACGCCAACACGATAGCTGGTTAGTTCATCAGCACCAAATCATGAGCCAGCTATCATATCAGGTACCAAATAACTATGTACCTACTCGACCTGCTCATTTTCCGCCACATAGCCCCGATATCCGACCACCCTTTAACCGGTATGACTATAACCAAGCCTATCAGAACACCTATAACCAACAATGGAACCCACCCGATGAGATGAACTGGAACCCCTATCCAGACTGATTTAGTTCCATTTGGTTATTTTTATGATTTTTATGTTTTTATCTTTTGACTTTTTCATGTTTAAACTTATGTTATTGGATATATTTGTGTAATTTTTATTATTTTATTATTATTGTGTACTAATATTTCATATTTAGAATTTGAAAGTGGGATATTAAGTTCCATTTCAAATTGCCATGCATAATTATATTTGTATGTATGTATATTGTCGATTGTACAAAACAGGGTAAAACATCGCATTTTCAAAGACTGGCATTAAGTTCAGCAAAAGCTACTAATTTTGACGACAAGATGACAAATAAATGTGATGTAACAATAGACGAAATGAACAAATGATATGCACCATTTATCATTCAGCAAACAAACGCCAATATGTTTGGAAACTTTGGTAAAATTTAATCATTTCTACGCTAATCACCCTCAATAATTTAAATTGTACTGATTTCTTGCAAATGAGGGCATTGCAAGATCTTAAGTGTGGGAAGGGGTTAAATTCTTTCGAATTTTTAAAAAATTTTATCTTTATACACTTGGTTACCATTAAAAATACTAGTAACGTGGTAGTTGTATTAGAATCTAGTGCTCTCTGATAATAAAGAACAGCCCTAGTCTTATATACTGACTACCCAATTCTAGTAAAATTTTTAAAAATTTTCAATTAAATGAACTAAAAATCATGTTTATACATATTTATGAACGATAAAACTAGGTTTTAACACCGAAATTATTGTTACCTCAAAAAGGACATAAATTGAGAAACAAACCAAAATGTTGAAATTCATTTAAAATGGAATAGAGGACGATAAAAAGGAAAATAAAAGCCAAGTGTGGGAAAATTTACCAAGTTATCTTAAACATATGTCACATATATCTGTAACAAATAACTGAAAATACTTTTGCTTTGGACTAAACTAAACCATTTTACCCGATGAAAGAAAAGAAGAGATGGATCTACACGATGAATCAATTCCATCATTAAAAGGAAGTAAAGTCTTCTGAAAAAGACACGCGCTTCTTGATTTAAGTCAGGAAGTTGTCGTCCAGACCAGCTGTAGGTTGACGAAAAATCTAGAAAAGTCATCACTAAAATCAGCAGAAAATCCACGGACCTCAGCATTAAACAGGGTCGCCAAGTGGTCAGATTTATCCTAACCATGAGAAGGATTTATCTCGTAAAATGGGGGGCACCGTGCAAATTAGCTGGATAAGACTAATGAATCAGATCCCCAGAAAGGATAATCTCCTTAAAGATTAAAAATCAGCTTTTAAGCCTGATATTACTCAATCCTAGAGATTGACCTTAAAGATTGAGAATTCAAACTCATGGAATTCAATGATATCTAAACTCGAGCTTGAACGAGAAAATATTTTGATCAAAATTACAAACCGATTTGTTTTCTGAAAACCCTATTTTCAATGCGTTCATTACCATTGAACGTAAAATCCTAGGAATTCACCTGGAATTCATTAGGTCACCTGAACCAAATCGGGTGTCAACCGTAAGAACGGTGGTTGCATAGCATGGTCAAAGACAGGACCTTGTGCCAGACCGAAAAATCATAAGGGTGAGCTTTACTATTGCTCCTACCAAGGATAGTAATTGCGTCCGACACGTTATAGACCATAATTAAAAGCATGTCAGGGGACATTGCCTTAACAGTTGCTTGTTCAACGCTTTCCTTTACAAAGGGACGGTAGTTTATCGAAAGGTAATATACGGGACAAGTAAACTGGACGTGTTGCTTTCCTAATACAAGGTTAGCAAGTGGGTGACACAAAACCGCAAGTTTTGAGCTAAAATTTTCAAATCTGAAACCCACCAAACCCACAAAAATATTTTGCAAACACCGGTGAAGGGTTATTCCGGAAAACTTATCTAGGGTAAAAGCTAGATTGAATTTTCAAAAGATCAAATATTTTCATAAAGATCCAATTTCCTTAAGGATCTACATTTTCATAGTCATGTGGGACTGTAAACCGCCTTTCAAATGTGCACTTTGCTTTGGAAACTGAAAGTAAATCGGCTATTTGATTGCATATGTCGTTGACCTAAACCCGAGGCAACTGTGGATGACACACCCACCTTTAACCATGGTTCTATCGTTACTATCATTGTTTATACCGCCGTATAGAAATCACTGATGTACAAAGTGTGAAGAATAAAGAAGTGATTCTAGTATTTCAAGACGATATTGCTTGAGGACAAGCAACGCTCAAGTGTGGGAATATTTGATAATGCTAAAAACGAACATATATTTCATAGCATTATTCCTCAAGAAAGACAAGCTTTTAGTTACAATTGTCCTATTTACAAGTGATATTCGTTTAAATAATAAAAGGTGAAGACAAAAGACAGATTCGACGAACTGAAGACGCAAACGACCAAAAAGCTCAAAAGTACAAAATACAATCCAAGAGGTTCCAATTATTGATAAGAAACGTCTCAAAATTACAAGAGTACAAGATTCAAAACGCAAAGTACAAGATATTAAATTGTACGCAAGGACGTTCGAAAATCCGGAACCGGGACCAGAGTCAACTCTCAACGCTCGACGCAACGGACTAAAAATTACAAGTCAACTATGCACATAAATATAATATAATATTTAAATAATTCTTATAATTATTTAATATATTATATTATTTATAAAACCGTCGGCAGAAGAAAACAACCAAATATGAGCCTCCCCAGCTGGCCATGCGATCGCATGAGCCCCAGTTCCAGCCCACATGCCTATAAAAATCGAGCTTTGGTGCACCACAAAACAATCTATCTTTCTCTTTTCTCCATTCATACGATATATTTATATTTATAATTTATATTTTAATTTTAATTTTAATTATAATTCTAATAATAAGGGTATGTTAGCGAATGTTGTAAGGGTGTAAGTCGAAATTCTGTCCGTGTAACGCTACGCTATTTTTAATCATTGTAAGTTATGTTCAACCTTTTTACATTAATGTCTCGTAGCTAAGTTATTATTATGCTTATTTAAAACGAAGTAATCATGATGTTGGGCTAATTACAAAAATTGGGTAATTGGGCTTTGTACCATAATTGGGGTTTGGACAAAAGGACGACACTTGTGGAAATTAGACTATGGGCTATTAATGGGCTTTATATTTGTTTAACTAAATGATAGTTTGTTAATGTTAATATAAAGATTTACAATTGGGCGTCCCTATAAATTACCATATACACTCGATCGGACACGATGGGCGGGGTATTTATATGTATGAATAATCGTTCATTTAACCGGACACGGGAATGGATTAATAGTCACTAGAATAATTAAAACAGGGGTGAAATTATGTACAAGGACACTTGGTATAATTGATAACAAAATATTAAAACCTTGGATTACACTCAGTCGACATCCTGGTGTAATTATTAAACAAAGTATTAAAATCTTGTTACAGTTTAAGTCCCCAATTAGTTGGAATATTTAACTTCGGGTATAAGGATAATTTGACGAGGACACTCGCACTTTATATTTATGACTGATGGACTGTTATGGACAAAAACCAGACGGACATATTAAATAATCCAGGACAAAGGATAATTAACCCATGGGCATAAAACTAAAATCAACACGTCAAACATCATGATTACGGAAGTTTAAATAAGCATAATTCTTTTATTTCATATTTAATTTCCTTTATTTTATATTTAATTGCACTTCTAATTATCGCATTTTTATTTATTGTTATTGTATTTAATTGCACTTTTAATTTTCGTACTTTTTAATTATCGCAAGTTTATTTTATCGCACTTTTATTATTCGCAATTTCATTATCGTTATTTACTTTACGCTTTAATTTAAGTCTTGTATTTATTTTTAATATTTTACATTTGGTTTTAACTGCGACTAAAGTTTTAAAATCGACAAACCGGTCATTAAACGGTAAAAACCCCCCTTTATAATAATAATATTACTTATATATAAATTTGTATTTTTATAAAAGTAAACTAATATAGCGTTAAGCTTTGTTTAAAGATTTTCCCTGTGGAACGAACCGGACTTACTAAAAACTACACTACTGTACGATTAGGTACACTGCCTATAAGTGTTGTAGCAAGGTTTAAGTATATCCATTCTCTAAATAAATAAATATCTTGTGTAAAATTGTATCGTATTTAATAGTGTTTCCTGCTAAAATTAATAGCTATTTTATATACACCTCGCGAAACATCACCAATATGCCCAGTCCTTTTACATTTTTCGCAGACCACGTTGCAGTACCCAATGTGATGCTTGTAGCATCTCTTGCACTGCGGCAGACTACCCTTGTAGTTAGAGTTCGAGCTAGGGTTCGGGTTGGGGTTCCTTCCGTCGTTGTGCCTCTTAGCAGGGTTTTGTTCAAAGACTCTCCCCTTGTGTTGTCCCACTTACGCTTCTCACTACTATCTGATTCAGATTTAGCCTTTTCTGGTTCTTTGCTGGTGATTTGGTTCATCAGGGTGTGCGCCATGCGCATAGCTTCCGGGATGTCAGCTGGCTTTGAAGAGGTGACATTTCCTTGGATGGACTTGGGAAGTCCCCACAAATATCGTTCCATTCGCTTAAATTCTGGAGTAACCATCGTGGGACACATCAGAGCTAATTCCAGGTACCTACGGTTATAACCATCGAGATCGGTTCCCACAACCTTCAAATCCCAGAACTCAGCCTCCATTTTCTGTATCTCTGTCCTGGGGCAATACTCTTCAATCATGGCCCCTTTAAATTCCTCCCACGGGGTAGCATACGCCTCATCAATACCCTTAGCTTGAGCAAGTGTGTTCCACCAGGTTAGGGCACCGTCCGACAGTGTACATGAGGCATACTTAGTTTTGGTCATTTTCGAACAGTTGCTTACACAGAACACAACTTCTAATTTCTCAAACCACCTTGTAAGTCCAACTGGACCCTCAGTACCGCTAAAATTGTGGGGCTTACAACTTTGGAATTCCTTGTATGTGCACCCGTTATGATTGTGCTGGATAACCGGTGGAGCTTGGGGGTTCATTTCCGCTATAGCTGCGGCTACCCGTTCGGCTATCATTTCTTTGATCTGTGCTGCTGTGGGCGTTGATCTTCCGTTGGCCATTGATCTTCTAAACAAAAATTTTGACTCAAGTCAAAATCTAGCATTCAAATAATAATAATACAGTATATGGTAACCAACATGGAATCAACACAACACATGTTACTTAAGTAATGCAAATAGATACAGATACCATAAAGTCATCATACAGTAACGTAAATAGGACACCGTACAAAGATTAAACAATGCTAAGTTCCATTCATTAATTAAAAGTTGCATACATCCACATAAGGTTCGTACAATACATTAGAAAAGCATGAAACTACAAATGAGGTTACATAAAAAAACCTAATACAAAAGCCCTATGGTGACGGTGGGTAAAGGATGTCCAGTATGTGGGACACCTGGTCCCCGAGCTCAGTTACCCGAGCACGGAGGGCATGTACTCCCCTCGTCAGTTCCTCGACAGAGGGAGAGGCTAGTGGAGCAGGCGGTGCTGATGGTGCAGGTGGTGCCGGTGGTGCAGACGGTCCAGCACTAGAAGTAGATGGTGCGTAACGGGGAGCCTTACATATGAATGGATCAGCAGGATACGGCACAAGCCGCTTACGGGCGGTAACTCTAACCTTCAGTCCATGTGCGTTAACGAATGACCTACCTCCGTTAACCCCTGGAATAACGGTACCGTCGAAAGGATACCGCTTCTTCTGCGGGGTGGAGGGTGGATGAACGGGAATCTCCTCAGGGTCCTCGTCGGAATCATCCTCGCTGAAGTCATCGGATGATGAGTCGTCGGAATCATCGGAAGGTGGATGTGCTCGGCCTGTAGTCATCAGTCGGTATCTGCCGGGTGGAATCGACACGACACGTCCATCAGGAAGGCGTCTAGCCCAATGACCATGCTCATTTCAGAAAGGAATGTCCCAATATTCCCCAGGAATCACAGCACCACCAGAATGGTGCTGTGGCTCCGAGGGTCCTGGGATGAGTGGAGCTGGAATCTCCGGTGGATCCTCATGTCCGTCTGAGATGATCACTGGTTCGGGTGCATGGCTACTGTCTCCAGAGGACGAAGCGCTAGAGTCGCTGGAGGGTAAAGAGGACGGGATCTGTGTGTCGGCAGCAGTAGCAGGCGAGGTGGCAGATGAGTCTGAGTCGCTCTCCAAAATGATAACGGGCGGGACATCCGACATCTGAACAAGGAAAAATAACTTTTTCCATGTCAGTAAGTCATATAGCAAGCACGTATTTGGCAAAGTAACTACGACAGTCTAGATCATCTATAATAGTAAACAGCATGGCAATAATAACGAATCCTACAGAAGTATCATGCAATCAAAAGCAGATGGTAGCATGCAGTAATGAAATCACGTAGTAGCATATGGAATATAGCAGTAAAAGTAAACAGCAGTATGCAGCAAGTTCCGCAGAAACAAGTAAACTAGCAAGTTATAGATTAGTCCTATTAGTGAATCCTACTCGGTCCGGTCTAGACTCACTAATGCAACCTAATTCCCTACAACCAATGCTCTGAAACCAAATGTGATGCCCCGTAAAAAATTAACGTGTACGGATCATAAACAATAGGATCATTACAAGGTCAAACATTATATGCTGTTTTAAAATAAGTTTGCATTCATAAAACGGAGTGACGTCTTAACCAATCATTGAAAGTTTTACAACCGATAGTGTGCTTCTATGAATAGAAGCAATTCAAAATAGTACGTGTCCCAATGGTCGTTACGAATACATTGTTCAAAAATAATAAAGTTTGTGAATGCAAGATAAACGTTTCATGCGAAGACATCTCTAACACAAGCAGCGTGAGTCTAGAAATCATGGCAACTACAACGGAAGCAATCAAACCTTAAGCACCTGAGAAAAACATGCTTAAAAACGTCAACACAAAGGTTGGTGAGCTATAGTTTAAGTATAACAGTAATGTAAGGTAGGCCACGAGATTTCAGTGTTTCAAAACAGTATGAAAAGTATATGTATAACCGTGGGCACTTGGTAACTAACTCAACGTAAATAACACCCCCTAAAAGTACACTTGGCGAGTGCATAAGTTTACGAAGTATTAAACACCCGTTTAATGCTAGCGCTACTAGCCCGAGTGGGGATGTCAAACCCTATGGACCCATATCTAAGATTCGCGTTCACCGGTTCAAAGACCAATGACTAAACGTTACCGAGCTAAGGGGAAAGTTTATGCCGTTGTATAACCCACATATATATAAAGTTTAAGTACTCGTGCCTAGTATTTAAAATGTAAAACACGCATGTATTCTCAGTTCCCAAAATAGTTAAAGTAAAAAGGGATGCTATAACTCACAGTGGAAAATAGTAAAAGTCGATACGCGGGAAAAGTAAGCAAGTGGTTGGTCCGAAAGGTCCTCAACCTAAGTCAAAAGTCACTAAGTCAGTAAATCGTTCCCAAAGGTTTAAAACTATGTAAATTAGGTCTTAAGTATCATCATCATTTATCATTAATCAAAAAGTGTAAAGTAAGTTTCATTCAAGAATAGAGTTTGAAATAAAGGCTGAATTCGTTCAGTCGCCACGACCTCTATACAAACTGAAATGAGGTGAGACTAGTGGCCATGGCTCCATTTATGAGTACCGTAGAGGTTGACCAATTTCCATAACCAAACTCGTCTTCGTTTGACCATGGCGATGGTTTAAGTGCGAGTAGGTCAGAAATTTCAGCACAACGTTAAAAGGGTGTAGTGACTTTCGGATGGCCATAAATCCTAAACCGTAACTCGGATTAAGACGAGGTCTAAACGGAAAATCATATAATTGAACCAAAATAGCTGGAAATCAACTTTTCCAGTAGCCCAGGTTAATGATCAGTTCCATAAAATAGTAAGTAATGTGTTCCAGTGGGTTCTTGGTGCTTGATGCTCATCACGGTTCTCATCCTTGATGCTTATAGCTTCAAGTGTACAACTCGTTGATGTGTTTGCATCATCTTAATCAAGTTTTAACCATAATAACACTAGTGTAAGTCTAATATATGTAGTACAACTCAATTAAGGGTTATAAGTAGTTTGATGAACCAAAGTTACATCAAGATCTTAGATCCGACACATACATGAGTTCTAATAGTAATATTAAGCTACAAACTTGAAAGTAAACTAAATAAACAAGATCTTAAGTTGTAGAACTTAGATCTTAGTTAGATCTTAAAGATCCTAGACTAGAAAGTCTAGATCTAGTGTTCTTAAGTTAGATCCTAAGTTATAGAACTTGGATCTTCACTTTAATGAAACCATAAGTTATGAAACTTAGATTTTCATATTGTAAAATGTATGTAAGCTTATAAGCTCTTATTTACAACAAAATTAGAAGACCATAAGCTATAGAAACTTAGATTCAACACAAGTGTATGAAGTTATAACTAGAAAGTTATACTTCCATGTTCTTGAACTTATAAAGTTAACTTTAGTTTCAAGAAATATGAGATCAAGTTTAACTAGTAACACTTGACCAACCAAACAAGAATCACGAATTGAAACATGTACAAAAGAAAAAATAAATTAAATCTACAAGTAATAAGTTCATGGTTGTTCATACTTTGGAAGATTCAAGCCAAGGCTTGGATCTGTAAGAAAGTAAACCTTAAGTTTACAAAACATGAACACAAGTATGATTATAAAGCTCATGGATTTTTTTTTTAACAAGTTTTATGGAGGAATCAAACTATAAACTTGATTCTCCTTACTTCTTGTATGTTCTTGTATAAAAAAGATAATATGAAGTATAAACTAGAAAGTTTGATTCTTAACAACTAGTAAGTAAACAACAACAAAAGAACAAGTAACAAAACAAGTAATTGATGATGATACTTGTGCTAGAATTTGGTTTTCAAAGGGAAAAAGAAGAAGAAAATAGTTCATGTTACTTACAATGCAGAGAGAAAAGATGAGAGAAAAAGAGTAGTAAAATGAAGTGTATGTAAAAGTGAAGTAATACTAGCTAATAAGTAACAAAAAAATTTGAAAATGGAACTCCCTCTTTATCCATGGATGCCGACGGTTTAGAGGACAAAAGGGGAAAGGTCAAAAGCAATCTTTCAAATGTTGGGAGATGGTGTGAGCTCAAAATGGTATTAAAGCTAAATGGCATGGTAAAGAGGTGTAAGTATACTAGTAACAAGTCTCCTCATATCACAAATTAATCTTGTTTTGTCTTAAAGAAATACTTGTATAATAATGGGCTAATTAGTCCATTAAGAAAGTAGGGTGGGCTTCCAAGTCCATGTCCATTAATAAAGGCCCAAGTCCAAGTATGTAACAATTAATTAAATAAAGCCCAAGTAATTAACTACTCACACTAGTTAATTAAAAATGATTAATAATAATAATTAATCATGAACGTAAATAATATTCAAAATATTATTCGTGTAAAGTACGTGTGTCACAAAGACAAGTCGGGAAACGTAAATTAAAATACGATAACAAGTAAATGTATAAAAACACATTTATTAAAACACAAGTATTAATAATAAATATTAATAATTAAACGTTGAAAAATCCAGGGTCGTTACAATGTGCATGAGCGCTTGGTCTCAATGGGGTAGCTTTTGGATAATTGGACGCGGATGGGGGATTTGGTAGTCCCCGGGATTATGCTCATGGTATCGGGTTGGGTTGTAGAGTCCTAATCCGTCAATATATATATAAATGGGTCGAAATGGTCACTTTTCGTAGTTTGGGTCGATGTGGGCCTGGTGTTGTAAAACTCAATTTTATTGTGAAAATCTTTTAATTATAATTGTACTAATGTGTTGTGAAAACCATTTCGTTTAAAAGTGTTGGGAAGCGGGTTTTCCACCCGCGTGAATTTGAAAAACTGAGCAGAAACTTTTAGTTCATTTGGACGTCGTCCAAAGGTCTTGGACGCCGTCCTGATCTTCACTGCTGGACGCCGTCCAGATAACTGGACGCCGTCCAGATGTACAGTATAAAAAAAATAAAAATTTAGACGCGTTTTTGGTAAAACGAGGTTGGGTCGTTACAAGTGGTATCAGAGCATAGTCTTAGGGAATTAGGTGACCTTGGGATAGGTGCCTAGTCTTAGACTTATTAACGGTTGTGCGTTATTTGCGGGACTTGTAGGAATACGGGTCGGTTTGAGATTTGTTAGTGCCTTAGAGTAGGTGACTAATTAGGACTCGTGATTGTCCAAAGCGTGATTATGTGAGGCCTTATTTCGTGTGTAAATTAGTGCCTTAGATTGCTAGTGCCTAATGTAAGTAGGCGAACTTGGACGTTGTTTTAGTGATAGTCACCTAGGTTGTAGGTTGACTTGTTATCGCGGTGTACTTGTGTATATTTATTATTATATTGTATATAGGTGTATATATACAGGTATCTATTGGTGCGGTGTCCTAGAGACGAATCCATTGGAGAGATTTGGATGTTTGGCGGTTTTGAGTGATCAAGTTCGCGGTAAGGACTTTGGTCATTCGGGCACTAGGAGTTATCGCGTGTTATCTTGTGTGAATGTTGCGTCAGTCCGGGTAAAGTACTTTGCGTGACCATGTGAAAATGGTAAGGTACGTAATTGTAATAGTGACTGATTACCATTATTACAAAAGTGTATCTTGACACCAAGCATGACATGACGAGTATCGAGCGGAGGAAACGTGGCATGGTTGGGGTAGAATCGCGACGAGTAGGAATCTTTTATTGGTTCTTAGGATATAGTGGTCTCGAGTGATGTGCTTGTAGTCATATCAGGTTCGTTGCGAGTCTGGAAGTGTTACGGTGGATTCGGTTAGTTAAGTGAGTGAGCCAACTCACGAGTTCGGCGCGTACTTAGTCACCCTAGGTAGTGGGTGCACTATTGAGATTGTCATTAGCTAAAGTTACCCATCGTAACTAGGATCACCAATTAGTGTGTATGTGTGTGCGACAAGGACTTAAATCCCGTAATAGGACGTAGCAAGTCTAATGATTGTATAATTGAGTTACACTCCGTATAGTGTGTGGCTAGAGAATCGCGTAAGGATTCTAGTTATGAGTCGTCTTGGAATTTGCGAACCGAGGAGTCTTTGGGTCATTAAACTCATGGGAGTGAGACCCGTATAACGATGATTGCGTTAGCGTGTTATGGATTATAGGGTAATATTCTTAACGGAATATCCCTTGTTATAGTGGTGGTGTCTATATTTGGAAGGGTGTAAGACTTGGTGTACCAAGCACCTCTTAGCGTTAGACGGAAGGTTTCGTTAGGCAATATCATTTGGCCTTGTGGAAGTTGCGGGTAGTGTGTGATCGGTAGAAACTTTCGATAAGACAATAAACCGTAAGGTTTTTCTAGTAAGTATGACTTTGGGTCATTATTGGGGGAGAGATGGGCAATGTCGGGTGTATGGAACCCAAAGATCGAGTTCTAAATCTCGATAGGTTGCGATGGGAGTTTGCATGACACGGCGTCAGGTGCCTTCTTATACCTGCTAGTGTAATGTTCAACTCCGGTGATGGTCTGATCATTTTGTGCTTAGGGTGCCCGTGAGATACCCTTGGAAGCATCGAAGGTTATAATAATGATCGACGAGTGATAGTAATTCGACGGTTGCAAAAGTTGAAGTTTAAGAGCATTACGGTAAATACTTCTTATTAAGTGACAGGTGAGCGAAGCTTGTTGCTCTTAAGTGATAGACGGGTAAAGATGACCGGTGAGTCAATGATGGACTTAATGGACGGTTAGGCCGAAGGTTATGACGAAGTGATGATATTGCGGTCGATACAATTATTGTGTCGGGTTGGTCACTCTTCTCCATGAAAGTGAGCATTTGTAAATAAAGGTTCATTGCAGGGAAGGTTAGGTGATCTCGACTGAGATGCACGACTGATTAAGCGGAGTGGTGTATGCCTGGGTTTAGAGGCGTACATAGGATTTTGGTGATGTTCGCTTTGCGACCGATGAAGGGCTGTTAGTTGTTAATCGTGGTACGAAGGTGTGATGTCGTCGCGCGTACGACATCTCTAGTGATTGTGTATGATGGCTCTGAGAGCCTAAGGTAAATTTACGATGATTTGGTGTGTATGACCAACGATGAGGATGGTCATGTGTGTCGTGGAATGACAATTCCGCGGGATGATATCATCTTGGCGGAGAGAATGAGGAGCAGAATCCTAAGTGGGGGAGTTTTTACTGCTGTTTGAGGAAGCTCAGGTGGTGTTAGACCAAGTGAGGTGTAAGACTTCTTAGGTAAGGTGGTCGTGTAGTACCAAGGTGCGGTACGAGACCAAGTGCGAAGTTAGTGATCACGGAGGTGAGAGAAGGAAGTTGTTGTTGTAGGTGCTCTCATAATGTAAAATCTTGGTTGCAATGAAACTCATATAGTATTATTGAATGGATAAAAGTTCGATATTGTGGTGGATACTGTATTTTCCCTGTCGGGAAACGTGATCGTGAAAATTGTCAAGTGGATTATTCCACTTAACGGACGATTGTGAGGCGAGAGTGTCGGTTCTGATTGTCTCGCATAGAGACACGCGAGTGTTGTTTGGCAACGAGGGTATGTACCATAGTGATGTAACCCGTAGGTTGCATTGAAATGTCAAGGCCATCCTTAACGGACGGTCTAGGTAGGAAGGTTCACCCGGCTTGGGTGAATATTTTGGGGTCGTGTGGCGAAATGCAGAAATTTTATGATGATAAATCGCCGTTGAAGGGATTATGGTTTACGAATAGTTTTATGCTAGTACTAGGAAGCCGTATGGTATGGACGTGTTGTAGGGTTTAGGGGAGAAACCCTGTGATGAGTGTTGATGTTTCGTCTAATTCGTGGTGTATTGTTGTCGCCCTGGATTAATCCAGTGACGGATGGTCGTGCTCGAATCGATTGATGGGGAGGTGGTGCTCCTAAAGTGATTATTTTGGGGTACCGAAATTTCTTCGTTGAAGGAATGACCGGTTGGGTAGTACGTTTATGAACCAATGGAGTACGGAGTTTTAAGTAAGCATGAATCCTTCTCGATTTGGATTAATGCAAGACATGGTTCGCGACATAGTGAATTTTAGTAGATCGCGTTGGGTGACATAGTTATGGATGTAGCTTGTTGCGAGTTGTAGCCAAGAGAACTTGAAGGGTTATGTGGTGTATTCGTATTTCCTAAATGGGAATTCTGGACGTTGAGTGTATGAGATATCGCTTGTTGCGGTAGTGCACGCTAGTGATTATTAGCGTGTGGTGAGATCTTCAGATTTGCAGAAGATGTTATGGATGTCGGGCTTGGTTGTGTTTCATAGGATCGTGAGGCGTGACGATGATGATTGTCGGTGAATTGTTCTACTTTTAGGACGATTGTGAAATGTATGGTACGAGTTTGGATACTCGGCGTAGGAACAACGGTTACGGATGTTGTTAAATGTTGAGTTAGTGTACGAAGCGAGAATTCGGATGCGTGATTACTTCATGTGTGACTCCGCATTGGAAGCGGAAATGTCCGAGGGAGAAGTGCTTAACTTCTAGTGTTAGTGCGGATCACGAGGACGTGATCCAATTTAAGTGGGGGAGAGTTGTAACACCCCATTTTCAGTTACGCGTTATTTTGGACGTCATTCGAATTACGAGGCGTGTAAGCGTATATTTAGATCCCAAATAAAGTTTGAGTTGATGTTTCGAAACCTTACCATTGGATAGTAAATCTCATTACGTTTCCAACGATATTTGATTCATCGAAAACGGAGTTACGGTTTGAAAGTTACGACCAAAACAAGATTCAGTTTCAGTCTCAGTTGGTTTGGACGCCGTCCGGCCATTTTGGACGCCGTCTAAATGGCCTGACAGGCTAGCTGTGATATTTTAATGTTTTTAAAGGGTATATTTTGGGGTGTTTTGGTCTTTTCACTTTGGGGTCGGTTTGGGATCATCAAAACTGATCCAAGGCTCTTTCAAGCTTCATTTTCACCCACACAAACACTCCTATCTTATTTAGAGAGAGAGGGTGAGTTTTAGAGAGAGAAAGCTTCGATTGGAGAAGAAGAAGCTTGAATCGGGTGAAGGTTCGAGTGTTAAAGTTGTTCCTTGCGTTCTTAGCTACGTTATGGTAGTGGTGGTAAGTCCTAACTCCGATTTTCTTTATTTGATTTTGATATTCAAATTAGGGTTTGAGCTTGATTTTGTTAGAAACCCTTGAATAGTTGTGAAATGGGTATGTTGTGGTTAGTAGATGGGTTTTGACCCGTTATTGGCAGATTAGGGTTTGATGACGAATTTGGTTATGGTTTTGGGTATAATCACTAAATCATAAATGTGTTAGTGTATAGATGTTCATAAGAACTTGTGTATTAGTCAAAATGGGTATTGACATTGATTTGTGTCGAATTATGTTTTGGGTCAAGATGTGATGAATTGAGTATATAAATGTTTGATTAAAGTGTTAAATGGTGTTTTAGAAAGTAAATCACTAGCCGTTAGTGATTAAAGATCTTTTTGGGACTCATGTCAAAATGGGTTGACTTTGATGGGTCAAAATTGGTAATGACACTAGTTTTAGTCAAATGGAGGTTAAACGCTTTTGTTAGGTATTAAGTGGCATTTTTTGAATGAAAGTAATCATGGGAAGCGATTTTGGTTTAAATGGCGTCAAGTAACTTAGGTTAAATTGTACTTGTTTGATGGGTCAGAATTACCACCCGTAGTGGTAATTGGTGAAATCCACTTTAGGTGTCTAAATGGGCGGTTTGTGGAGGTAGGTATAAACCCTTGGTTAAGGGTGTTGGGCGTCGAATTCTCTTGTAGAGAATGTATGTTGATTGTGTGTATATCTATATGCGTATTATAGGTAAAAGCTTGCTCGGTTGCGTTTGGAGGCGATTTACATATATGACTTGTGCAGGCATCTCGAGGTGAGTGAAATAATTATATATATGCGTATATAGTTTATTTGCTTGCGGGCTTGTGGTTAGTGTTATCCGGGCGTGTGGATTCACTATAGTGTTATCCGGGCGTGTGGATTCACTACTCTTTTGTGCGATGGAGGCCACATGTGCGTGAAGGGTGGTTCGGTAAGTGCGGACGTCCACCTAGGGGGTTAGATGTACACTAAGGGTCATTGTGCGAGTAGCAGCGGTCATTGTGCGAGTACCGTTCCCTTGTGTGTGTGTGTGTGTGTGTGTATGGTTAATCATGTGCGTGAAGGGTGGTTCGGTAAGTGCGGACGTCCACCTTGGGGTTAGTTATACCAACGGTCATTGTGCGAGTACCGTTCCCATGTATGTGATAATGGTTAACCATGGTTATGTGTTGTATTGTTATTAGCATATTATATTGTTTTGGTTATATTCTATTGATCGGGCTAGCTTGCGGTAATGGAGACTTGTAGCTTTATACTTTGTGATGGTATGCTAATTAGATTGCTAGCATGTAAGCGGTATTTGTGTAAGTGATTGCAAGTAGGTAAATTATATATGTATGTGTATAATTATTGCATTCACTAAGCCTAGGCTTACCCCTCTCGTTTTTTACCTTTTTACATGTATTGTGATTATGATGCTAGCTAGTTGTTAGACTAGACATGCAGGAGCGCTTGAGCTCGATGGGGTAGCTTTTGGATAATTGGACGTGGGGGATTTGGTAGTCCCCAGAATTATGCTCATGGTATCGGGTTGGGTTGTAGAGTCCTAATCCGTCAATATATATATAAATGGGTCGAAATGGTCACTTGTCGTAGTTTGGGTCGATGTGGGCCCGAAGTTGTAAAACTCGATTTTATTGTGAAAATCTCTTAATTATAATTATACTAATGTGTTGTGAAAACCGTTTCGTTTAAAAGTGTTGGGAAGCGGGTTTTCCACCCGCATGAATTTGAAAAACTGAGCAGAAACTTTTAGTTCATTTGGACGCCGTCCAAAGGTCTTGGACGCCGTCCTGATCTTCACTGCTGGACGCCGTCCAGATGTACTGTATAAAAAAAAAAAAAAAAAATTTAGACGCGTTTTTGGTAAAACTAGGTTGGGTCGTTACAGTTTTCCCTTGATTTATTCACCAACCTTTCATTTTTTTTTTTTGTTTAAAAGGTTTTGGTTCGTAACGTTTTTCTTCCTTTGACTTCAGATCAAAACACAACGATCTATAAGGCAATAGAAAAAATATAAATAATCCAAAGATATTATTGGTTTTATTATTATTATGTGCGGGGTATGTAAAAGCTTCGTTGAACGTATGTTTTAGCTTTTCAGGTGTTCCATTCAATTTGTTCCATTCAATTAGAAATTTGAACTGGGGAAAGATGAAAATACACTTGCCTTGCACATGATTAAAATTAACAGAATATCAAACGATTGTTAGTGACAAGGACCAACGACGTAACTTAGATAAACCTCAATAACCAAATCACGTCAAAAAAGTACATCGATCATATGTGTAATTTGAGATAAAACCATAAGGACCAAGCAAATAATTTTTCAAATGAAAATGAAAAGAGTGAAGGGATAAACTTAAATTGGTTGTTTTTAAGAAATAAAATAATTTTTTTTATTATTACTCCGTTAAAGGCGTTATCTTTATGGGAAATAATTTGAAGTTATATTTGAATTCGACAATTAAATAAAAATAAAATTCAGGTTAAAAAGGTAGAAAAATAGGAAAGTAGTGAAATGACATTACATCCGTAACTTGTCTATTTTTTTTTGATTATTTTTTACTGTATAGATATTTGATAGCTGATTTGATGTTAGATGAACTACAAGTTTGTGTCGAATAAAATAAATTGATTTACTCAACATTAATTGGTAAAACAAAATTGCTTTTATAAATATGGAAATGATTCTTGCAAGTTCAAAGGTTCTTTACAATTTAATTTTTCTCTAGTTTTTAATCTAAAAAACTAGTGAAATAACCCGTGAAACCACGAGTTTGTTTAAATGAAACAGTTTAATGATATGTTTTAGGTATTAAGTGAACGTAATTGCTAAAATTATTTAGTTTAATGACCCGTGAAATCACAGAGTCCGACTTAGAAACTCATGAGCTGAACATTTCATCAAACACCTAAAATACATATTAAACAATCCACATTCAATTATAAGAGATGATATTGGTTATCATTTTATTTTAAAAGTGTAAATCAAAATATTAATTTGGAATTGGTTTCCTTCTGCCTAGCTTTTATACCTTCCGGTACTCAATTCAAAATAATTAATTAAAATAATTCAAAATTATTTAATCTTAATAATTAAAATAATTATTAATAAGATTTAATAACAATAATTAATTAATAAGATTTAATTTAATTCAAAAATATTTAGATTAATGACATCACCCACCATGCTTAGATATTTTTTTTTTAATTTTTTCTTAACAAAAAAATTTGTCTAATAATGACATTATCATTTTAACATTTTAATATTAACTATAGATAGATGGGTAGCATAGTTAAATAAATATAAATATAAATATAATTTACTCAACGTTGGTTTGAATATTTATAGGTTGAATTCAATACATATAAAAAAATATCAAAATTTAATGATCATTTAGGTTCTTCTAATTTACTCCAAACATGATGTTGAATTGAATATAGATAGGTTGACGTTTAAAGTGTTTTACTCGGCCACCTGAGACGATAGCAACATATGTGGTGGTCCCACAGACATCGAATAGTAGCATGATGTCACCGTATCTCTTTTTCTCGTAGAATACGACTTCAATCCACACCCTCCGTTTCTTTTTCTGTTCAGAACGCCGGCGTTTGAGACACTGCGCTCACAAAATAATTTCGTCTTATATTATAATTTAGACAAATTACGTAGATGTCTGCGTTTGACACTCCGTTTATAAATGTGGTATTTGTTATCGTGAATTGGTGTTTGATTGAATAAATAATACGTACAAATACACAAGATATAAATAGTCCAATACTAAAAAATTTAATGGGCTTATACAAGATAAATAGCTCTTATAGAACATAGATTAAAATACAAAATAAAATAGACTAGCTAACATCCCCCTGCATTTGGAGCGGGAGGCTTGCGGATGCTCAAACTGGTCTGAAACTCGTCAAACAAAATGGTGGGTAGCCCTTTGGGGAAGATGTCGGCGTATTGATAGCGAGAGGGAACCTGTAAAATGCGCACGTGTCCCTGTGTAACGAGATCGCGAACAAAATGAATATCTATCTATCTCGATGTGCTTGGTTCGTTGGTGTTGAACCGGATTGCCTGACATATAAACAACACTAACATTGTCGCAGTATACGACGGTGGCCGAGAAAAGAGGGCAATGGAGCTCCCGTAGAAGATTACGAAGCCAGCATGTCTCGGTGACGGCGTTGGCGACGCCGCGGTATTCTGCCTCTACACTAGAACGGGCAGAGTGAGCTACCGTTTGGATGACCACGATAGGAGATTATTACCAAAAAATACATAGTAACCGAAGGTGGAGCGGTAGATGATGCGTAAAGCTGTAGACCAAGATCAGTGTGCCCTGAATACCAAAGAATCCGTTTTAACGCGAAAAAATGCTGCTATCGAGGATCATGCATAAAAAGGCATATCTGCTAGACAGCGTAGGAGATGTCGGGTCTCGTGAAAGTGAGGTACTGAAGTGCACCTGCAAGACTACGGTCAAGAGTCGGGTTTGCAACAAGAGGACCCGTGGCTGAGAGTTTGGACCCAGTTTTAACCGGAGTCCGACTCGGGTGGCAGCCTGTCATGTCTGCACGCTCAAGTATGTCAGCTGCATACGTCTTATGAGATAAGTACATTCCTGAAGAGGTACGTGTAATAGAGATGCCCAGAAAGTAGTTCAGAGGACCACATTCGGTCATAGAGAACTCACGATGTAATGAAGTAATAAGCTGCTGGAGAAAAACAGTCGAAGATGCGGTCAAAATGATATCATCCACATATAGGAGAGAAATATGCTGTATCAGCCCATCGTCGAAGTACGAAGAGGGATGTATCACATCGGCTTTGTGCAAAGCCAATGTTGTGGGCATATCCCGCGAAGTGTTGGTACCATGCTCGATGAGCCTGCTTTATGTGACGACCCGGAAATTTTCGACCAAATTTAAACTTTATCTTTATATTATTCTGATATGATAAGCAAAGTTTGTTAAGTTAAATCTCAAGAATTTTAAACTGTGTTCATACATTCATTTAACCTCGACCAATTTCCGACGATTCACGAACCATTATATAAATAGATATGATTGTATATGTATATGTGTGTGTATATATATATATATATATATATATATATATATATATATATATATATATATATATATATATATATATATATATATATATATGTGTGTGTGTGTGTGTGTGTGTGTGTGTGTGTATATATATATTATAACTTGAAAACGTTAACAAAGTATTAGATATATAATACTTCACATGAACGTATTTGTTTCAGTATGTTTATCGATGGAATTATAAGATAATATCAAATGATTGAATTATCATATACATTGTGATTATGATTACGGGTCTCTGTTATGAGGTCCACTATGATTTAAGAAAATCCATTCTTTTTAACGGTATTAGGAATAATTGGTAAAGTAATCTATCATTGAGAACAAAGTATCAATTATCAGGAACTAGACAAGAGTTAGTGGAAATTCCTATTTGATTTTCAATTCATACTTTACTATATTTTCCTCGTAACTTTTGATACAGTAATTATTAGCTTTCATAATATATAAAGTAAAAGTTATGTGACATAGATAACTTAAAAAATAAATATCGACGTTTTACCTTAAAATGATTTTGTACGTTCAACTAACCTTTGGACCTTATCTCACGCTTCATCAATATTTATTAATTTAAAAACTTGAAACCTATTATATATAATTTTACTTTTCAAATACTATATAACGATTTCCATTATTTTAACCTTTTAATTCTTAATTATATATTAGTTTTGGAAAACAAAAGTTATCACATTTATTTGATTTAGTACTAAAACATTTTCAATTTAGAAAGAACCTTATTATCAAAACATTTTAAAAGATAATTTATTAATGAAGTTTGAAGAACTTAATTAAAACTTTGTGTTATAAAGTTACAAATATATTTTAAAAGATACTAAATAATAATTTCGAAACGATTTCAAATTATATAAAGAACTTTGAAATACAATTAGTTTTGAAAAACTATATATTATATTGTTAAATAAATAATTCAAATATATATTTCGAAATGAATATATATATATATATATATATATATATATATATATATATATATATATATATATATATATATATATTTTATAGTGTAATAAAACTTAATATTAATTTAGTTATAAAACGTTTTGAGTTAAAAAGATACTATTATATATACATATGTATATGTATATATAACGGGACGTTAATTTATAGAAGCAAACGACCAAAATACTCTAATGTTCAGGTTACACTTGAGAGATATAACTTATTGGCGAATTAAGTCTAGTTATTGACAATGGTACACGTAGTGTATCGTTTAATACAAGTTTTCTTAGTGTACGGAAGTACGTTCCAAAGATCGGAACCAGGACATAAGTCGAGTGACAATGTACGAATTATCGGAACTAATTTTACACGTTAACTAGATACGTAAATATAATATAATATATATATAATTATATAAATTAAATATATTATAAATAAAATATAATATAAACCAGCAGCCCACGTTTTGTTTACATTCAATCACACACACATGGGAAGTGCATAGTGAAACCATGCGATCGCATGGCCATTTTGGTCAGGAACTCTTTATAAGCTCGACGAGTTTGCATTCAATCACATACACATATCTTTATCTCTACTCCGTAAATAATAATAATAATAATAATAATAATAATAATAATAATAATAATAATAATAATAATATTATTATTATTATTATTATTATTATTATTATTATTATTAATATTAGGATTATTAATATTAATATTATTATTATTAATATTATTATTATACATAAAATACTACGGCGAGGTTCTGCTCACATGTTTTCAAAATGAGTTTTTGAGAGGGATAGAGCTAAGGAAATTATGGGTTATAGCTATGGAGGTTATGGGTATGGATCAGGGGTATAGCTTGGGAGGTCAACCTAGTGTTTATCATCTCCGTTGCGTCTACGTACTTTCCTGCAATATTGAATCTCAATATTGATACGTGAGCACTCATAACTTAACTTTTATATATTAATAGTGTATCCCTGACTAGTGCTCGAGTATATATGATTGTGCATGATTGTATGTTTAATTTCGTCATTAAATAGCTTATGATAGATTATGAATTTGATACATATGCAATTGAGATAAGGTATATGATATGTATGTCGTTGGAAAGCTAGCGAAAAATTAATAACTTTTCATTTAGAAAGTGTATGATTTCGATGAACGGATTAAAATATATCGTCAATTGAATTATCTATAATTTTAAAGTATTATTGTTAAAATGATTATTATTATCGTTATCGTTATTATTATCGTTAACGTTAACGTTATCGTTATCGTTATTGTTATCGTTATCGTTATCGTCATTATTATCGTTATTATTATTATTATTATTATTATTATCTAATAATCAATAGTATTATTATTATTATTATTATTATTATTATTATGATTATTATTATTATTAATAATATTTTTAAAATAATTAATATTTTTATCAAAACTATCATTTTATTATTTTTATCATCATCATTATTATTATTAAAAGTATCATTAATATTAAAACTATCATTTTTATTAAAATTATCATTTTTAATAGAAATTTCATTGTTATTATAAAATATCATTATTATTATCATTTTAGTATTATCATTATTAAAAATTTATCATTTTGAATAGAATTATTACTTTTATAAAATATTATTATTATTACAGTTAATATTAAAAAGTATCGTTATTATTAAGATTATCATGATTAGAATTACCATTTTATCATAATTAATATCATCATTAGTAAATATAAGTATTGTTATTGTTATTATTATTATTATTATTATTATTATTATTATTATTATTATTATTATTATTATTATTATTATTTTATTATTAATAAAAATAATTAATATTATTATTACAAAATAATACAACTTTTACTCATTATTATTATTTTCAATATTATTTTATCAAATAAATATGTGATATAAACATATTTTTACCACACATAATATAATTACATTAATAATACATACCACTATATTTTATGATATTAAGTGAACTTTTTAAATTTTATTACTTAATATATATAAAAGTATATTTTTATCATATATAAATTTTAATATAAAATTTTCCTTATTAATAAATGATTTGTATTCTTTACTTTAATAAAAATCTGATAAATATATTTAAATATATATAAAACGATTATATTTAAGTTATATAATAAGCATGTATAAATTTTGGAAATCGTTTTGGGTCAAATTGACTTTTGTTGACTTTGCATATCGATCTCGAGCATTAGAATTACGATACACTATGACTTGACCTAATTTGATAGACAGATATTGACCAACATATAAATATATATACTTAATATAGGTTCGTGAATCCAAGGCCAACCTTGCATTGTTCAATGTCGTCATACGTATTTTTACTACAAAATACAGTATTGTGAGTTTCATTTGCTCCCTTTTTAAATGCTTTTGCAATATATATTTTTGGGACTGAGAATACATGCGCTGCTTTATAAACGTTTGACGAAATAGACACAAGTACTTAAAACTACATTCTATGGCTGGATTATTAAACCGAGTATGCCCCTTTTTAGTCTGGTAATCTAAGAATTAGGGAACAGACATCCTAATTGACGCGAATCCTAAATATAGATATATCGGGCCCAACGAGCCCCATCCAAAGTACCGGATGGTTTAGTACTTCGAATTTATCATGTTCGAAGGTTGTCCCGGAATGATGGGGATATTCTATAAGCATCTTGTTAAGGTCGGTTACCAGGTATTCACCATATGAATGATTTTTATCTCTATACAGTTTACGAAATGCCTGATATGAGATGTATATTTATGAGAAATGGAAAATGAAAATCTTGTGGTCTATTAAAAATGGTGGAAATGAATATTGATGTTAAACTAATGAACTCACCAACCTTTTGGTTGACACTTTAAAGCATGTTTATTCTCAGGATTGAAAGAAATCTTCCGCTGTGCATTTGCTCATTTAAAGACACTACTTGGAGTCATTCATGGCATATTTCAAAAGACGTTGCATTCAAGTAGTTGAGTTCAATAAAGATTATGATTAAGTAAATGATAGATTAGGTCATTTATAATTGGATATTATGAAATGGTATGCATGCCTGTCAACTTTCGATGAAATGAAATTTGTCTTTTAAAACGAATGCAATGTTGTAAAATGTATCATATAGAGGTCAAATACCTTGCAATGTAACCATATGTTATTGTATTCGTCCATATAGATTAGGCAGGTCACTTCATGTGGTATCAGAGCGGTGGTCTTAGCGAACCAGGTCTGCATTAGTGTGTCTAACATATTATCGTTAGGATGCATTAGTGAGTCTGGACTTCGACTTTAGCTGCATGTCAAAAGTTTTGCTTATCATTTTCTGTCGGAAGTTATCTGCTTATCATTCTTAGTCTAGACACATCTTACTGTATTGATTGAATGAATAGTGTATAGACAAAATTCGTATCTATATCTTAGCGTATCTGTTACTGTAAACTTTGCCTGGCATATTCCTTAAATCCCTCCGTAATCTGCGAAATCTTTTATTCTATATATATATATATATATATATATATATATATATATATATATATATATATATATATATATATATATATATATATATATATATATATATGGATATTCTATGTAATTAGAATACCATCCGATAGCCAGAAATCTTTTCGTATCAAAAAATCCTTTATTCAATCGTACGAAATGGAACTCGCCACTAGTTCAAGTCCCTCGGATTCCGATATGGAGTTTCACTCGAGCTCCGAAAGCAGTGTGACCAGAATGGATCAACCAATTAGCCATCATCTATTTTGGATGAATTGGGGATGGGTTCGTAGTCTACTTAATCATTGGAGACAAGAAGAAGGCGATCCCTTCCATCCACCACATTGCCCTCTTGGCGATGAACCTGAAGCACTTAACGGCGAACATGTCCGAGACACCATTTTCTCTCTCATTTCCAGAGTGTCTCGTCATGACTACATATTATCTCAAATTATAGATCTTATTCATCCGCTCGTTCGAACTGCCAATCATCCCGGTGTAATAGAAGAAGTCAATGAGCTTCGCGCTCGGGTAGTGACTTTGGAGGATATGGTACAAAGGTTGCAGGCACCAGTAGCAGCACCGGCAGCAAAAGTACCACCATCAGCAACACCAATAGTACCATCACCACCACCACCACCAACAGTAACATCCGCACCCCACACCTCAACATCACAAACTATATCTCGAGCATCAACGTCACACACACCATAGATACCAAGGAGTACCAACAACAACAAAACGATGAAGTATTGATTCATAACTTCATCGGAGAAATATTCTACGGTGATTCTGTAATCTCTAAAGTTTTAAAAGTTAGAAATGATAGAAGGAAGAATAGAAACCCTGATAGGATGGTGCGCGATTTAAAAGTTAGACTTGTTTTACCAACAGCATCAACAGTACCGTCAACATCACCAACACCATCAGTACCGTCAGCATCAGCAGCGCTTAAAACATCACAAGCTCCACTAGATCTATAATCACCGCAAACATCATCACTAATCAACAACGCGTATATTGTATCAACGAGTTATGAAGTATTAACTCATTTTCGCTGAAGAATTTATATGTATATCTTATATATATAAATTTTGAAACCATAATATATCTTTTCGTACAAAGCTATTATGTATGAATTAAAAAGGGGTAGATACTACCCGGTTAAATTCATATTATTAATATACTATGGTGTACATCCTTCGTTAACAACTTAACCATCGTTAATTACAATTTCTGTTTCAATTCAATGAATTCCATTTCATAATAAACTAAGTGTATTATTAAATTACACATTTGATTTTACACTTTTGATATACTCGAAACTTTCTTGAGAACATAATTCGTATCTTGCGAAATTCACAAGAATTCCACAAGCACCAACATCATCCATCGAGGAAATATCAATGAAAATGAACAATGAGGTATTGATTACATTATTAAAATAATTCGCGGAAATTATATAATCTTGAATGTTTTAGAGATTATTCATTTCTAGTTCCAGCCGAAAATCAACTGAGTTTAATTTAATATTAACTCATTAAATCTGTATTACATCTGAAGAAAATATACATATATTTTCATAAAGAATGTGATAAAATTCGTTTATACAAAATATTAATTGTGAATTTTTTTTTAACGGGTAGGTAATACCCGAGAGATATATATAAATTCACAATTAGTATGTTACATTCTTCGAATCTGATTCAGCAATCATCAACTATACTCACTACTTTCACAACAATATACATTCTTTCATAGAAAACAGAACAACCATTTTTCATCCAAATTCGATTACATATTATGATTTTGACAAATCAAAATCCAAGTCAAGATTTAACAGAAGACATTAATCTTAAATTCCTACATTTATCAAAGCCATACTTTGAATTCAAAACTGTGATAGAACATCACTTTTATTCATAACACCCATAAGGATATTAGAATCATTCGAGATTCATGACGATTTCATCATTTGGATATTGATAATGACAATCTGCATTTAAAACCCTTCGAAATTCCTGAAGACACTCCAAATAATGAGCAATCGAGATGATGATCCAACCACATGTTATCCACAGTCATGTACCTGAAAAACTCTCGAAATCAAAGTCATAGTTCAACATGTATCCGTGTCAGACCCTTTGGCATTTATTAGCAAAAATAACTTTGCAATTCCTTTCAAAAATTACAAATTTTGTCACAACTCCAGCAAGTCAACTTCAACTTTTCAGTCAAAACAGTTTTATTATAACCTCGATATATACGTTGCCCTTTCATCATCGTTACCGAAGAACCTTTTATATCTCACCACATTAGCAATAAACTTACCAACAACTTCACTGATCTTTGACTTTCCAAAAAATCATTATATTTATCGAAACCCCATCATTTACTCATCCGCATCTTGTAACAAGAATTGTCATGCCAATTACTGGGAATCAGCAATCAGTATTTTGAAATCTTTTAGCAAGCCTACGCCAACAGTTATATGTGTACATATAACGTCTATCTCCTAGACTTATATACTTCGAATGTGAAGTTTCTGAAAAACACCCCAATCTACGAATTAGTTCTCCGAATTTTTGAAAAAGTTGAATGAAGCAGCAGAAACTGTAGACAACCGTAATAGTTAAAAGTCTGATGATAAAAAATAGTGTATTGGCAAAGCTCAGAAAAAGAGAAGGTTTGGAACTGGAAAACGGATTGAGCAAACCATGAAGGAGGCTGTGGACAAATCACAATGACTAAATCTGCCTTCAAATAATCCAAATGATTCAGTGTCTGCTGAAGTCTTTAGCGAAAACCTTACTCCTGACTCTAAACCTTTACGGACAAATCTTCATCATCATCCATCGATGTTAGAAATTCTAAGATATCATTGATGTCAAAGCTAAGGGGTATAAAATACTATTGAAGTTTACAAGGAAAAACTATTAAATACGATACAATTTTACACAAGATATTTATTTATTTAGAGAATGGATATAATTAAACCTTGCTACAATACTTATAGTCAGTGTACCTAATCGTACAGTAGTGTAGTTTTTAGTAAGTCCGGTTCGTTCCACAGGGAAAATCTTTAAACAAAGCTTAACGCTATATTAGTTTACTTTTATAAAAATACAAATTTATATATAAGTAATATTATTATTATAAAGGGGGGGTTTTTACCGTTTAATGACCGGTTTGTCGATTTTAAAACTTTAGTCGCAGTTAAAACCAAATGTAAAATAATAAATAAATACAAGACTTAATTCAAAGCGTAAAGTAAATAACGATAATGAAATTGCGAATAATAAAAGTGCGATAAAATAAACTTGCGATAATTAAAAAGTACGATAATTAAAAGTGCAATCAAATATAATAACAATAAAAATGCGATAATTAGAAGTGCAATTAAATATAAAATAAAGGAAATTAAATATGAAATAAAAGAATTATGCTTATTTAAACTTCCGTAATCATGATGTTTGACGTGTTGATTTTAGTTTTATGCCCATGGGTTAATTGTCCTTTGTCCTGAATTATTTAATATGTCCGTCTAGTTTTTGTCCATAACAGTCCATCAGTCATAAATATAAAGTGCGAGTGTCCTCGTCAAATTATCCTTATACCCGAAGTTAAATATTCCAACTAATTGGGGATTCGAATTGTAACAAGGTTTTAATACTTTGTTTAATGAATACACCAGGTTATCGACTGCGTGTAAACCAAGGTTTTACTACTTTGTTAACAATTACACCAATTACCCTTGAATGTAATCCACCCCTGTTTTAATGAGTCCATTGACTATTAATCCATCCCCGTGTTCGGTCAAATGAACAATAATTCGTACTTATAAATATCCCTCCCATCGTGTTCGATTAAGCGTATGTGGTTATATATAAATACGTCGAATTATAAGTTTGTATATTAAATTAACAAGGTATTTTTTAGTTAATATAAAACCCATTAATAGCCCATAGTCTAATTTCCACAAGTGTCGTTCTTTTATCCAAACCCCAATTATGGTACAAAGCCCAATTACCCAATTTTTAGTAATTAGCCCAACATCATGATTACTTCGGATTAAATAAGCATAATAATAACTTAGCTATGAGACATTAATATAAAAAGGTTGAACATAACTTACAATGATTAAAAATAGCGTAGCGTTACACGGACAGAATTTCGACTTACACCCTTACAACATTCGCTAACATACCCTTATTATTAGAATTATAATTAAAATTAAAATATAAATTATAAATATATATATATATATATATATATATATATATATATATATATATATATATATATATATATATATATATATATATATATATTTTACGATATAGATAGAGAGATGGATGGATATATTGTGATTTTTTTTCGATCAGAATTCGTTTGCTTTTATAGGGATTTTCAACTTTTGGGGCTCCGCGACTCGCGGCATTTTTGGCCTTCAAACTCCGCGAGTCGCGGAGATTGAAATTACAGCTCAGTCCCTTTTGGAGTCTTTCTTGCCGACGGTTTTAAATATAAATATAATATATTAAATAATTATAAGAATTATTTAAATATTATATTATATTTATGTGCATAGTTGACTTGAAATTTTTAGTCCGTTGCGTCGAGCGTTGAGAGTTGACTCTGGTCCCGGTTCCGGATTTTCGAACGTCCTTGTGTACAATTTAATATCTTGTAATTTGCGTTTTGAATCTTGTACTCTTGTTAATTTCAAGACGTTTCTTATCAATAATTGGAACCTCTTTGATTGTCTTTTGTACTTTTGAGCTTTTTGGTCGTTTGCATCTTCAATTCGTCGAATCTGTCTTTTGTCTTCACCTTTTATTATTTAAACGAATATCACTTGTAAATAGAACAATTGCAACTAAAAGCTTGTCTTTCTTGAGGAATAATGCTATGAAATATATGTTCGTTTTTAGTATTATCAAATATTCCCACACTTGAGCGTTGCTTGTCCTCAAGCAATATCGTCTTGAAATACAAGAATCACTTCTTTATTCTTCACACTTTGTACATCAGTGATTTCTATATGGCGGTATAAACAATGGTAGTAACGATATGGTTTACAGTCCCACATGACTATAAAAATTTAGATCCATTAAGGAAATTGGATCTTTATGAAAACATTTGATCTTTTGAAAATTAAATCTAGTTTTTTACCCTAGATAAGTTTTCCGGAATAACCCTTTACCGGTGTTTGCAAAATATTTTTGTGGGTTTGGTGGGTTTCAGATTTGAAAATTTTAGCTCAAAACTTATGGTTTTGTGTCACCCACTTGATAACCTTGTATTTGGAAAGCAACACGTCCAGTTTACTTGTCCCGTATATTGCCTTTCAGTAAACTACCGTCCGGTTGTAAAGGAAAGCGTTGAACAAGCAACTGTTAAGGCAATGTCCCCTGACATGCTTTTAATTATGGTCTATAATGTGTTGGACGCAATTACTATCCTTGGTAGGAGCAATAGTAAAGCTCACCCTTATGATTTTTCGGTCTGGCACAAGGTTCTGTCTTTGACCATGCTATGCGACCACCGTTCTTACGGTTGACACCCGATTTGGTTCAGGTGACCTAATGAATTCCAGGTGAATTCCTAGGATTTTACGTTCAATGGTAATGAACGCATTGAAAATAGGGTTTTCAGAAAACAAATCGGTTTGTAATTTTGATCAAAATATTTTCTCGTTCAAGCTCGAGTTTAGATATCATTGAATTCCATGAGTTTGAATTCTCAATCTTTAAGGTCAATCTCAAGGATTGAGTAATATCAGTCTTAAAAGCTGATTTTTGATCTTTTAAGGAGATTATCCTTTCTGGGGATCTGATTCATTAGTCTTATCCAGCTAATTTGCATGGTGCCCCCCCATTGTACGAGATAAATCCTTCTCATGGTTAGGATAAATCTGACCACTTGGCGACCCTGTTTAATGCCGAGGTCCGTGGATTTCCTGCTGATTTTAGTGATGACTTTTCTAGATTTTTCGTCAACCTACAGCTGGTCTGGACGACAACTTCATGACCTAAATCAAGAAGCGCGTTTCTTTTTCGGAAGACTTTACTTCCTTTTAATGATGGAATTGATTCATCGTGTAGATCCACCTCTTCTTTTCTTTCATCGGGTAAAACAGTTTAGTTTAGTCCAAAGCAAAAGTATTTTCAGTTATTTGTTACAGAAATATGTGATATATGTTTTGAATAACTTGGAGAATTTTCCCACACTTGGCTTTTATTTTCTTTTTTTATCGTCCTCTATTCCATTTTAAATGAATTTTAACATTTTGGTTTGTTTCTCAATTTATGTCCTTTCCGAGGTTACAATAATTTCGGTGTTAAAGCCTAGTTTTATCGTCATAAATATGTATAAACATGATTTTGAGTTCATTTAATTGAAAATTTTGAAAAATTTTACTAGAATTGGGTAGTCAGTATATAAGACTAGGGCTGTTCTTTATTATCAGAGAGCACTAGATTCTAATACAACTACTACTTTACTAGTATTTTTAATGGTAACCAAGTGTTTAAAGTAAAAATTTTAAAATCCGAAAGAATTTAACCCCTTCCCACACTTAAGATCTTGCAATGCCCTCATTTGCAAGAAATCAGTAACAATTTAAATTATTGAGGGTGATTTGTGTGAAAATGATTAAATTTTTACCAAAGTTTCCAAATATATTGGCGTTTGTTTGCTGAATGATAAATGGTGCACATCATTTGTTCATTCCGTCTTGTTGTTATTTCACATATATTTTGCTTCTTGTCGTCAAAATTAGTTGCTTTTGCTGAACTTAATGCCAGTCTTTGAAAATGCGTTGTTTTACCCTGTTGTGTACATAAGATAAACTGCAAACATATATACATATTTTTGAAGTTTGGTATATTACCCCACATTCAAAAATTATTAAAATCTAAGAATAAAAGTTAGAAAATTATAAAAGCTATTACAATATTAACATAAGTTTTAAATGTATCAACATTACAAATTACAAAATAAAAAAAAACTAAGTAGACTAGGGATGATACTGGTACCAATAGGGGTTCCAAGCATAACCATAGGTGCTATAGAATGCTTCGGCAGGGTTATACGTAGGATACGGTGGTTGCATCTCTATAGTCCAGGGAGGGAATATGGGTTTTGGTGTAGGAATATAGTTTCTACCTATATGTTGGCAATGAGCTATGATTTGGTTCTGATGAACTTGCCAATCTTCAAATGCTCTCTGTCTAGCATTTTCGTACTCCTGTGAAGCTATAAACCTTTGCATTTCTTGCATCTCATTTCCCCCTCCTACATTACCTTTGATAATGCTAAAAACGAACATATATTTCATAGCATTATTCCTCAAGAAAGACAAGCTTTTAGTTGCAATTGTTCTATTTACAAGTGATATTCGTTTAAATAATAAAAGGTGAAGACAAAAGACAGATTCGACGAATTGAAGACGCAAATGACCAAAAAGCTCAAAAGTACAAAAGACAATCAAAAAGGTTCCAATTATTGATAAGAAACGTCTCGAAATTACAAGAGTACAAGATTCAAAACGCAAATTACAAGATATTAAATTGTACGCAAGGACGTTCGAAAATCCGGAACCGGGACCAGAGTCAACTCTTAACGCTCGACGCAACGGACTAAAAATTACAAGTTAACTATGTATATAAATATAATATAATATATAATTAATTATATTAATTATATATATATTATATTTATAAATAAAAAACGTCGGCAGAGAAAGACTCCAAGGGACTGAGCTGTAATTTCATTCTCCGCGACTCGCGGAGTTTGAAGGCAAAAATGCCGCGAGTCGCGGAGCCCCAAAAGTTGACTTTTCCTATAAAAGCAACCGAATTCTGATCGCAAATCATCCATCTTTTTCTTCTTCTTATCATACGTAAATTATATATATATATTTATAATTTATATTTTAATTTTAATTATAATTCTAATAATAAGGGTATGTTAGCGAATATTGTAAGGGTGTAAGTCGAAATTCTGTCCGTGTAACGCTACGCTATTTTTAATCATTGTAAGTTATGTTCAACCTTTTTACATTAATGTCTCGTAGCTAAGTTATTATTATGCTTATTTAAAACGAAGTAATCATGATGTTGGGCTAATTACTAAAATTGGGTAATTGGGCTTTGTACCATAATTGGGGTTTGGACAAAAGAACGACACTTGTGGAAATTAGACTATGGGCTATTAATGGGCTTTATATTTGTTTAACTAAATGATAGTTTGTTAATGTTAATATAAAGATTTACAATTGGGCGTCCCTATAAATTACCATATACACTCAATCGGACACGATGGACGGGGTATTTATATGTACGAATAATCGTTCATTTAACCGGACACGGGAATGGATTAATAGCCACTAGAATAATTAAAACAGGGGTGAAATTACATTCAAGGGTAATTGGTGTAATTGTTAACAAAGTAGTAAAACCTTGGTTTACACGCAGTCGATAACCTGGTGTATTCATTAAACAAAGTATTAAAACCTTGTTACAATTCGAATCCCCAATTAGTTGGAATATTTAACTTCGGGTATAAGAATAATTTGATGAGGACACTCGCACTTTATATTTATGACTGATGGACTGTTATGGACAAAAACCAGACGGACATATTAAATAATCCAGGACAAAGGACAATTAACCCATGGGCATAAAACTAAAATCAACACGTCGAACATCATGATTACGGAAGTTTAAATAAGCATAATTCTTTTATTTCATATTTAATTTCCTTTATTTTATATTTAACTGCACTTCTAATTATCGCACTTTTATTTATTGTTATTTAATCGCACTTTTTAATTATCGCAATTTTATTTTATCGCACTTTTATTATTCGCAATTTCATTATCGTTATTTACTTTACGCTTTAAATTAAGTCTTTTATTTATTTAATATTTTACATTAGGTTTTAACTGCGACTAAGGTTTTAAAATCGATAAACCGGTCATTAAACGGTAAAAACCCCCCTTTATAATAAAATTACTTAGATATATGTTTGTATTTTTATAAAAGTAAATTAATATAGCGTTAAGCTTTGTTTAAAGATTTCCCTGTGGAACGAACCGGACTTACTAAAAACTACACTACTGTACGATTAGGTACACTGCCTATAAGTGTTGTAGCAAGGTTTAAGTATATCCATTCTATAAATAAATAAATATCTTGTGTAAAATTGTATCGTATTTAATAGTATTTCGCACTAAAAATAATACTATTTTGTATACACCCCCTACGACATCAAGTATTTTTGGCGCCGCTGCCGGGGACACTCTTAAACACCGGAAGCGCAACGCTAATATATAAAAAAAAAAAAGATTTTTAGTTAACTTTTATTAAAATTCGTTTTTGTAAAAATACGTTTTAATTATTCAAAAATATAAAAAGAAAAACAAAAATATAAGTATTTTTAAGATTTTGTTAAATATTTAAGTTTTATAAGTTTCTTTATTTTTATTTTAGTTTATAAAAATATAAGTTTTATTTAAATATCTTTTATTTATATAAAAACAGAAAACAGAAAATAAAAAAAAAATAAATAAAGAAAAACGCGTCGAATTTAATAAGCTGTCATCTGAATTTCTGAACCCCGCGACTCGCGGGGTTTTCTTTATAAATTACCGCAACTCGCGGAGTTTCTCTGACACCGACAGAAACCCTAAACTGCATTTATTACGGATTATTATTAATTATAATTATTATTAACCCTAATTATTATTAATATTATAATTAAGTTTTATTTTAATTTAAGTTTTATTTAATTTATATTTTAGTTTATTAAGTTTAATTAAATTGTAAAATTAATAGTTTAATAAAATAAATAATATAAAAATAATATTTTTATAAAAATTGTAATTTTTACAACTTTTTGTATATTTTTATAGTTTGTCCCTTTTTAATCGTTGTAGCATAACTTTTGTATTTTTAGCTCATATTTAGTTTTAAACTTAGTCTTTGCTATAGTCATTTTTACTCCTAGATTTTTAGGCTTTGCCGTAGAATTCCTTAAGTGCTTTTTCTTTAGACTAAGATTTAGGTACTTTAGAATTTTGTGACGCCTTTTTAAGTTTTAGTTTCTTTTTTAAGTTATTTCCATTTGGGATTTAGTTTTTCCTGTAAGCTTTAATATTTTTAGACGACTTTTACCTATGTATCAATTATCATTCCAATTAGTAATTTCAATTTGCGATTATAATTTTAAGTTAGTTGTAGTAATAAGGTTAGGTTAGTCAAGTATTTTTAAGTTTTTATAAGTTTCTTTTATTTTTCCGTCACCTTTTATTTTTCAACCATTTTTCTTTTTCGACCTTTTTCGACGAACTCTTTTTCTTTCTTATTTCTCGCTATTCTAGTTTTAGGACATAGATTTTTATTCTACTTCTTATCTAAATTTCTTAAAATTACGAAAATTTATTTTAAGTGGTTAAATTAATAGACATCAAAATTTTCTGGTTCGTAGTAATAGTTGGATTTGTACGTGGACCGGGTTATTGGAGCCAAACAGTCCTCAATTATATTGAGACCAAACGAATCCTGCCCCTCTGCTGCATCTTTTGGATATTCGAAACGTGGGCAAAATCAGAAAAGTCTATTAATTGGATAACTTATATAATTTTTCTTTCCTTTTTAAAAACTAATAGGATATTCAGTGAATGCACCGAGCAAGACGTTCATCACCTTTTGTACGTTCACCACCTGTAACTAGATCAAGACATTTAGCAAATATTACCGCCGTTGATTTTTCTTTAGAATCGTCATCCAGTAGACCAAGTACTTCAGTTCAAATTTCCGATAATCCATTTTTTGAAACCAACCTCACAATTGAGAATCCGGAAAATATTCAGGAACGGTTCGTAGATCCTGAACCATTAAACTTTCCTCCGGAGCCACCAATCATTCAAACAGAGATTGTTGAGGAACGAACCATTAAATCAGAATCATCTAGTGATACCGATTCAACAAATTCAATTATGGAGAATCTGGAACCTTTAAGTATGGAAGACCGAATGAGAGCTAAACGCACTGGCCAAGGTCACGCAATTACTCATCCAGACATTAATGCACCAGATTATGAAATCAAAGGACAAATTCTACACATGGTGACTAATCAATGCCAATTTAGTGGTGCGCCTAAGGAAGATCCAAATGAACATCTACGTACCTTTAATAGGATCTACACACTATTTAAAATCCGAGAAGTAGAGGATGAACAGATATATCTCATGTTATTTCCCTGGACTTTAAAGGGAGAAGCCAAAGATTGGTTGGAATCATTACCTGAAGGGGCGATCGATACATGGGACGTTTTAGGTGACAAATTTCTTAAACAATTCTTTCCTGCATCTAAAGCCGTAAGACTTCAAGCAGAAATTGTTACGTTCACACAGAAACCAAATGAAACTCTATATGAGGCGTGGACAAGATATGGAAAGTTATTAAGAGGATGTCCGTAACATGGTTTAGACACCTGTCAAATAGTACAAATATTCTACCAAGGATGCGACATCACTACAAGAAAAGACATAGATATAGCAGCTGGTGGTTCTATTATAAAGAAAACCGAAACTGATGCTTACAAAATTATTGATAATACTGCTTCCCACTCACATGAGTGGCACCAAGAAAAAGACATCGTTAGATCATCTAAAGCAGCTAGAGCCGATTCTAGCCATGACTTAGATTCCATTTCCGCAAAGATAGATGCTGTGGAAAGACGAATGGAAAAGATGACTAAAGATATTCACTCAATACGAATTAGTTGTGAGCAGTGTGGAGGACCACATTTGACAAAAGATTGTCTCAGTATTGAATTAACAATGGAACAAAGAGAGAATATTTCATACATAAACCAAAGGCCTGGAAATAATTATCAGAATAATTATCAACCGCCAAGACCGATTTACAATCAAAACCAAAATTATAACAGAAATATTCCATACAACAACCAACAAGGTCCTAGCAATCAACAAGTATCCAATAATAATTACAATCAGCAAAGACCTAATTTTCAAAACAAACCACCACAACAAACCGATGATAAAAAGCCAAATTTAGAAGATATGATGACGAAGCTAGTTGAAACTCAAACGCAGTTTTTCACATCTCAGAAACAAACCAATGAACAAAATGCTCAAGCATTTAGAAATCAACAAGCTTCTATTCAAAATCTGGAACAAGAAGTAAGTAACCTAGCAAGGTTAATAGGTGAAAGAAAACCGAGAAGTCTACCTAGTGATACAAATGCTAACCCCCGAAATGAAACAGCTAAAGCCATTACCACAAGAAGTGGTACAACACTTAAACCACCTGAAATACCTGTAACTTCTGATGAAGCCATTCCTACTCCACAAGAACCACAACCTGATCAAGATAAGGAAAAAGAACCGGTAGTTGAAAAGGTTAATGAAGATAACACAGTTAAGGATAAACCTTATGTTAAACCATACCAACCACCACTTCCTTACCCGAGTAAAATGAAGAAAGAGAAACTTGAAGCCGAGCAATCCAAATTCTTGGATATGTTTAAACAGATAAATGTAAATCTTCCTTTCATTGATGTGATTTCAGGAATGCCAAGATATGCTAAATTCTTGAAAGATCTAATCTCAAATAGAAAGAAAATGGAAGAACTCTCGGCTGTTACTATGAATGCTAATTGTTCAGCAGTGCTGTTGAATAAGATACCAGAAAAATTATCTGATCCAGGAAGTTTCACAATTCCATGTTTTCTGGGTAGTCTTAGTTCAATAGAAGCATTGGCAGACTTAGGTGCTAGTATAAATCTGATGCCGTATTCACTATACACTAAACTAGACCTTGGAGAATTGAAACCAACCAGAATAAGCATACAACTAGCCGATAGATCAATAAAATATCCTAGAGGGATAATGGAAAACATGCTAGTTAAAGTTGGTACTTTAGTATTTCCAGTAGATTTTGTTGTTCTGGACATGGAAGAAGATTCTCAAGTTCCTCTCATATTAGGAAGACCATTCTTAAACACGGCTAAAGCAATGATAGACGTGTTCGGTAAGAAACTGACCCTAAGTATAGAGTACGAGAGTGTTACCTTTTCAGTTGATAGAGCAATGCAACAACCACAATCTGCAGATGATACATGTTATTATATTCAAACTATAGATGCACATGCAGAATTATTAGAAGAATTTCCAGAATTACAAGGAACAGGAGAATGTTCTTTAGGAGAAGGTAATGAACCAATTGATGAAGCTGAAATGTTAGCTACACTTATAGCTAATGGATATGAACCAACAACAGAAGAAATTCAAATGCTAAAAGAAGAAGACAGATATCGATATAAATCATCGATAGAAGAACCTCCGAAATTAGAGTTAAAGCCACTTCCAAACCATTTGGAATACGCTTATTTACATGGTGAATCTGAATTACCTGTAATAATATCGTCTTCTCTTACTGAAAATGAGAAATCACAACTCATTTCTGTGTTGAAAGCTCATAAACCAGCCATTGCATGGAAGATTCATGATATTAAAGGAATAAGTCCTTCGTATTGCACACATAAAATCCTTATGGAAGAAGGTCATAAAACGTATGTGCAACGCCAACGAAGACTAAATCCTAATATGCAAGATGTAGTTAAGAAAGAGATTATTAAACTGCTAGATGCAGGTTTGATATATCCAATTTCTGATAGTCCATGGGTAAGCCCAGTTCAATGCGTGCCTAAGAAGGGTGGCATGACTGTCATTACAAATGAGAAAAATGAGCTTATTCCTACTAGGACTGTAACAGGATGGCGTGTATGTATTGATTATAGAAAATTAAATGACGCCACCAGAAAAGATCACTTTCCCTTACCTTTCATTGATCAAATGTTGGAAAGATTAGCCGGAAATAGCTACTATTGTTTTCTAGATGGATTTTCCGGATATTTTCAAATTCCAATAGCACCCGAGGACCAAGAGAAAACCACATTCACGTGCCCTTATGGTACTTTTGCTTACAAACGCATGCCATTTGGACTTTGTAACGCCCCTGCAACCTTTCAAAGGTGTATGATGGCGATTTTTCACGACATGATAGAAGAATGCATGGAAGTTTTCATGGATGACTTTTCAGTCTTCGGTGATACATTTAAATCATGTCTAGTTAATTTGGAACGAATGCTAATTAGATGCGAAAAATCAAATCTAGTACTTAATTGGGAGAAATGCCATTTCATGGTTAAAGAAGGCATCGTTCTTGGACATAAAATTTCAAAAGAAGGAATTGAAGTGGATAGAGCTAAAGTAGATGTAATTGCTAAACTTCCACATCCCACCAATGTTAGAGGAGTTAGGAGTTTTCTAGGGCATGCCGGTTTTTACCGACGTTTCATAAAAGATTTTTCTAAAATTGCCACTCCTATGAATAAACTCCTAGAAAAAGATGCGCCATTCATCTTTTCAGATGAGTGTATCAAATCTTTTAATATTCTTAAAGAGAAACTCACTAATGCACCGATCATGATAACACCAAATTGGAATCTACCATTTGAACTAATGTGCGATGCAAGTGATTTTGCAATGGGAGCCGTTTTAGGACAAAGGATTGAAAAACGATTTCAACCTATATATTATGCTAGTAAGGCATTACAAGGAGCACAAACGAACTATACAACTACTGAAAAAGAACTCCTTGCTATTGTCTTTGCTTTTGACAAATTTCGATCATATCTCGTTCTAGCAAAAATGGTGGTCTATACCGACCATTCTGCTCTTAGATACCTATTTTCAAAACAAGATGCTAAACCAAGATTAATCCGTTGGATCTTACTCTTACAAGAGTTTGATATTGAAATCCGAGATAAAAGAGGAGCAGAAAATCTCGCCGCTGATCATCTTTCTCGTCTTGAAAATCCCGAATTAGAAGTTCTAAATGAATCAGCCATACAAGACAACTTTCCTGATGAATATCTATTGAAGATAGATTATAAAGAAATCCCATGGTTTGTAGACTATGCAAACTACTTAGTTTGTGGATTCCTTGAAAAAGGATTATCGTACCAAAGACGAAAGAAATTCTTCAGTGATATAAAACACTATTTCTGGAAAGATCCACATCTGTTTAAAAGTTGTCCCGATGGAATAATACGCCGATGTGTATTTGGAGATGAAACTAGTAAAATTTTAAACCATTGTCACACAGGACCAACAGGAGGGCATTATGGGCCTCAACTAACAGCAAGAAAAGTTTATGAAGCTGGATTCTATTGGCTTACAATTTACTAAGACGCACACCTTCTTTGCAAATCCTGTGATGCATGTCAAAGGGCCGGAAAAATAAGTCAACGTGATGAAATGCCACAAAATGTCATCCAAGTATGTGAAGTATTTGACATTTGGGGTATTGACTTTATGGGTCCATTTCCAAAATCTAATAATAATCTATATATACTCGTAGCCATTGATTATGTATCTAAATGGGCGGAAGCACAACCTCTCCCAACTAACGATGCACGAGTTGTAGTCAACTTTTTAAAACGTCTTTTTGCAAGGTTTGGAACACCGAAAGCTTTAATAAGTGATCGGGGTACTCATTTCTGTAATAATCAACTTGAGAAAGTTCTTAAAAGATATGGAGTAACTCATAAAATCTCCACCGCATATCATCCACAAACAAGTGGACAAGTTGAAAATACCAACCGAGCTTTAAAACGTATTCTAGAGAAAACCGTAGGATCAAATCCGAAGGAATGGTCCATTAAATTGGAGGATGCACTCTGGGCTTTTAGAACAGCCTACAAAACTCCAATTGGAACCACACCTTTTAGACTTGTTTATGGAAAAGCATGTCATCTTCCAGTAGAAATTGAACACAAAGCATTTTGGGCTTTGAAGACATGTAATCTTGATTTACATGAAGCCGGACGTCTACGATTAAGTCAACTAAACGAATTAGAAGAATTAAGACATGAAGCATACGAAAATTCGTTAATCTATAAAGAAAGAACGAAGAAATGGCATGATAAAAGAATCAGAAGTTCAAAAGAATTTAAAGAAGGAGACAGAGTTCTTCTTTTCAATTCACGATTCAAGCTATTTCCTGGAAAATTGAAATCAAGATGGTCTGGACCATTCATAGTCAAAAGAGTTTTCCCATACGGAACGATAGAATTAATAAATTCAAATGGGATTGAATTTAAAGTTAATGGTCACAGAGTTAAACATTACATATATGGTCCGATGGAAGTCGACAGCGAAGTTAATCACAATTTCGACACCACAGCTAACTAAGTGTGGGGAGAATCAAGTCTTTAAAGGATAATATGTATTTCTGTTAGAGTTAGATTGTCTGTTTTCGTATAGTTCTCGAAAATGGAACCCGAATGGTCTTTCCCTAGCAGACCCTAAAGAACTAGTCTTCTCCCCCCATTCTGAATTTTTATTTTTTTAGGTTTTTACAAAATGAAGACTGCCTGTGAACTAAACCATGGTCTAATGCTACACGCTTTGATCACTAAAAGAAATAATGACATACTACCGAGTGAAATAGTATCAGTAATCAGAGAAAGAATGGACGGAGTTAGAAAAGAATCCAGATGCGAAGATAATAAGTTACAATTTGGTAAAGGAAAATAAAAATCCGCAGCGAAAAGAAGAGCACGACACCTAGAAAGATGTCACAAATGCGAAAAATGGTCACATGGAGGTAAATGTTCAAATAATCAAACCTATTCAAATACCGAATTTGTTACTTTATGCAGAGACGGACCGTTCATATGTTTAGAAGAAAAGACACTGAATGCGCGAGGTTACGCCTATGTAGCCATGGAAAACCAATTAAACCGACTATCTTATGAATGGGATAGATCATATAACTAAGAAATCTATTTCACAGGTATGTCTGTACAGTTTTTATTTTTATTTTTATTTTTAACCTTTTGATAATAAACGCTAATTTGTTCGCTAAAAAGTATTAAATTGGTATTGAATAAAATTAGGTTTGGCGACCGAAATTATTGATATCATTCAAAAATTTATTACATCACTGCGAAATTTAACGTTTATTCTTAAGGTATAAATATCTTTAATCAATCAACCCAAAATATTTCAAAAATTCGTCATGAGTTAAATTAGGTCTTGGAACCGAAATTACTTTACCGAAAAGAGGGGCGCATATTTTTGATAATATTTGATTGATTAAAGTGGAATAAAAAGACAAAAAGATTTTTAATTTTATTTTTTTTTACCATGTTTTTAAAATTAATATTTAAATCTTAAATTAATATTGTAAACTTTGTAAAACAATATTTTTAAAAATTGTAAATATTTGAAAAATTAATATAAGTTTGGTGTGAATTTATAATATGAATTTTTAATTTTATGCATTTCAAATTTTAAGTTTGGTGTGAATTTTTAATATTAATTTTGAACTTTATATTTAAGTTGTGTGAATTTAAAAACAAAAATTTACTTTATCTCATTAAGTTAAGAATATGATTTTTAAAATTCGTCGTAAGTTGAAGACTAGGTCTTTGAACCGAAATTGCTTTACCCGAGAGAGGGACGAGAACTTTTATTATCATTATTTTTAATCTTATTGAATTAAAGTATGCCAAAAACATTGAAAAAACCCAAAAATCTTAGCTTTTAAAACAATCGCTACAAAAAGACAAATTTTAAAATTTTGTCGAGGGACGGACTAGGACATCGATCCGAAACGACCTCGTCCTAAATAACAAGAGAAACAAAATTTTAAAATTAAGTACTTAATTGTTTCAAAAGTTAATGATTATAAAAAAAAAAAAAAAAAAAAAAAAAACTCCGCGAGTCGCGGAGTTTGAAGTGCAATTCGCCGCGACTCGCGGGAGGACCGGATTACGGAAAAAAAAAATAAGAGCTGCAACAGCTCAGTTTCACACTCCACAACTCAAAAATAACTGCGAACATACTCCACAAAAACCCGAAAAATACACCCCAAAATCACAATTTTTAACCGTTAATCACCAAATTTTTTGCTAAAATCATGTTGAGAAGGATGCTATCTAAGAATTACTCAAGAAAAACGGTAAATTTCTACACCTAAACACCATTTAATCTGAAATTTGGTGTTCTTGAGCAATTTTTTCCCCAATTTGATTTTGATGCTTTTTAGTGTAATTATGCTTAAATTGTTTATGTATTATGCTTGTATAACCTAGATTGATGCTATTTAACATGATTAGAAGCCTTAAACTTCAAATTTTGAATAATCTAGGGTTTGTGTTCTTGAGAAATTTGGGGCTTTTTGATATAAACAGGTTATAGCCGATTTTTGTCATGAATTGTTGCTAAATTGAGTAGTGTAACATGTCTAGGTAGTTAAATGATCCAAACTTTGAGCCTAAACATGATTTTGAGAATTAAAGTGGACTTTTTCAAGTCTAAAAATTCATGAACTTGATTTTTGAAAGATAATGCCATTTGAGACTTGTTTAATTGCTAGTAATGATTATTTTGACATGTTATTTGAGTTGAATGCTTATGAACTTGGCGAACATTTTCGTATATGCTTATTTGAAAAAGTGTAGATTTGATAAAAATGTGAAAATGAGCTGAAGTTTGATATAAATTGATAATGTCATTGTAATTATTTTGATTGATGAGTTTGCTGACACTAATGCATATTTGGATGCACAAAAAATTGTGTTTGATGTGTTTTGCAGAATGAAAGGGGTGAATCTTCATCCCAAGCCCGCAATGCTCCTGCTGAGAATTTGGAACAACAGGAGGTGGATAACTACTACAAGCAGGATATACCTCATCCAGTCATGACCTTTTCTGATATGCACTTGGAAGAGTTGCACCCGAACCTGAGATTTGACAGACTTTGGATAGATTATCCAAAATATCAAAGGGGTTTGCATACTCTTCATTCTAAGGTTGTTGAGGTACCGAGGGTCATAGAATGGGGACCCTTAGAAGCTGTAGAATTGGCCGGGCCAATTAGGGAATTACTTGTACAGAGGTATGGTAATTCTTCTTTTAATGACTGGGTACGTTTATTCACCATGCGTAGACCTGTATATAAAGTATGGTGTGAAGAATTGTTATGTAGTATAGAGTTGAATGATCGGGTAGCTAGTTTAACTGATCGTTCTTTTATTAGATTTTTGTTAGGCGGTTCGATGCGCCACATGTCTTTACTGGACATGGCTCAGGCTTTACGTATATATACGCCTGAGGAGTTAGCGTCTGCCGATTATAGAGGATTGATACTAAACGGTAGAAAGATAGATGAATATTTTGATACACACGGTGTGTGGAGTCAAATGACAAGCCATCACCGTTTCAAAGGGGGAAATTACTCTTATTTGGATATAGATAGAGCCGAATTAAGAGTGATACATAGGTTTTTAGCTAATTCGATTACACAAAGGGGTAAGAACAAGGAAAAAGTAAATGAACAGGATTTGTTTTACTATATGTGTATTCGAGACCCACAAAGCGCTGTAAGTATACCGTATTGTGTGGGTTATTATTTATCAGCTATGGTTCGGGGGATGCGACCGCATAGCATAATAGGAGGTGGTATTTTTATTACTTTGATTGGTGAATATCTCGGTGTGGATATAAGTCGGGGGGGATTATTAGTAGAAGAACCAGAACCCCGCGATACTATAGGTTTAAATGTATACCATGGTGCGAAAGTTTTGAAGAGACGAAATAACGCCGCAGTACGATACCATGGTAGACATCCACAGGTGGAGAGAAACCAACAGCAAGGTAATGTAGGAGGGGGGAATGAGATGCAAGAAATGCAAAGGTTTATAGCTTCTCAGGAATACGAAAATGCTAGACAGAGAGCATTTGAAGATTGGCAAGTTCATCAGAACCAAATCATAGCTCATTGCCAACATATAGGTAGAAACTATATTCCTACACCGAAACCCATCTTCCCTCCCTGGTCTATAGAGATGCAGCCACCGTATCCTACGTATGACCCTGCCGAAGCATTCTATAGCACCTATGGTTATGCCTGGAACCCCTATTGGTACCAGTATCATCCCTAGTATACTTATTTTTTTTTATTTTGTAATTTGTAATTATTGATACGTTTAATACTTTTGTTTATATTGTAATCATTTTTATAATTATCTAACTTTTATTCTTAGATTTTAATAATTTTTGAATGTGGGGTAATATACCAAACTTCAAAAATATGTATATATGTTTGCAGTTTATCTTATGTACACAACAGGGTAAAACAACGCATTTTCAAAGACTGGCATTAAGTTCAGCAAAAGCAACTAATTTTGACGACAAGATGCAAAATATATGTGAAATAACAACAAGACGGAATGAACAAATGATGTGCACCATTTATCATTCAGCAAACAAACGCCAATATATTTGGAAACTTTGGTAAAAATTTAATCATTTTCACACTAATCACCCTCAATAATTTAAATTGTTACTGATTTCTTGCAAATGAGGGCATTGCAAGATCTTAAGTGTGGGAAGGGGTTAAATTCTTTCGGATTTTAAAATTTTTATCTTAAACACTTGGTTACCATTAAAAATACTAGTAAAGCAGTAGTTGTATTAGAATCTAGTGCTCTCTGATAAAAAAGAACAGCCCTAGTCTTATATACTAACTACCCAATTCTAGTAAAATTTTTCAAAATTTTCAATTAAATGAACTCGAAATCATGTTTATACATATTTATGAACGATAAAACTAGGTTTTAACACCGAAATTATTGTTACCTCGGAAAGGACATAAATTGAGAAACAAACCAAAATGTTAAAATTCATTTAAAATGGAATAGAGGACGATAAAAAGGAAAATAAAAGCCAAGTGTGGGAAAATTTACCAAGTTATCTTAAACATATGTCACATATTTCTGTAACAAATAACTGAAAATACTTTTGCTTTGGACTAAACTAAACTGTTTTACCCGATAAAAGAAAAGAAGAGATGGATCTACACGATGAATCAATTCCATCATTAAAAGGAAGTAAAGTCTTCCGAAAAAGAAACGCGCTTCTTGATCTAGGTCATGAAGTTGTCGTCCAGACCAGCTGTAGGTTGACGAAAAATCTAGAAAAGTCATCACTAAAATCAGCAGGAAATCCACGGACCTCAGCATTAAACAGGGTCGCCAAGTGGTCAGATTTATCCTAACCATGAGAAGGATTTATCTCGTACAATGGGGGGGCACCATGCAAATTAGCTGGATAAGACTAATGAATCAGATCCCCAGAAAGGATAATCTCCTTAAAGATTAAAAATCAGCTTTTAAGACTGATATTACTCAATCCTTGAGATTGACCTTAAAGATTGAGAATTCAAACTCATGGAATTCAATGATATCTAAACTCGAGCTTGAACGAGAAAATATTTTGATCAAAATTACAAACCGATTTGTTTTCTAAAAACCCTATTTTCAATGCGTTCATTACCATTGAACGTAAAATCCTAGGAATTCACCTGGAATTCATTAGGTCACCTGAACTAAATCGGGTGTCAACCGTAAGAACGGTGGTTGCATAGCATGGTCAAAGACAGGACCTTGTGCCAGACCGAAAAATCATAAGGGTGAGCTTTACTATTGCTCCTACCAAGGATAGTAATTGCGTCCAACACGTTATAGACCATAATTAAAAGCATGCCAGGGGACATTGCCTTAACAGTTGCTTGTTCAACGCTTTCGTTTACAACCGGACGGTAGTTTACCGAAAGGTAATATAGGGGACAAGTAAACTGGACGTGTTGCTTTCCAAATACAAGGTTAGCAAGTGGGTGACACAAAACCATAAGTTTTGAGCTAAAATTTTCAAATCTAAAACCTACCAAACCCACAAAAATATTTTGCAAACACCGGTAAAGGGTTATTCCGGAAAACTTATCTAGGGTAAAAACTAGATTTAATTTTCAAAAGATCAAATGTTTTCATAAAGATCCAATTTCCTTAATGGATCTAAATTTTTATAGTCATGTGGGACTGTAAACCATATCGTTACTACCATTGTTTATACCGCCGTATAGAAATCACTGATGTACAAAGTGTGAAGAATAAAGAAGTGATTCTAGTATTTCAAGACGATATTGCTTGAGGACAAGCAACGCTCAAGTGTGGGAATATTTGATAATGCTAAAAACGAACATATATTTCATAGCATTATTCCTCAAGAAAGACAAGCTTTTAGTTGCAATTGTTCTATTTACAAGTGATATTCGTTTAAATAATAAAAGGTGAAGACAAAAGACAGATTCGACGAATTGAAGACGCAAACGACCAAAAAGCTCAAAAGTACAAAAGACAATCAAAAAGGTTCCAATTATTGATAAGAAACGTCTCGAAATTACAAGAGTACAAGATTCAAAACGTAAATTACAAGATATTAAATTGTACGCAAGGACGTTCGAAAATCCGGAACCGGGACCAGAGTCAACTCTTAACGCTCGACGCAACGGACTAAAAATTACAAGTTAACTATGTATATAAATATAATATAATATATAATTAATTATATTAATTATATATATATTATATTTATAAATAAAAAACGTCGGCAGAGAAAGACTCCAAGGGACTGAGCTGTAATTTCATTCTCCGCGACTCGCGGAGTTTGAAGGCAAAAATGCCGCGAGTCGCGGAGCCCCAAAAGTCGACTTTTCCTATAAAAGCAACCGAATTCTGATCGCAAATCATCCATCTTTTTCTTCTTCTTATCATACGTAAATTATATATATATTTATAATTTATATTTTAATTTTAATTATAATTCTAATAATAAGGGTATGTTAGCGAATATTGTAAGGGTGTAAGTCGAAATTCTGTCCGTGTAACGCTACGCTATTTTTAATCATTGTAAGTTATGTTCAACCTTTTTACATTAATGTCTCGTAGCTAAGTTATTATTATGCTTATTTAAAACGAAGTAATCATGATGTTGGGCTAATTACTAAAATTGGGTAATTGGGCTTTGTACCATAATTGGGGTTTGGACAAAAGAACGACACTTGTGGAAATTAGACTATGGGCTATTAATGGGCTTTATATTTGTTTAACTAAATGATAGTTTGTTAATGTTAATATAAAGATTTACAATTGGGCGTCCCTATAAATTACCATATACACTCAATCGGACACGATGCGCGGGGTATTTATATGTACGAATAATCGTTCATTTAACCGGACACGGGAATGGATTAATAGCCACTAGAATAATTAAAACAGGGGTGAAATTACATTCAAGGGTAATTGGTGTAATTGTTAACAAAGTAGTAAAACCTTGGTTTACACGCAGTCGATAACCTGGTGTATTCATTAAACAAAGTATTAAAACCTTGTTACAATTCGAATCCCCAATTAGTTGGAATATTTAACTTCGGGTATAAGAATAATTTGATGAGGACAATCGCACTTTATATTTATGACTGATGGACTGTTATGGACAAAAACCAGACGGACATATTAAATAATCCAGGACAAAGGACAATTAACCCATGGGCATAAAAATAAAATCAACACGTCGAACATCATGATTACGGAAGTTTAAATAAGCATAATTCTTTTATTTCATATTTAATTTCCTTTATTTTATATTTAACTGCACTTCTAATTATCGCACTTTTATTTATTGTTATTTAATCGCACTTTTAATTATCGTACTTTTTAATTATCGTAATTTTATTTTATCGCACTTTTATTATTCGCAATTTCATTATCGTTATTTACTTTACGCTTTAAATTAAGTCTTTTATTTATTTAATATTTTACATTAGGTTTTAACTGCGACTAAAGTTTTAAAATCGACAAACCGGTCATTAAACGGTAAAAACCCCCCTTTATAATAAAATTACTTAGATATATGTTTGTATTTTTATAAAAGTAAATTAATATAGCGTTAAGCTTTGTTTAAAGATTTCCCTGTGGAACGAACCGGACTTACTAAAAACTACACTACTGTACGATTAGGTACACTGCCTATAAGTGTTGTAGCAAGGTTTAAGTATATCCATTCTATAAATAAATAAATATCTTGTGTAAAATTGTATCGTATTTAATAGTATTTCGCACAAAAAATAATACTATTTTGTATACACCCCCTACGACATCAACCTTGCTGTTGGTTTCTCTCAACCTGTGGATGTCTACCATGGTATGGTACTGCGGCGTTATTTCGCCTCTTCAAAACTTTCGCACCATGGTATACATTTAAACCTATAGTATCGCGGGGTTCTGGTTCTTCCACTAATAATCCCCCCCGACTTATATCCACACCGAGATATTCAGCAATCAAAGTAATAAAAATACCACCTCCTATTATGCTATGCGGTCTCATCCCCCGAACCATAGCTGATAAATAATAAACCACACAATACGGTATACTTACAGCGCTTTGTGGGTCTCGAATACACATATGGTAAAACAAATCCTGTTCATTTACTTTTTCCTTGTTCTTACCCCTTTGTGTAATCGAATTAGCTAAAAACCTATGAATTACTCTTAATTCAGCTCTATCTATATCCAAATAAGAGTAATTTCCCCCTTTGAAACGGTGATGGCTTGTCATTTGACTCCACACACCGTGTGTATCAAAATTTTCATCTATCTTTCTACCATTTAGTATCAACCCTCTACAATCGGCGGATGCTAACTCCTCAGGCGTATATATACGTAAAGCCTGAGCCATGTCTAGTAAAGACATGTGGCGCATCGAACCTCCTAACAAAAATCTAATAAAAGATCGATCGGTTAAACTAGCTACCCGATCATTCAACTCTATACTATACAATAATTCTTCACACCATACTTTATATACAGGTCTACGCATGGTGAATAAACGTACCCAGTCATTAAAAGTAGAATTACCATACCTCTGTACAAGTAATTCCCTAATTGGCCCGGCCAATTCTACAGCTTCTAAGGGTCCCCATTCTATGACCCTCGGTACCTCAACAACCTTTGAATGATGAGTATGCAAACACCTTTGGTATTTTGGATAATCAATCCAAAGTCTGTCAAATCTCAGGTTCGGGTGTAACTCTTCCAAGTGCATATCAGAAAATGTCATGACTGGATGAGGTATATCCTACCTGTAGTAGTTATCCACCTCCTGTTGTTCCGCATTCTCAGCAGGAGCATTGCGGGCTTGGGATGAAGATTCACCCCTTTCAGTCTGCAAAACACATCAACACAATTTTTGTGCATCCAAATATGCATTAGTGTCAGCAAAATCATCAATCAAAATAATTACAATGACATGATCAATTTATATCAAACTTAAGCTTATTTTCATATTTTCATCAAATCTACACTTTTTCAAATAAGCATATACAAAAATGTTCGCCAAGTTCATAAGCATTCAACTCAAATAACATGTCAAAATAATCATTACTAGCAATTAAACAAGTTTCAAATGGCATTATCTCTCAAAAATCAAGTTCATGAATTTTAGACTTGAAAAAGTCCACTTTAATTCTCAAAATCATGTTTAGGCTCAAAGTTTGGATCATTTAACTACCTAGACATGTTACACTACTTAATTTAGCAACAATTCATGACAAAAATCAGCCATAACCTGTTTATATCAAAAAGCCCCAAATTGCTCAAGAACACAAACCCTAGATTACTCAAAATTTGAAGTTTAAGGCTTCTAATCATGTTAAATAGCATCAATCTAGGTTATACAAGCATAATACATAAACAATTTAAGCCTAATTACACTAAAAAGCATCAAAATCAAATTGGGGGAAAAATTGCTCAAGAACAACAAATTTCGAATTAAATGGTGTTTAGGTGTAGAAATTTACCGTTTTTCTTGAGTAATTCCTTGATAGCATCCTTCTCAACATGATTTTAGTAAAAAATTTGGTGATTAACGGTTAAAAATTGTGATTTTGGGGTGTATTTTTCGGGTTTTTGTTCGCAGTGTTTTTCTTTGAGTTTGTGGTGTGTGGTTTCAAACTGATCAGTTTTTTACGTTTTATTTTTTTTCTGGGTTTTAGTCCCTCCGCGAGTCGCGGAGATTTCCCCTTCAAACTCCGCGAGTCGCGGAGTTTGGTATTTTTTTTATATATAATTTCTAACTTATTAAAACAATTAAGTAATTAAATTTAAAATTTTGTTTCCCTTGTTATTTAGGACGAGGTCGTTTCGGATCGATGTCCTAGTCCGTCCCTCGACAAAATTTTAAAATTTGTCTTTTTGTAGCGATTGTTTTAAAAGCTAAGATTTTTGGGTTTTTTTAATGTTTTTGACATACTTTAATTTAATAAGATTAAAAATAATGATAATAAAAGTTCTCGTCCCTCCCTTGGGTAAAGCAATTTCGGTTTAAAGACCTAGTCTTCAACTTACGACGAATTTTAAAAATCATATTTTTAACTTAATGAGATAAAGTAAATTTTTGTTTTTAAATTCACACAATTTAAATATAAATTTCAAAATTAATATTAAAAATTCATACCAAACTTAAAATTTGAAATGCATAAAAATAAAATTCATATTTTAATAATTAAAAATTCACACCAAAATTAATTTAAAAATTCATATTATAAATTCACACCAAACTTATATTAATTTTTCAAATATTTACAATTTTAAATATATTGATTTTACAAAGTTTACAATATTAATTTAAGATTGATATATTAATTTTAAAAACATGGTAAAAATAAAATTAAAAATCTTTTTGGCTTTTTATCCCACTTTAATCAATCAAATATTATCAAAAATATGCGCCCCTCTTTTCGGTAAAGTAATTTCGGTTCCAAGACCTAATTTAACTCATGATGAATTTTTGAAATATTTTGGGTTGATTGATTAAAGATATTTATACCTTAAGAATAAACATTAAATTTCGCAGTGATGTAATAAATTTTTGAATGATATCAATAATTTCGGTCGCCAAACCTAATTTTATTCAATACCAATTTAATACTTTTTAGCGAACAAATTAGCGTTTATTATCAAAAGGTTAAAAATAAAAAAAAAATAAAATAAAAACTGTACAGACATACCTGTGAAATATATTTCTTAGTTATATGATCTATCCCATTCATAAGATAGTCGGTTTAATTGGTTTTCCATGGCTACATAGGCGTAACCTCGAGCATTCAGTGTCTTTTCTTCTAAACATATGAATGGTCCGTCTCTGCATAAAGTAACAAATTCGGTGTTTGAATAGGTTTGATTATTTGAACATTTACCTCCATGTGACCATTTTCCGCATTTGTGACATCTTTCTAGGTGTCGTGCTCTTCTTTTCGCTGCGGATTTTGATTTTCCTTTACCAAATTGTAACTTATTATCTTCGCATCTGGATTCTTTTCTAACTCCGTCCATTCTTTCTCTGATTACTGATACTAATTCACTCGGAAGTGTGTCATTATTACGTTTAGTGATCAAAGCGTGTAGCATTAGACCATGGTTTAGTTCACAGGCAGTCTTCATTTTGTAAAAACCTAAAAAAAATAAAAATTCAGAATGGGGGGAGAAGACTAGTTCTTTAGGGTCTGCTAGGAAAAGACCATTCGGATTCCATTTTCGAGAACTACACGAAAATAGACAATCTAACTCTAACAGATTTACATATTATCCTTTAAAGACTTGATTCTCCCCACACTTAGTTAGCTGTGGTGTCAAAATTGTGATTAACTTCGTTGTCAACTTCCATCGGACCATGTATGTAATGTTTAACTCTGTGACCATTAACTTTAAATTCAATCCCATTCGAATTTATCAATTCTATCGTTCCGTATGGGAAAACTCTTTTGTCTATGAATGGTCCAGACCATCTTGATTTCAATTTTCCAGGAAATAGCTTGAATCGTGAATTGAAAAGAAGAACTCTGTCTCCTTCTTTAAATTCTTTTGAACTTCTGATTCTTTTATCATGCCATTTCTTCGTTCTTTCTTTATAGATTAACGAATTTTCGTATGCTTCATGTCTTAATTCTTCTAATTCGTTTAGTTGACTTAATCGTAGACGTCCAGCTTCATGTAAATCAAGATTACATGTCTTCAAAGCCCAAAATGCTTTATGTTCAATTTTTACTGGAAGATGACATGCTTTTCCATAAACAAGTCTAAAAGGTGTGGTTCCAATTGGAGTTTTGTAGGCTGTTCTAAAAGCCCAGAGTGCATCCTCCAATTTAATGGACCATTCCTTCGGATTTGATCCTACGGTTTTCTCTAGAATACGTTTTAAAGCTCTGTTGGTATTTTCAACTTGTCCACTTGTTTGTGGATGATATGCGGTGGAGATTTTATGAGTTACTCCATATCTTTTAAAACTTTCTCAAGTTGATTATTACAGAAATGAGTACCCCGATCACTTATTAAAGCTTTCGGTGTTCCAAACCTTGCAAAAAGACGTTTTAAAAAGTTGACTACAACTCGTGCATCGTTAGTTGGGAGAGCTTGTGCTTCCGCCCATTTAGATACATAATCAATGGCTACGAGTATATATAGATTATTATGAGATTTTGGAAATGGACCCATAAAGTCAATACCCCAAATGTCAAATACTTCACATACTTGGATGACATTTTGTGGCATTTCATCACGTTGACTTATTTTTCCGGCCCTTTGACATGCATCACAGGATTTGCAAAGAAGGTGTGCGTCTTTGTAAATTGTAGGCCAATAGAATCCAGCATCATAAACTTTTCTTGCTGTTAGTTGAGGCCCATAATGCCCTCCTGTTGGTCCTGTGTGACAATGGTTTAATATTTTACTGGCTTCATCTCCAAATACACATCGGCGTATTATTCCATCGGAACAACTTTTAAACAGATGTGGATCTTCCCAGAAATAGTGTTTTATATCACTGAAGAATTTCTTTCGTCTTTGGTACGATAATCCTTTTTCAAGGAATCCACAAACTAAGTACTTTGCATAGTCTGCAAACCATGGAATTTCTTTATAATCTATCTTCAATAGATATTCATCAGGAAAGTTGTCTTGTATGGCCGATTCATTTAGAACTTCTAATTCGGGATTTTCAAGATGAGAAAGATGATCAGCGGCGAGATTTTCTGCTCCTCTTTTATCTCGGATTTCAATATCAAACTCTTGTAAGAGTAAGATCCAACGGATTAATCTTGGTTTAGCATCTTGTTTTGAAAATAGGTATCTAAGAGCAGAATGGTCGGTATAGACCACCGTTTTTGCTAGAACGAGATATGATCGAAATTTGTCAAAAGCAAAGACAATAGCAAGGAGTTCTTTTTCAGTAGTTGTATAGTTCGTTTGTGCTCCTTGTAACGTCTTACTAGCATAATATATAGGTTGAAATCGTTTTTCAATCCTTTGTCCTAAAACGGCTCCCATTGCAAAATCACTTGCATCGCACATTAGTTCAAATGGTAGATTCCAATTTGGTGTTATCATGGTCGGCGCATTAGTGAGTTTCTCTTTAAGAATATTAAAAGATTTGATACACTCATCTGAAAAGATGAATGGAGCATCCTTTTCTAGGAGTTTATTCATAGGAGTGGCAATTTTAGAAAAATCTTTTATGAAACGTCGGTAAAAATCGGCATGCCCTAGAAAACTCCTAACTCCTCTAACATTGGTGGGATGTGGAAGTTTAGCAATTACATCTACTTTAGCTCTATCCACTTCAATTCCTTCTTTTGAAATTTTATGTCCAAGAACGATGCCTTCTTTAACCATGAAATGGCATTTCTCCCAATTAAGTACTAGATTTGATTGTTCGCATCTAATAAGCATTCGTTCCAGATTAACTAGACATGATTCAAATGTATCACCGAAGACTGAAAAGTCATCCATAAAAACTTCCATGCATTCTTCTATCATGTCGTGAAAAATCGCCATCATACACCTTTGAAAGGTTGCAGGGGCGTTGCAAAGTCCAAATGGCATGCGTTTGTAAGCAAAAGTACCATAAGGGCACGTGAATGTGGTTTTCTCTTGGTCCTCGGGTGCTATTGGAATTTGAAAATATCCAGAAAATCCATCTAGAAAACAATAGTAACTATTTCCGGCTAATCGTTCCAACATTTGATCTATGAAAGGTAAGGGAAAGTGATCTTTTCTGGTGGCGTCATTTAATTTTCTATAATCAATACACACACGCCATCCTGTTACAGTCCTAGTAGGAATAAGCTCATTTTTCTCATTTGTAATGACAGTCATGCCACCCTTCTTAGGCACGCATTGAACTGGGCTTACCCATGGACTATCAGAAATTGGATATATCAAACCTACATCTAGCAGTTTAATAATCTCTTTCTTAACTACATCTTGCATATTAGGATTTAGTCTTCGTTGGCGTTGCACATATGTTTTATGACCTTCTTTCATAAGGATTTTATGTGTGCAATACGAAGGACTTATTCCTTTAATATCATGAATCTTCCATGCAATGGCTGGTTTATGAGCTTTCAACACAGAAATGAGTTGTGATTTCTCATTTTCAGTAAGAGAAGACGATATTATTACAGGTAATTCAGATTCACCATGTAAATAAGCGTATTCCAAATGGTTTGGAAGTGGCTTTAACTCTAATTTCGGAGGTTCTTCTATCGATGATTTGTATCGATATCTGTCTTCTTCTTTTAGCATTTGAATTTATTCTGTTGTTGGTTCATATCCATTAGCTATAAGTGTAGCTAACATTTTAGCTTCATCAATTGGTTCATTACCTTCTCCTAAAGAACATTCTCCTGTTCCTTGTAATTCTGGAAATTCTTTTAATAATTCTGCATGTGCATCTATAGTTTGAATATAATAACATGTATCATCTGCAGATTGTGGTTGTTGCATTGCTCTATCAACTGAAAAGGTAACACTCTCATCCTCTATACTTAGGGTCAATTTCTTACCGAACACGTCTATCATTGCTTTAGCCGTATTTAAGAATGGTCTTCCTAATATGAGAGGAACTTGAGAATCTTCTTCCATGTCCAGAACAACAAAATCTACTGGAAATACTAAAGTACCAACTTTAACTAGCATGTTCTCCATTATCCCTCTAGGATATTTTATTGATCTATCGGCTAGTTGTATGCTTATTCTTGTTGGTTTCAATTCTCCAAGGTCTAGTTTAGCGTATAGTGAATACGGCATTAGATTTATACTAGCACCTAAGTCTGCCAATGCTTCTATTGAACTAAGACTACCCAGAAAACATGGAATTGTGAAACTTCCTGGATCAGATAGTTTTTCTGGTATCTTATTCAACAGCACTGCTGAACAATTAGCATTCATAGTAACAGCCGAGAGTTCTTCCATTTTCTTTCTATTTGAGATTAGATCTTTCAAGAATTTAGCATATCTAGGCATTCCTGAAATCACATCAATGAAAAGAATATTTACATTTATCTGTTTAAACATATCCAAGAATTTGGATTGCTCGGCTTCAAGTTTCTCTTTCTTCATTTTACTCGGGTAAGGAAGTGGTGGTTGGTATGGTTTAACATAAGTTTTATCCTTAGCTGTGTTATCTTCATTAACCTTTTCAACTACCGGTTCTTTTTCCTTATCTTGATCAGGTTGTGGTACTTGTGGAGTAGGAATAGTTTCATCAGAAGTTACAGGTATTTCCGGTGGTTTAAGTATTGTACCACTTCTAGTGGTAATAGCTTTAGCTGTTTCATTTCGGGGGTTAGCATTTGTATCACTAGGTAGACTTCCCGGTTTTCTTTCACCTATTAACCTTGCTAGGTTACTTACTTCTTGTTCCAGATTTTGAATAGAAGCTTGTTGATTTCTAAATGCTTGAGCATTTTGTTCATTGGTTTGTTTTTGAGATGTGAAAAACTGCGTTTGAGTTTCAACTAGCTTCGTCATCATATCTTCTAAATTCGGCTTTTTATCATCGGTTTGTTATGGTGGTTTGTTTTGAAAATTAGGTCTTTGCTGGTTGTAAGTATTATTGGATACTTGTTGATTGCTAGGACCTTGTTGGTTGTTGTATGGAATATTTCGGTTATAATTCTGGTTTTGATTGTAAATTGGTCTTGGCGGTTGATAATTATTCTGATAATTATTTCCAGGCCTTTGGTTTATGTATGAAATATTCTCTCTTTGTTCCATTGTTAATTCAATACTGAGACAATCTTTTGTCAAATGTGGTCCTCCACACTGCTCACAACTAATTCGTATTGAGTGAATATCTTTAGTCATCTTTTCCATTCGTCTTTCCACAGCATCTATCTTTGCGGAAATGGAATCTAAGTCATGGCTAGAATCGGCTCTAGCTGCTTTAGATGATCTAACGATATCTTTTTATTGGTGCCACTCATGTGAGTGGGAAGCAGTGTTATCAATAATTTTGTAAGCATCAGTTTCGGTATTCTTCATAATAGAACCACCAGCTGCTATATCTATGTCTTTTCTTGTAGTGATGTCGCATCCTTGGTAGAATATTTGTACTATTTGACAGGTGTCTAAACCATGTTGTGGACATCCTCTTAATAACTTTCCATATCTAGTCCACGCCTCATATAGAGTTTCATTCGGCTTCTGTGTAAACGTAACAATTTCTGCTTGAAGTCTTACGGCTTTAGATGCCGGAAAGAATTGTTTAAGAAATTTGTCAACTAAAACATCCCATGTATCAATCGCCCCTTCAGGTAACGATTCCAACCAATCTTTGGCTTCTCCCTTTAAATTCCAATCAATCTTTGGCATTGATTAGTCACCATGTGTAGAATTTGTCCTTTGATTTCATAATCTGGCGCATTAATGTCTGGATGAGTAATTGCGTGACCTTGGCCAGTGCGTTTAGCTCTCATTCGGTCTTCCATACTTAAAGGTTCCAGATTCTCCATAATTGAATTTGTTGAATCGGTATCACTAGATGATTCTGATTTAATGGTTCGTTCCCCAACAATCTCTGTTTGAATGATTGGTGGTTCCGGAGGAAAGTTTAGTGGTTCAGGATCTACGAATCGTTCCTGAATATTCTCCGGATTCTCAATTGTAAGGTCGGGTTCAAAAAATGGATTATCGGAAATTTGAACTGAAGTACTTGGTCGACTGGATGACGATTCTAAAGAAAAATCAACGGCAGTAATATTTGCTAAATGTCTTGATCTGGTTACAGGTGGTGAACGTACAAAAGGTGGTGAACGTCTTGCTCGGTGCATTCACTGAATATCCTATTAGTTTTTAAAAGGAAAGAAAAATTATAATAAGTTATCCAATCAATAGACTTTTCTGATTTTGCCCACGTTTCGAATAGCCAAAAGATGCAGCAGAGGGGCAGGATTCGTTTGGTCTCAATATAATTGAGGACTGTTTGGCTCCAATAACCCGATCCACGTACAAATCCAACTATTACTACGAACCAGAAAATTTTGATGTCTATTAATTTAACCACTTAAAATAAATTTTCGTAATTTTATGAAATTTAGATAAGAAGTAGAATAAAAATCTATGTCCTAAAACTAGAATAGCGAGAAATAAGAAAGAAAAAGAGTTCGTCGAAAAAGGTCGAAAAAGAAAAATGGTTGAAAAATAAAAGGTGACGGAAAAATAAAAGAAACTTATAAAACTTAAAATACTTGACTAACCTAACCTTATTACTACAACTAACTTAAAATTATAATCGCAAATTGAGATTACTAATTGGAATGATAATTGGTACATAGTAAAAGGTGTCTAAAAATATTAAAGCTTACAGGAAAAATTATATCCCAAATGAAAATAACTTAAAAAGAAACTAAAACTTAAAAAGGCGTCGCAAAATTCTAAAGCACCTAAATCTTAGTCTAAAGAAAAAGCACTTAAGGGATTTTACGGCAAAGCCTAAAAATCTAGAAGTAAAAATAACTATGGCAAAAACTAAGTTTAAAACTAAATATGAGCTAAAAATACAAATATTATGCTAAAATAATTAAAAAGGGATAAAATATAAAAATATACAAAAAGTTGTAAAAAGTACAATTTTTATAAAAATATTATTTTTATATTATTTATTTATTAAAACTACTAATTTTATAAATTAATTAAACTAATTAATACTAAATACATAAATTAAATAAAAAGTAAAAGTTAAAATAAAACTAATTATAATAATAATAATAATAATTAGGGTTAAATAATAATAATAATTAATAATTACCCGTAATTAATGCTGAATTAGGGTTCTGTCGCGTGTCAGAAAAGCTCCGCGAGTCACGGTAATAGATGCAGCAAACCCCGCGAGTCGCGGGGTTCCAAAATTCAACTGACAGGTTTAAAATTCGACGCGTTTTTCTTCTTTTTTTTTTTCTTTTTTTTTCTTTTATGTTTTTATATTTTCTGTTTATATTATCTAATTAAAATATTTATATAAAACTTATCTTTAATAACTAAGATAAAAATAAAATACTTTATAACAAAAAAAATAGATTTATGTATATTTATATTTTTTTTTGGTTTTTTATATTTATAAAATATATTTATAAAATAAATTAAATAAAACTTATATTTTTACAAACTAAAGAAACTTTATAAAACTTAAATATTTATCAAACTCCTAAAAGTATTTATATTTTTGTTTTTCTTTTTATATTTTCGAATATTTAAAACGTATTTTTATAAAAACGAAATTTAATAAAAGTAAACTAAAAATCTTTTTTTTTATGTAGCGTTGCGCTTCCGGCGTTTAAGAGTTTCCCCGGCAGCGGCGCCAAAAATACTTGATGTCAAAGCTAAGGGGTATAAAATACTATTGAAGTTTACAAGGAAACACTATTAAATACGATACAATTTTACACAAGATATTTATTTATTTAGAGAATGGATATACTTAAACCTTGCTACAACACTTATAGGCAGTGTACCTAATCGTACAGTAGTGTAGTTTTTAGTAAGCCCGGTTCGTTCCACAGGGAAAATCTTTAAACAAAGCTTAACGCTATATTAGTTTACTTTTATAAAAATACAAATTTATATATGATGTTTCGCGAGGTGTATATAAAATAGCTATTAATTTTAGCAGGAAACACTATTAAATACGATACAATTTTACACAAGATATTTATTTATTTAGAGAATGGATATACTTAAACCTTGCTACAACACTTATAGGCAGTGTACCTAATCGTACAGTAGTGTAGTTTTTAGTAAGTCCGGTTCGTTCCACAGGGAAAATCTTTAAACAAAGCTTAACGCTAAATTAGTTTACTTTTATAAAAATACAAATTTATATATAAGTAATATTATTATTATAAAGGGGGGTTTTTACCGTTTAATGACCGGTTTGTCAATTTTAAAACTTTAGTCGCAGTTAAAACCAAATGTAAAATATTAAAAATAAATACAAGACTTAAATTAAAGCGTAAAGTAAATAACGATAATGAAATTGCGAATAATAAAAGTGCGATAAAATAAACTTGCGATAATTAAAAAGTACGAAAATTAAAAGTGCAATTAAATACAATAACAATAAATAAAAATGCAATAATTAGAAGTGCAATTAAATATAAAATAAAGGAAATTAAATATGAAATAAAAGAATTATGCTTATTTAAATTTCCGTAATCATGATGTTTGACGTGTTGATTTTAGTTTTATGCCCATGGGTTAATTATCCTTTGTCCTGGATTATTTAATATGTCCGTCTGGTTTTTGTCCATAACAGTCCATCAGTCATAAATATAAAGTGCGAGTGTCCTCGTCAAATTATCCTTATACCCGAAGTTAAATATTCCAACTAATTGAGGACTTAAACTGTAACAAGATTTTAATACTTTGTTTAATAATTACACCAGGATGTTGACTGAGTGTAATCCAAGGTTTTAATATTTTGTTATCAATTATACCAAGTGTCCTTGTACATAATTTCACCCCTGTTTTAATTATTCTAGTGACTATTAATCCATTCCCGTGTCCAGTTAAATGAACGATTATTCATACATATAAATACCCCGCCCATCGTGTCCGATCGAGTGTATATGGTAATTTATAGGGACGCCCAACTGTAAATCTTTATATTAACATTAACAAACTATCATTTAGTTAAACAAATATAAAGCCCATTAATAGCCCATAGTCTAATTTCCACAAGTGTCGTTCTTTTGTCCAAACCCCAATTATGGTACAAAGCCCAATTACCCAATTTTAGTAATTAGCCCAACATCATGATTACTTCATTTTAAATAAGCATAATAATAACTTAGCTACGAGACATTAATGTAAAAAGGTTGAACATAACTTACAATGATTAAAAATAGCGTAGCGTTACACGGACAGAATTTCGACTTACACCCTTACAACATTCGCTAACATACCCTTATTATTAGAATTATAATTAAAATTAAAATTAAAATATAAATTATAAATATATCGTATGAATGGAGAAAAGAGAAAGATAGATTGTTTTGTGGTGCACCAAAGCTCGATTTTTATAGGCATGTGGGCTGGAACTGGGGCTCATGCGATCGCATGGATTTATGCCTTCCAGGCCATGCGATCGCATGGCCAGCTGGGGAAGCTCATATTTGGTTGTTTTCTTCTGCCGACGGTTTTATAAATAATATAATATATTAAATAATTATAAGAATTATTTAAATATTATATTATATTTATGTGCATAGTTGACTTGTAATTTTTAGTCCGTTGTGTCGAGCGTTGAGAGTTGACTCTGGTCCCGGTTCCGGATTTTCGAACGTCCTTGCGTACAATTTAATATCTTGTACTTTGCGTTTTGAATCTTGTACTCTTGTAATTTCGAGACGTTTCTTATAAATAATTGGAACTTCTTGGATTGTATTTTGTACTTTTGAGCTTTTTGGTCGTTTGCGTCTTCAATTCGTCGAATCTGTCTTTTGTCTTCACCTTTTATTATTTAAACGAATATCACTTGTAAATAGGACAATTGTAACTAAAAGCTTGTCTTTCTTGAGGAATAATGCTATGAAATATATGTTCGTTTTTAGCATTATCAAATATTCCCACACTTGAGCGTTGCTTGTCCTCAAGCAATATCGTCTTGAAATACTAGAATCACTTCTTTATTCTTCACACTTTGTACATCAGTGATTTCTATACGGCGGTATAAACAATGATAGTAATGATAGAACCATGGTTAAAGGTGGGTGTGTCATCCACAGTTGCCTCGGGTTTAGGTCAACGACACTTGCAATCAAATAGCCGATTTACTTTCGGTTTCCAAAGAAAAGTGCACATTTGAAAGGCGGTTTACAGTCCCACATGACTATGAAAATGTAGATCCGTAAGGAAATTGGATCTTTATGAAAATATTTGATCTTTTGAAAATTCAATCTAGCTTTTACCCTAGATAAGTTTTCCGGAATAACCCTTCACCGGTGTTTGCAAAATATTTTTGTGGGTTTGGTGGGTTTCAGATTTGAAAATTTTAGCTCAAAACTTGCGGTTTTGTGTCACCCACTTGCTAACCTTGTATTAGGAAAGCAACACGTCCAGTTTACTTGTCCCGTATATTACCTTTCGATAAACTACTGTCCGATTGTAAAGGAAAGCGTTGAACAAGCAACTGTTAAGGCAATGTCCCCTGACATGCTTTTAATTATGGTCTATAACGTGTCGGACGCAATTACTATCCTTGGTAGGAGTAATAGTAAAGCTCACCCTTATGATTTTTCGGTCTGGCACAAGGTCCTGTCTTTGACCATGCTATGCAACCACCGTTCTTACGGTTGACACCCGATTTGGTTCAGGTGACCTAATGAATTCCAGGTGAATTCCTAGGATTTTACGTTCAATGGTAATGAATGCATTGAAAATAGGGTTTTCAGAAAACAAATCGGTTTGTAATTTTGATCAAAATATTTTCTCGTTCAAGCTCGAGTTTAGATATCATTGAATTCCATGAGTTTGAATTCTCAATCTTTAAGGTCAATCTCTAGGATTGAGTAATATCAGGCTTAAAAGCTGATTTTTAATCTTTAAGGAGATTATCCTTTCTGGGGATCTGATTCATTAGTCTTATCCAGCTAATTTGCACGGTGCCTCTCATTTTACGAGATAAATCCTTCTCATGGTTAGGATAAATCTGACCACTTGGCGACCCTGTTTAATGCTGAGGTCCGTGGATTTCCTGCTGATTTTAGTGATGACTTTTCTAGATTTTTCGTCAACCTACAGCTGGTCTGGACGACAACTTCCTGACTTAAATCAAGAAGCGCGTGTCTTTTTTGGAAGACTTTACTTCCTTTTAATGATGGAATTGATTCATCGTGTAGATCCATCTCTTCTTTTCTTTCATCGGGTAAAATGGTTTAGTTTAGTCCAAAGCAAAAGTATTTTCAGTTATTTGTTACAGATATATGTGACATATGTTTAAGATAACTTGGTAAATTTTCCCACACTTGGCTTTTATTTTCCTTTTTATCGTCCTCTATTCCATTTTAAATGAATTTCAACATTTTGGTTTGTTTCTCAATTTATGTCCTTTTTGAGGTAACAATAATTTCGGTGTTAAAACCTAGTTTTATCGTTCATAAATATGTATAAACATGATTTTGAGTTCATTTAATTGAAAATTTTTAAAAATTTTACTAGAATTGGGTAGTCAGTATATAAGACTAGGGCTGTTCTTTATTATCAGAGAGCACTAGATTCTAATACAACTACTACGTTACTAGTATTTTTAATGGTAACCAAGTGTATAAAGATAAAAATTTTTAAAAATCCGAAAGAATTTAACCGCTTCACACACTTAAGATCTTGTAATGCCCTCATTTGCAAGAAATCAGTACAATTTAAATTATTGAGGGTGATTAGCGTAGAAATGATTAAATTTTAAAAAAGTTTCCAAACATATTGGCGTTTGTTTGCTGAATGATAAATGGTGCATATCATTTGTTCATTTCGTCTGTTGTTACATAACATTTATTTGTCATCTTGTCGTCAAAATTAGTAGCTTTTGCTGAACTTAATGCCAGTCTTTGAAAATGCGCTGTTTTACCCTGTTTTGTACAATCGACAATATACATACATACAAATATAATTATGCATGGCAATTTGAAATGGGACTTAATATCCCACTTTCAAATTCTAAATATGAAATATTAGTACACAATAATAATAAAATAATAAAAATTACACAAATATATCCAATAACATAAGTTTAAACATGAAAAGGTCAAAAGATAAAAACATAAAAATCATAAAAATAACCAAATGGAACTAAATCAGTCTGGATAGGGGTTCCAGTTCATCTCATCGGGTGGGTTCCATTGTTGGTTATAGGTGTTCTGATAGGCTTGGTTATAGTCATACCGGTTAAAGGGTGGTCGGATATCGGGGCTATGTGGCGGAAAATGAGCAGGTCGAGTAGGTACATAGTTATTTGGTACCTGATATGATAGCTGGCTCATGATTTGGTGCTGATGAACTAACCAGCTATCGTGTTGGCGTCGCCTATAATCCTCGTATACTCGCTCGGAGTTCCACTGCTCATACATACTATGTCTGGCCGCGTTCGTCATTGCTTCCTCATCTATACGAACGTGGACGTCAAGAATAGCATCTCGAAAGACATCCCTAATGTCTTCCGCCTCCTCCATTTCCTCGTCTGAGCCTCTCTCTACCTGAGGATGAGATCCCTCATAGGGTACTGCCTGGTTACGTCTACTTTTCAATACCTTAGCACCCACATAAACTTTCAATCCTAAGGGCTCAACCTGTTCTTTACAAATCTGTAATGGACCCCCTTGGTTCCTATCAACACCTAAATACTCTCCAATGAGAGTAACAAAAATACCTCCTCCTATTATACTCCCGTCCTGCAATCCCTCTACCATTTTAGATAAATAAAAAGCAACACAGTAAGGGATATTGACAAAGCTTCTAGGATCCCGAATACACTTTAGGTAGAATAAATCATATAAGGTAATTTTTTCTTTATTATGACCTCTTTGTGTAATCGAGTTAGCCAAAAATCTATGAAAAATACGAAGCTCGGCTCTGTCAATATGTGTATAGGAGTGTCCTCCTGCTCGTGTAAAAACATCAAAATGTGACATACGCCTCCAAATGGCGTCAGCGTCAAAGTTACTATCTACCCGTTCACCATAATGAATCAAGTTTGTACAATCGGGTAATAGCAACTCACCAAGAGTATCTATCTGTAAGGCCCTGGCCTTGTCCAGCATGGACATTCTGTACATCCTACCGCCAAGGATAAACCTAAGAAATCTTCTATCATCTATTCTAACTATATTTGTATCAAGTGATACAGTACTCATCAACTCAACACACCATTCCTTATATACAGGTCTACGAATGGTGAAAAGACGTTCCCAATCTGTAAAAGAAGAACTGCCATACCTTTGAACTAAAAGCTGTCTAACACGGTCAGCTAGATGGACCGTTTCCAAAGGGGCCCAATCAATTACCCTTGGCACCTCTACATTTTTTGTTACCAATTTGAATTTGTTCCTTTGATATGTCTCGTAATCTCTCCATCTTCTATCAAATCTCAGATTAGGATGTAGAGTGTGCTCAGGAATCGTTGGGAATTCTACTGGCGGCCTCATTGGGAATACTATGAATTCATCAACAAACTGTACCGGATCATAATAAGGTATATGCTGATCAGGCTGTTGTTGTTCCTGTTGTGGTTCTTGTTCGTGTTGCATTTCTAGTTCTGGTTCTGGTGCTGGTCGTCTAGATGATAATGCTCCTGAACCTCCAGTATCGGCTCTCTGTAAAACACATTAAACACAAAATTTGTGCATCCAAATATGCATTAGTGTTAGCAAAATAACAACTTAAAACAATCACTATAACATGTTAAATCAAAATTAAACTTATACACATTTTTACAATTTTTCACAATTCTACACTTTTCAAATAAGCACATATGAAAATGTATACAAAATTCATAAGCATTTAACTCAAATAACATGTCAAAATATTCATTACTAATAATTAAACAAGTCTCAAATGGCAAATATATCAAATTAATCAAGTTCATGAATTTTGGGCTTAAAAAGTCCACTTTAATCTCCAAAAATCATGTTTAGGATCATTGTTTGGATCATTTAACTATCTAAACATGTTACACTACTCAATTTAGCAATAATTCATGACAAAAATCGGCCATAACCTGTTTATATCAAAAAGCCCCAAATTGCTCAAGAACACAAACCCTAGATTTCTAAAAATTTTGAAGTTTTTGGCTTCAAATCATGTTAAATAGCATTAATCTAGGTTATACATGCATAAAATACTAACAATTTAACACTAATTACACTAGAAATTAATAAAATTGCATTAGGTAAAAAATTGGTAATTATCACAAAAACTAGGAATTTATAGAGTTTAGGGGTGTAATTTTTACCAATTTGCTGAAGAATGAGAATCTAGGCATGATTAGAGCAAGAAAAATGACGAATTACGGTGGAAAAATGGCGAAAATTGGTGAATTTTTGGAGTTGGTTCGTGAATGTGTGTGTGTTGTGGTGAAGAGCAGAACTCGCTGCTGTATTTGTTTCTGGCCTGGATTTCAGCTCCATGCGATCGCATGGAGTTGAAGTGTAAAACCCATGCGATCGCATGGGGGTCCGGGTAAAGTGTTTTCAGCTTTTTTTTTTTTTTAAATTAACTTATAAAACAATTAAGTGATTAATTTTTAAAATTTTGTTTCCCTTTTTCTTAGGACGAGGTCGTTTCGGATCGATGTCCTAGTCCGCCCTTCGACAAAATTTTAAAATTTGTCTTTTTTAAGCGATTGTTTTAAAAGCTTAGATTTTTGGGTTTTTTAATTTTTATTTTTTTTATATACCTTACTTCAATAAGATTAAAAATAGTGATAATAAAAGTTCTCGTCCCTCCCTTGGGTAAAGCAATTTCGGTTCAAAGACCTAGTCTTCAACTTACGACGAATTTTAAAAATCGTATTTTTAACTTAATGAGATAAAGTAAATTTTTGTATTTAAATTCACATAACTTAAAAATAAAATTCAAAATTAATATTAAAAATTCACACCAAACTTAAAATTTGAAATGCATAAAATTAAAAATTTATATTTTAAAAATTAAAAATTCACACCAAACTTAATTTAAAAATTCATATTATAAATTCACACCAAACTTATATTAATTTTTCAAATATTTACAATTTTAAATATATTGTTTTTACAAAGTTTACAATATTAATTTAAGATTTAAATATTAATTTTAAAAACATGGTAAAAATAAAATTAAAAATCTTTTTGGCTTTTTATCGCACTTTAATCAATCAAATATTATCAAAAATATGCTCCCCTCTTTTCGGTAAAGTAATTTCGGTTCCAAGACCTAATTTAACTCATGACGAATTTTTGAAATATTTTGGGTTGATTGATTAAAGATATTTATACCTTAAGAATAAATGTTAAATTTCGCAGTGACGTAATAAATTTTTGAATGATATCAATAATTTCGGTCGCAAAACCTAATTTTATTTAATACCAATTTAATACTTTATAGCGAACAAATTAGCGTTTATTATCAAAAGGTTAAAAAAAATAAAAATTAAAAATGTACAGACATACCTGTGAAATAGATTTCTTAGTTATATGATCTAACCCATTCATAAGATAGTCGGTTTAATTGGTTTTCCATGGCTACATAGGCGTAACCTCGAGCATTCAGTGTCTTTTCTTCTAAACATATGAACGGTCCGTCTCTGCATAAAGTAACAAATTCGGTATTTGAATAGGTTTGATTATTTGAACATTTACCTCCATGTGACCATTTTCCGCATTTGTGACATCGTTCTAGGTGTCATGCTCTTTTTTTTGCTGCGGATTTTGATTTTCCTTTACCAAATTGTAACTTATTATCTTCGCATCTGGATTCTTTTCTAACTCCGTCCATTCTTTCTCTGATTACTGATACTAGTTCACTCGGTAGTATGTCATTATTACATTTAGTGATCAAAGTGTGTAGCATTAGACCATGGTTTAGTTCACAGGCAGTCTTCATTTTGTAAAAACCTAAAAAAAATAAAAATTCAGAATGGGGGGAGAAGACTAGTTCTTTAGGGTCTGCTAGGGAAAGACCATTCGGGTTCCATTTTCGAGAACTACACGAAAACAGACAATCTAACTCTAACAGAAATACATATTATCCTTTAAAGACTTGATTCTCCCCACACTTAGTTAGCTGTGGTGTCGAAATTGTGAGTAACTTCGTTGTCGATTTCCATCGGACCATGTATGTAATGTTTAACTCTGTGACCATTAACTTTAAATTCATTCCCATTTGAATTTATCAATTCTACTGTTCCGTATGGGAAAACTCTTTTGACTATGAATGGTACAGACCATCTTGATTTCAATTTTCCAGGAAATAGCTTGAATCGTGAATTGAAAAGAAGAACTCTGTCTCCTTCTTTAAATTCTTTTGAACTTCTGATTCTTTTATCATGCCATTTCTTCGTTCTTTCTTTATAGATTAACGAATTTTCGTATGCTTCATGCCTTAATTCTTCTAATTCGTTTAGTTGACTTAATCGTAGACGTCCAGCTTCATGTAAATCAAGATTACATGTCTTCAAAGCCCAAAATGCTTTGTGTTCAATTTCTACTGGAAGATGACATGCTTTTCCATAAACAAGTCTAAAAGGTGTGGTTCCAATTGGAGTTTTGTAGGCTGTTCTAAAAGCCCAGAGTGCATCCTCCAATTTAATGGACCATTCCTTCGGATTTGATCCTACGATTTTCTCTAGAATACGTTTTAAAGCTCGGTTGGTATTTTCAACTTGTCCACTTGTTTGTGGATGATATGCGGTGGAGATTTTATGAGTTACTCCATATCTTTTAAGAACTTTCTCAAGTTGATTATTACAGAAATGAGTACCCCGATCACTTATTAAAGCTTTCGGTGTTCCAAACCTTGCAAAAAGACGTTTTAAAAAGTTGACTACAACTCGTGCATCGTTAGTTGGGAGAGCTTGTGCTTCCGCCCATTTAGATACATAATCAATGGCTACGAGTATATATAGATTATTATGAGATTTTGGAAATGGACCCATAAAGTCAATACCCCAAATGTCAAATACTTCACATACTTGGATGACATTTTGTGGCATTTCATCACGTTGACTTATTTTTCCGGCCCTTTAACATGCATCACAGGATTAGCAAAGAAGGTGTGCGTCTTTATAAATTGTAGGCCAATAGAATCCAGCATCATAAACTTTTCTTGCTGTTAGTTGAGGCCCATAATGCCCTCCTGTTGGTCCTGTGTGACAATGGTTTAAAATTTTACTAGCTTCATCTCCAAATACACATCAGCGTATTATTCCATCGGGACAACTTTTAAACAAATGTGGATCTTCCCAAAAATAGTGTTTTATATTACTGAAGAATTTCTTTCATTTTTGGTACGATAATCCTTTTTCAAGGAATCCACAAACTAAGTAGTTTGCATAGTCTGCAAACCATGGAATTTCTTTATAATCTATCTTCAATAGATATTCATCAGGAAAGTTGTCTTGTATGGCCGATTCATTTAGAACTTCTAATTCGGGATTTTCAAGACGAGAAAGATGATCAGCGGCGAGATTTTCTGCTCCTCTTTTATCTCGGATTTCAATATCAAACTCTTGTAAGAGTAAGATCCAACGGATTAATCTTGGTTTAGCATCTTGTTTTGAAAATAGGTATCTAAGAGCGGAATGGTCGGTATAGACCACCGTTTTTGCTAGAACGAGATATGATCGAAATTTGTCAAAAGCAAAGACAATAGCAAGGAGTTCTTTTTCAGTAGTTATATAGTTCGTTTGTGCTCCTTGTAATGTCTTACTAGCATAATATATAGGTTGAAATCGTTTTTCAATCCTTTGTCCTAAAACGGCTCCCATTGCAAAATCACTTGCATCGCACATTAGTTCAAATGGTAGAATCCAATTTGGTGTTATCATGATCGGTGCATTAGTGAGTTTTTCTTTAAGAATATTAAAAGATTTGATACACTCATCTGAAAAGATGAATGGAGCATCCTTTTCTAGGAGTTTATTCATAGGAGTGGCAATTTTAGAAAAATCTTTTATGAAACGTCGGTAAAAACCGGCATGCCCTAGAAAACTCCTAACTCCTCTAACATTGGTGGGATGTGGAAGTTTAGCAATTACATCTACTTTAGCTCTATCCACTTCAATTCCTTCTTTTGAAATTTTATGTCCAAGAACGATGCCTTCTTTAACCATGAAATGGCATTTCTCCCAATTAAGTACTAGATTTGATTGTTCGCATCTAATAAGCATTCGTTCCAGATTAACTAGACATGATTCAAATGTATCACCGAAGACTGAAAAGTCATCCATAAAAACTTCCATGCATTCTTCTATCATGTCGTGAAAAATCGCCATCATACACCTTTGAAAGGTTGCAGGGGCGTTGCAAAGTCCCAATGGCATGCGTTTGTAAGCAAAAGTACCATAAGGGCACGTGAATGTGGTTTTCTCTTGGTCCTCGGGTGCTATTGGAATTTGAAAATATCCGGAAAATCCATCTAGAAAACAATAGTAACTATTTCCGGCTAATCTTTCCAACATTTGATCTATGAAAGGTAAGGGAAAGTGATCTTTTCTATTGGCGTCATTTAATTTTCTATAATCAATACATACACGCCATCCTGTTACAGTCCTAGTAGGAATAAGCTCATTTTTCTCATTTGTAATGACAGTCATGCCACCCTTCTTAGGTACGCATTGAACTGGGCTTACCCATGGACTATCAGAGATTGGATAAATTAGACCTGCATCTAGCAGTTTAATAATCTCTTTCTTAACTACATCTTGCATATTAGGATTTAGTCTTCATTGGCGTTGCACATACGTTTTATGACCTTCTTCCATAAGGATTTTATGTGTGCAATACGAAGGACTTATTCCTTTAATATCATGAATCTTCCATGCAATGGCTGGTTTATGAGATTTCAACACAGAAATGAGTTGTGATTTCTCATTTTCAGTAAGAGAAGACGATATTATTACAGGTAATTCAGATTCACCATGTAAATAAGCGTATTCCAAATGGTTTGGAAGTGGCTTTAACTCTAATTTCGGTGGTTCTTCTATCGATGATTTATATCGATATCTGTCTTCTTCTTTTAGCATTTGAATTTCTTCTATTGTTGGTTCATATCCATTAGCTATAAGTGTAGCTAACATTTCAGCTTCATCAATTGGTTCATTACCTTCTCCTAAAGAACATTCTCCTGTTCCTTGTAATTCTGGAAATTCTTCTAACAATTCTGCATGTGCATCTATAGTTTGAATATAATAACATGTATCATCTGCAGATTGCGATTGTTGCATTGCTCTATCAACTGAAAAGGTAACACTCTCTTCCTCTATACTTAGGGTCGATTTCTTACCGAACACGTCTATCATTGCTTTAGCCGTGTTTAAGAATGGTCTTCCTAATATGAGAGGAACTTGAGAATCTTCTTCCATGTCCAAAACAACAAAATCTACTGGAAATACTAAAGTACCAACTTTAACTAGCATGTTCTCCATTATCCCTCTAGGATATTTTATTGATCTATCGGCTAGTTGTATGCTTATTCTGGTTGGTTTCAATTCTCCAAGGTCTAGTTTAGCGTATAGTGAATATGGCATTAGATTTATACTAGCACCTAAGTCTGCCAATGCTTCTATTGAACTAAGACTACCCAGAAAACATGGAATTGTGAAACTTCCTGGATCAGATAATTTTTCTGGTATCTTATTCAACAGCACTGCTGAACAATTAGCATTCATAGTAACAGCCGAGAGTTCTTCCATTTTCTTTCTATTTGAGATTAGATCTTTCAAGAATTTAGCATATCTAGGCATTCCTGAAATCACATCAATGAAAGGAAGATTTACATTTATCTGTTTAAACATATCCAAGAATTTGGATTGCTCGGCTTCAAGTTTCCTTTTCTTCATTTTACTCGGGTAAGGAAGTGGTGGTTGGTATGGTTTAACATAAGGTTTAGCATTAACTGTGTTATCTTCATTAACCTTTTCAACTACCGGTTCTTTTTCCTTATCTTGATCAGGTTGTGGTTCTTGTGGAGTAGGAATAGCTTCATCAGAAGTTACAGGTATTTCAGGTGGTTTAAGTGTTGTACCACTTCTTGTGGTAATGGCTTTAGCTATTTCATTTCGGGGGTTAGCATTTGTATCACTAGGTAGACTTCCCGGTTTTCTTTCACCTATTAACCTTGCTAGGTTACTTACTTCTTGTTCCAGATTTTGAATAGAAGCTTGTTGATTTCTAAATGCTTGAGCATTTTGTTCATTGGTTTGTTTTTGAGATGTGAAAAACTGCGTTTGAGTTTCAACTAGCTTCGTCATCATATCTTCTAAATTCGGCTTTTTATCATCGGTTTGTTGTGGTGGTTTGTTTTGAAAAGTAGGTCTTTGCTGATTATAAGTATTATTGGATACTTGTTGATTGCTAGGACCTTGTTGGTTGTTGTATGGAATATTTCGGTTATAATTCTGGTTTTGATTGTAAATCGGTCTTGGCGGTTGATAATTATTCTGATAATTATTTCCAGGCCTTTGGTTTATGTATGAAATATTCTCTCTTTGTTCCATTGTTAATTCAATACTGAGACAATCTTTTGTCAAATGTGGTCCTCCACACTGCTCACAACTAATTCGTATTGAGTGAATATCTTTAGTCATCTTTTCCATTCGTCTCTCGACAACATCTATCTTTGCGGAAATGGAATCTAAGTCATGGCTAGAATCGGCTCTAGCTGCTTTAGATGATCTAACGATATCTTTTTCTTGGTGCCACTCATGTGAGTGGGAAGCAGTGTTATCAATAATTTTGTAAGCATCAGTTTCGGTTTTCTTCATAATAGAACCACCGGATGCTATATCCATGTCTTTCCTTGTAGTGATGTCGCATCCTTGGTAGAATATTTGTACTATTTGACAAGTGTCTAAACCATGTTGCGGACATCCTCTTAATAACTTTCCATATCTAGTCCACGCCTCATATAGAGTTTCATTTGGCTTCTGTGTAAACGTAACAATTTCTGCTTGAAGTCTTACGGCTTTAGATGCAGGAAAGAATTGTTTAAGAAATTTTTCAACTAAAACATCCCATGTATCAATCGCCCCTTCAGGTAACGATTCCAACCAATCTTTGACTTCTCCCTTTAAAGTCCAGGGAAATAACATGAGATATATCTGTTCATCCTCCACTTCTCGGATTTTAAATAGTGTGCAAATCCTATTAAAGGTACGCAGATGTTCATTTGGATCTTCCTTCGGCGCACCACTAAATTGGCATTGATTAGTCACCATGTGTAGAATTTGTCCTTTGATTTCATAATCTGGCGCATTAATGTCTGGATGAGTAATTGCGTGACCTTGGCCAGTGCGTTTAGCTCTCATTCGGTCTTCCATACTTAAAGGTTCCAGATTCTCCATAATTGAATTTGTTGAATCGGAATCACTAGAGGATTCTGATTTAATGGTTCGTTCCTCAACAATCTCTGTTGGAATGATTGGTGGTTCTGGAGGAAAGTTTAGTGGTTCAGGATCTACGAATCGTTCCTGAATATTCTCCGGATTCTCAATTGTGAGGTCGGGTTCAAAAAATGGATTATCGGAAATTTGAACTGGAGTACTTGGTCGACTGGATGACGATTCTAAAGAAAAATCAACGGCAGTAATATTTGCTAAATGTCTTGATCTAGTTACAGGTGGTGAACGTACAAAAGGTGGTGAACGTCTTGCTCGGTGCATTCACTGAATATCCTATTAGTTTTTAAAAGGAAAGAAAAATTATAATAAGTTATCCAATCAATAGACTTTTCTGATTTTGCCCACGTTTCGAATAGCCAAAAGATGCAGCAGAGGGGCAGGATTCGTTTGGTCTCAATATAATTGAGGACTGTTTGGCTCCAATAACCCGGTCCACGTACAAATCCAACTATTACTACGAACCAGAAAATTTTGATGTCTATCAATTTAACCACTTAAAATAAATTTTCGTAATTTTAAGAAATTTAGATAAGAAGTAGAATAAAAATCTATGTCCTAAAACTAGAATAGCGAGAAATAAGAAAGAAAAAGAGTTCGTCGAAAAAGGTCGAAAAAGAAAAATGGTTGAAAAATAAAAGGTGACGGAAAAATAAAAGAAACTTATAAAATTAAAAAAACACTTGACTAACCTAACCTTATTACTACAACTAACTTAAAATTATAATCGCAAATTGAGATTACTAATTGGAATGATAATTGATACATAGGTAAAAGTCGTCTAAAAATATTAAAGCTTACAGGAAAAACTATATCCCAAATGGAAATAACTTAAAAAGAAACTAAAACTTAAAAAGGCGTCGCAAAATTCTAAAGCACTTAAATCTTAGTCTAAAGAAAAAGCACTTAAGGAATTCTACGGCAAAGCCTAAAAATCTAGAAGTAAAAATAACTATGGCAAAAACTATATTTAAAACTAAGTATGAGCTAAAAATACAAATATTACGCTAAAACGATTAAAAAGGGACAAAATATAAAAATATACAAAAAGTTGTAAAAAGTACAATTTTTATAAAAATATTATTTTTATATTATTTATTTCATTAAACTATTAATTTTGTAATTTATAAAAACTAATTAAAATTTTAAATACAAATTAATTAAAACTAATCTAAATAATAAAATAACCTAAACCCTAATTAGGGTTATAATTAATTATAATTAATAATTATACTCCGTAATGATTGCTGGCTGCAGTCTGGCTTGTCAGATGGGCTCATGCGATCGCATGAGTCCTCAGTTGCCCAGCCATGCGATCGCATGGGCTAGGGTTTCGGGTCACAGAGTGGGCTGCTACAGTACAGGCCGAATTAATTTTTTTTTTTTTGTTTTTGCTGTAAAACATAAAATATATTTATTAATTAAATAAAACTTATATTTTTACAAACTAAAAAAAATAGAAATAAAGAAACTTTATAAAACTTATTTATTTACCAAACTCTAAAAAAAATATTTATATTTTTGTTTTTTCTTTTTATATTTTCGAATATTTAAAACGTATTTTTATAAAAACGAATTTAATAAAAGTAAACTAAAAATTCTTTTTTTTTTTATTATTAGCGTTGCGCTTCCGGCTTTTAAGCTAGATTGATCCCCGGCAGCGGCGCCAAAAATACTTGATGTTTCGCGAGGTGTATATAAAATAGCTATTAATTTTAGCAGGAAACACTATTAAATACGATACAATTTTACACAAGATATTTATTTATTTAGAGAATGGATATACTTAAACCTTACTACAACACTTATAGGCAGTGTACCTAATCGTACAGTAGTGTAGTTTTTCGTAAGTCCGGTTCGTTCCACAGGGAAAATCTTTAAACAAAGCTTAACGATATATTAGTTTACTTTTATAAAAATACAAATTTATATATAAGTAATATTATTATTATAAAGGGGGGTTTTTACCGTTTAATGACCGGTTTGTCGATTTTAAAACTTTAGTCGCAGTTAAAACCAAATGTAAAATATTAAAAATAAATACAAGACTTAAATTAAAGCGTAAAGTAAATAACGATAATGAAATTGCGAATAATAAAAGTGGGATAAAATAAACTTGCGATAATTAAAAAGTATGAAAATTAAAAGTGCAATTAAATACAATAACAATAAATAAAAATGCGATAATTAGAAGTGCATTTAAATATAAAATAAAGGAAATTAAATATGAAATAAAAGAATTATGCTTATTTAAACTTCCGTAATCATGATGTTTGACGTGTTGATTTTAGTTTTATGCCCATGGGTTAATTATCCTTTGTCCTGGATTATTTAATATGTCCGTCTAGTTTTTGTCCATAACAGTCCATCAGTCATAAATATAAAGTGCGAGTGTCCTCGTCAAATTATCCTTATACCCGAAGTTAAATATTTCAACTAATTGGGGACTTAAACTGTAACAAGATTTTAATACTTTGTTTAATAATTAAACCAGGATGTCGACTGAGTGTAATCCAAGGTTTTAATATTTTGTTATCAATTATACCAAGTGTCCTTGTACATAATTTCACCCCTGTTTTAATTATTCTAGTGACTATTAATCCATTCCCGTGTCCGGTTAAATGAACGATTATTCATACATATAAATACCCCGCCCATCGTGTCCGATCGAGTGTATATGGTAATTTATAGGGACGCCCAATTGTAAATCTTTATATTAACATTAACAAACTATCATTTAGTTAAACAAATATAAAGCCCATTAATAGCCCATAGTCTAATTTCCACAAGTGTCGTTCTTTTGTCCAAACCCCAATTATGGTACAAAGCCCAATTACCCAATTTTAGTAATTAGCCCAACATCATGATTACTTCGTTTTAAATAAGCATAATAATAACTTAGCTACGAGACATTAATGTAAAAAGGTTGAACATAACTTACAATGATTAAAAATAGCGTAGCGTTACACGGACAGAATTTCGACTTACACCCTTACAACATTCGCTAACATACCCTTATTATTAGAATTATAATTAAAATTAAAATTAAAATATAAATTATAAATATAAATATATCGTATGAATGGAGAAAAGAGAAAGATAGATTGTTTTGTGGTGCACCAAAGCTCGATTTTTATAGGCATGTGGGCTGGAACTGGGGTTCATGCGATCGCATGGATTTATGCCTTCCAGGCCATGCGATCGCATGGCCAGCTGGGGAGGCTCATATTTGGTTGTTTTCTTCTGCCGATGGTTTTATAAATAATATAATATATTAAATAATTATAAGAATTATTTAAATATTATATTATATTTATGTGCATAGTTGACTTGTAATTTTTAGTCCGTTGCGTCGAGCGTTGAGCGTTGACTCTGGTCCCGGTTCCGGATTTTCGAACGTCCTAGCGTACAATTTAATATTTTGTACTTTGCGTTTTGAATCTTGTACTCTTGTAATTTCGAGACGTTTCTTATCAATAATTGGAACCTCTTGGATTGTATTTTGTACTTTTGAGCTTTTTGGTCGTTTGCGTCTTCAATTCGTCGAATCTGTCTTTTGTCTTCACCTTTTATTATTTAAACGAATATCACTTGTAAATAGGACAATTGTAACTAAAAGCTTGTCTTTCTTGAGGAATAATGCTATGAAATATATGTTCGTTTTTAGCATTATCAATATATAAGTAATATTATTATTATAAAGGGGGGTTTTTACCGTTTAATGACCGGTTTGTCGATTTTAAAACTTTAGTCGCAGTTAAAACCAAATGTAAAATAATAAATAAATACAAGACTTAATTCAAAGCGTAAAGTAAATAACGATAATGAAATTGCGAATAATAAAAGTACGATAAAATAAACTTGCGATAATTAAAAAGTACGATAATTAAAAGTGCAATCAAATATAATAACAATAAAAATGCGATAATTAGAAGTGCAATTAAATATAAAATAAAGGAAATTAAATATGAAATAAAAGAATTATGCTTATTTAAACTTCCGTAATCATGATGTTTGACGTGTTGATTTTAGTTTTATGCCCATGGGTTAATTGTCCTTTGTCCTGATTTATTTAGTATGTCCGTCTAGTTTTTGTCCATAACAGTCCATCAGTCATAAATATAAAGTGCGAGTGTCCTCGTCAAATTATCCTTATACCCGAAGTTAAATATTCCAACTAATTGGGGATTCGAATTGTAACAAGGTTTTAATACTTTGTTTAATGAATACACCAGGTTATCGACTGCGTGTAAACCAAGGTTTTACTACTTTGTTAACAATTACACCAATTACCCTTGAATGTAATCCACCCCTGTTTTAATGAGTTCATTGACTATTAATCCATCCCCGTGTCCGGTCAAATGAACAATAATTCGTACTTATAAATATCCCGCCCATCGTGTCCGATTAAGCGTATGTGGTTATATATAAATACGTCGAATTATAAGTTTGTATATTAAATTAACAAGGTATTGTTTAGTTAATATAAAACCCATTAATAGCCCATAGTCTAATTTCCACAAGTGTCGTTCTTTTATCCAAACCCCAATTATGGTACAAAGCCCAATTACCTAATTTTTAGTAATTAGCCCAACATCATGATTACTTCAGATTAAATAAGCATAATAATAACTTAGCTACGAGACATTAATATAAAAAGGTTGAACATAACTTACAATGATTAAAAATAGCGTAGCGTTACACGGACAGAATTTCGACTTACACCCTTACAACATTCGCTAACATACCCTTATTATTAGAATTATAATTAAAATTAAAATATAAATTATAAATATATATATATATTTTACGATATAGATAGAGAGATGGATGGATATATTGTGATTTTTTTTCGATCAGAATTCGTTTGCTTTTATAGGGATTTTCAACTTTTGGGGCTCCGCGACTCGCGGCATTTTTGGCCTTCAAACTTCGCGAGTCGCGGAGATTGAAATTACAGCTCAGTCCCTTTTGGAGTCTTTCTTGCCGACGGTTTTAAATATAAATATAATATATTAAATAATTATAAGAATTATTTAAATATTATATTATATTTATGTGCATAGTTGACTTGTAATTTTTAGTCCGTTGCGTCGAGCGTTGAGAGTTGACTCTGGTCCCGGTTCCGAATTTTCTAACGTCCTTACGTACATTTTAATATCTTGTACTTTGCGTTTTGAATCTTGTACTCTTGTTAATTTCGAGACGTTTCTTATCAATAATTGGAACCTCTTTGATTGTCTTTTGTACTTTTGAGCTTTTTGGTCGTTTGCGTCTTCAATTCGTCGAATCTGTCTTTTGTCTTCACCTTTTATTATTTAAACGAATATCACTTGTAAATAGAACAATTGCAACTAAAAGCTTGTCTTTCTTGAGGAATAATGCTATGAAATATATGTTCGTTTTTAGTATTATCAATCATCATATCTCTCATTATAAATATCTTCGATATTTCTGAAGATATCTTCATAACTATTGTTATCCGAAATCATTTATCTCTTCGCGCTATCTGTGTTATATCATAAAAGAAACTATTTTAGTTTCTAAATTCTGAAACCTTCGAGTTTAAAATATGAATGTTTTTGAAGTAGTGTTGGGAACTGAAGCATGCGTTAGTATAATATAATGACACTTGATCAACGTGATTATATTACAGTAAGTCATGCTGAGTTTCTAATGAAACATGATAATTCACAGACCATAACATCATCATGTGCCATTTTACACGACTCTTACATTTACCTGACCTTTAAACATATCAAGAAATATTTTTCTTGATGATTCGGTCTTTTTCAGATATTCTGATAATTTGACAAATCAAGATCATGCCATTACAATTTTCTTCTTAGAACATTAACTGTGTTCATTTCAAAATCCATACCTACAAATTCTGGACCATTATTCGCTTGACTTGAAGTCGGGAAAAGGAGACAAAAGTATGGAACTCTTGAATATAAAAGAAAATATAAAGCTCGACAACAACACATAAATTACAAACCGTGCATATCAATACGTACTGCCACATAAAGGCACGAGAGAATTAAAATTACTATAACCCGAAGGTAATAGTAGAAATAAATAAAATCCTCCGGTGGTAGATGAAAAAGAAGAATGACAGAGATGAAAGTTAAGAGTATATCCAGAATCAGTACTGGATGGAGTATACTGATGAATGCTTTAAAATATGAGTTGAGAGAGAAAGAAAAGAAGGGGTGAGTTGTGGAAATAAGGAAATGAAGGGAGGTGGATTTATAGTGAAATATCAGACAGAGCAATTGAGACAGGTTATCGCATTTAACCAAAGAAGATCCTAATTTCCTTAATTACGGAAGAACCAAATCTTATTACGAAGATTTCCTCTAGAATCCCTTGAATACCAGAAATCAACTATGACTACGTTAGCGGTTAAGTCGAATATGCATTTACTCATTTCACCCTTTTGTGATAGCTTTACTCGTACTCTTCACATAAACATATTGTTTTATCTATATTACTCAATGATGATAAAATTCTATTTATCAACTCATATTCATCATAAAAACATTCTTATTGTTATCCATGACAACCTCGATTAAATTTCGAGGACGAAATTTCTTTAACGGGTAGGTACGGTGACGACCTGGAAATTTCTGACCAAATTTAAACTTTATCTTTATATTATTCCGACATGATAAGCAAAGTTTGTTAAGTTAAATCTCAAGAATTTAAAACAGTGTTCATACATTCATTTAAACTCGACCAATTTCCGATGATTCACGAACCATTATATAAATAGATATGATTGTATATGTATATGTGTGTATATATATATATATATATATATATATATATATATATATATATTATAACTTGAAAACGTTAACAAAGTATTAGATATATAATACTTCACATGAACGTATTTGTTTCAGTATGTTTATCGATGGAATTATAAGATAATATCAAATGATTGAATTATTAGATACATTGTGATTATGATTACGGGTCTCTGTTATGAGGTCCACTATGATTTAAGAAAATCTATTCTTTTTAACAGTATTTGGAATAATTGGTAAAGTAATCTATCATTGAGAACAAAGTATCAATTATCAGGAACTAGACAAGAGTTAGTGGAAATTCCTATTTGATTTTCAATTCATACTTTACTATATTTTCCTCGTAACTTTTGATACAGTAATTATTAACTTTCATAATATTTAAAGTAAAAGTTATGTGACATAGATAACTTAGAAAATAAATATCGACATTTTACCTTAAAATGATTTTGTACGTTCGTCTAACCTTTGGACTTATCTCACGCTTCATCAATATTTATTAATTTAAAAACTTGAAATCTATTATATATAATTTTACTTTTCAAATACAATATAACGATTTCCATTATTTTAACCTTGTAATTCTTAATTATATATTAGTTTTGGAAAACAAAAGTTATCACATTTATTTGATTTAGTACTAAAACGTTTTCAATTTAGAAAGAACCTTATTATCAAAACATTTTCAAAGATACTTTATTAATGAATTTTGAAGAACTTAATTAAAACTTTGTGTTATAAAGTTACAAATATATTTTAAAAGATACTAAATAATAATTTCGAAACGATTTCAAATTATATAAAGAACTTTGAAATACAATTAGTTTTGAAAAACTAAATATTATATTGTTAAATAAATAATTCAAATATATATTTCAAAATGAATATATATATATATATATATATATATATATATATATATATATATATTTTATAGTGTAATAAAACTTAATATTAATTTAGTTATAAAACGTTTTGAGTTAAAAATATACTATTATATATACATATGTATATGTATGTATAACGAGACGTTATTTATGGAAGCAAACGACCAAAATACTCTAATGTTCAGGTTACACTTGAGAGATATAAATTATTGGTGAAATAAGTCTAGTTATTGACAAAGGTACACGTTGTGTATCGTTTAATACAAGTTTTCTTAGTGTACGGAAGTAAGTTCCAAAGACCGGAACCAGGACATAAGTCGAGTGACAATGTACGAATTATCGGAACTAATTTTACATGTTAACTAGATACGTAAATATAATATAATATAATATATATATATATATATAATTATATAAATTAAAGATATTATAAATAAAATATAATATAAACCAGCAGCCCACGTTTTGTTTACAATTAGTGCTGGACAGCTACTCCCATGCGATTGCATGGGAAGTTCATAGTGAAACCATGCGATCGCATGGCCATTTTGGTCAGGAACTCTTTATAAGCTCGACGAGTTTGCATTTAATCACACACACATATCTTTATCTCTACTCCGTAAATAATTATATTATTATTATTATTATTATTATTATTATTATTATTAATATTAGGATTATTAATATTAATATTATTATTATTAATATTATTATTATACATAAAATACTATGGCGAGGTTCTGCTCACATGTTTTCAAAATGAGTTTTTGAGAGGGATAGAGCTAAGGAAATTATGGGTTATAGCTATGGAGGTTATGGGTATGGAATAGGGGTATAGCTTAGGAGGTCAACCTAGTGTTTATCATCTCCGTTGCGTCTACGTACTTTCCTGCAATATTGAATCTCAATATAGATACGTGAGCACTCATAACTTAACTTTTATATATTAATAGTGTATCCCTGACTAGTGCTCGAGTATATATGATTGTGCATGTTTGTATATTTAATTTCATCATTAAATAGCTTATGATAGATTATGAATTTGATACATATGCGATTGAGATAAGGTATATGATATGTATGACGTTGGAAAGCTGGCGAAAATTTAATAACTTTTCATTTAGAAAGTGTATGATTTCGATGAACAGATTAAAAGATATCGTCAATTGAATTTTCTATAATTTTAAAGTATTATTGTTAAAATGATTATTATTATCGCTATCATTATTATTATCGTTAATGTTATTGTTATCGTCGTTATTATCGTTATTATCTAATAATCAATGTTATTATTATTATTATTATTATTATTATTATTATTATTATTATTATTATTATTATTATTATTATTATTATTATTATTATTATTATTATTATTATTATTATTATTATTATGATTATGATTATTATTAATATTTTTAAATAAATAATATTTTTATCAAAACTATCATTTTATTATTTTTATTACCATTATTATTATTAAAAGTATCATTAATATTAAAACTATCATTTTTATAAAAATTATCATTTTTAATAGAAATATCATTGTTATTATAAAATATCATCATTATTATTATCATTTTAGTATTATCATTATTAAAAATTTATCATTTTGAATAGAATTATTACTTTTATAAAATATTATTATTATTACAGTTAATATTAAAAAGTATCGTTATTATTAAGATTATCATGATTAGAATTACCATTTTATCATAATTAATATCATCATTAGTAAATATAAATATTATTATTATTATTATTATTATTTTATTATTAATAAAAATAATTAATATTATTATTACAAAATAATACAACTTTTACTCATTATTATTATTATCAATATTATTTTATCAAATAAATATGTGATGCAAATATATTTTTACCACACATAATATAATTACATTAATAATACATACCACTATATTTTTTGATATTAAGTGAACTTTATAAATTTTATTACTTAATATATATAAAAGTGTATTTTTATCATATATAAATTTTAATATAAAATTTTACTTATTAATAAATGATTTGTATTCTTTACTTTGATAAAAATCTGATAAATATATTTAAATATATAAAACAATTATATTTAAGTTATATAATAAGCATGTATAAATTTTGGAAATCGTTTGGGGTCAAATTGACTTTTGTTGACTTTGAATATCGATCTCGAGCATTAGGATTACGATACACTGTGACTTGACCTAATTTGATAGACATATATTGACCAATATATAAATATATATACTTAATATAGGTTCGTGAATCCAAGGCCAACCTTGCATTGTTCAATGTCGTCATATGTATTTTTACTACAAAATACAGTATTGTGAGTTTCATTTGCTCCTTTTTAAATGCTTTTGCAATATATATTTTTGGGACTGAGAATACATGCGCTGCTTTATAAATGTTTGACGAAATAGATACAAGTACTTAAAACTACATTCTATAGCTGGATTATTAAACCGAATATGCCCCTTTTTAGTCTGGTAATCTAAGAATTAGGGAACAGACACCCTAATTGACGCGAATCTTAAAGATAGATCTATCGGGCCCAACGAGCCCCATCCAAAGTACCGGATGCTTTAGTACTTCGAATTTATCATGTCCGAAGGTTGTCCCGGAATGATGGGGATATTCTATATGCATCTTGTTAAGGTCGGTTACCAGGTGTTCACCATATGAATGATTTTTATCTCCATGCAGTTTGAAAAATGCCTGATATGAGATGTATATTTATGAGAAATGGAAAATGAAAATCTTGTGGTCTATTAAAAATGATGGAAATGAATATTGATGTTAAACTAATGAACTCACCAACCTTTTGGTTGACACTTTAAAGCATGTTTATTCTCAGGATTGAAAGAAATCTTCCGCTGTGCATTTACTCATTTAAAGACACTACTTGGAGTCATTCATGGCATATTTCAAAAGACGCTGCATTCAAGTTGTTGAGTTCAATAAAGATTATGATTAAGTAAATGATAGATTATGTCATTTATAATTGGATATTATGAAATGGTATGCATGCTTGTCAACTTTCGATGAAATGAAGGTTTGTCTTTTAAAACGAATGCAATGTTGTAAAATGTATCATATAGAGGTCAAATACCTCGCAATATAACCATATGTTATTGTATTAGTCCATATGGATTAGGATGGGTAACTTCACTTTAATCCAAATAAGGATTTCTAAAGGAGGCAAACATGATCTGGATGCGGCGGGTCACGAAAACCTAGGGGCTGATGCATGTAGACAGTCTCTGATAGATTACCTTGAAGAAATGCGTTCTTGACATCTAGCTGATTAACAGGGCAATGTCGTGAGACTGCGAGACTAAGAACTGTGTTAATGGTGGTCGACTTTACAACCGGGCTAAAGGTCTCGTCATAATCAATATCGACTTGTTGGCTACGACTGTTGGCTACGACTGTTGGCAACGAGTCAAGCCTTATACCTGCTCAATGATCCATCTGCATTAAACTTGTGCTTATATAGCCACATGGAGCGAACTATGTTCGTGTTTGTGGGGCGTGGCACAAGGCTCTAAGTACTATTATTAATGAAAGCATTATATTCTTCGGTCATAGCGTGTTGCCAGTTAGGGTCTTTGAAAGCGTGATAGTATGTGGTAGGAATAGGAGATATGGTGGATACATGTAGGTTAAGATGTTGGACGAGTTTAGTGGGGCCTACACGGTGACGGATGACCATGGGATGAGTGGATGTTGTATAAGTGTTGTTCGGGATAATTTGTGGTTGTGGATTATGTGGCGGATCGTGTGGTGGTGAAGTGGGTGGAGTAGGGTTAGTGACAGGGATGGGTGTGGCTGGAGTGGTTGTCTCAGTGGTGTCAGGAAAGGTACAAAAAAAGTGTTTGGATGTGGGTTTAGGAAGGTATAGGAGGATGGGTTAGTGTGAGGTGAAGGCGAAGATTGAGAGGAGCCGTAAGGGAAGGTGGTTTCGTGAAGGTTACATGACGGGATAAGATTATTTTGTTGGTGGAGAGGTCGAGGCAGTGGTACCCGCAGTGATCGGATGGGTATCCGAGGAAAATGCAAGGGGTGGAGCGAGGTGCGAGTTTATTTGTGTTGTTGAGGTGAGGGTAACAAAGGCAATCGAAGACTCGTAAGGTGAATTAGTTAGGTGGTTGTCACGACCCCCGTCTCGATTTCCCAAGACGTAGTGTGACCTTCAACATAGTGTCCCAGGTCATAGTCAACGTAGCAGCGGAAACATAAATATTATTACATCACGGTCTCTGTTTTTAGTTTTGGTACATCGTGGTTATAAAATACAAGTACAGACATAGTACAAATATAAATACATCATAATCTAGCCTATCAATACTAGATTTAACAAAAGACATTTTTTAAAACTTCCACGATGCCCGACCTGAAAGTGCTTCCAAAAGTTAAGTACCTGAGATAAATACTTAAAAACATCAATATAAATATTGGTGAGTTTATAGGTTTAGTTACAATGCATAAATTAAAGTACATCTAGATTTCATGTATAAAACAGTTAAAAAGTGATTCTAGTTCATGAGCTTTCGATATCGAACGTTAACGTAAAAGTACCCGAAAACAAGTGTCACTTAAGGTGTAAGTGCATATGGTCAAAGGTTATGCATCCGATAGCCTAGAAGGCCTATCCTGATGTGAGGAGTCATCCTCAAATAGAACTATTCATAATATTCGCGTTTACCAAACCGGTAATTAACGATATCAAAATCGGGCTTTCTAAATTGACCTTTGTTAATCAACATAGAATATAGTTGTATTTACTTGATTCCAATATGTAAAACAGTAAACAAGTATTATCTCATCCCATAAGTATAAAAGATTGATTAAAAATGGGACTACGAACTCACAAGTAGAGCGGTGCGAAGCGTTCACGGTAATTGGTCAGATTGTGTTCGGTGTTCCGGGCTTGAGACCTAATAACATTTTAATAGGTCAGAGGTCTTACTATATGATATAGTACTTATTTAAGGTTTAAGATCAATCCCTTAAGTAATCTTACATGTCCAAATCGATTCTTGGTTTCAAAAGTTACTAGTTCTTAGTTTTAGAAAAAGACTGTTTTCGACTAGTTTTATCATGACATAAGTGTGGGTGTTTCTAAAGATATAGATATCCATTTTAAGTGAACTTAGTATCTATGGAAAGGTCTTTGAGTGTAGGTTCTAACCATGTAAGTTTATCCTCTAAACTCAGAACATAAGTTGGTCAAAAGTTCATTTCTTTACAAGTGTGCAAAACCATTCAGTTTTACACTATACAATCTTTTGCAAATTTAAAAATAGGAAAACTTATCTATTTGACTCAAGAACTTTATAGAAGCCTTAGAACACATAACATTGCTTGTTACCAAAAGTAATAGTCTCAAAGTTTTGATTAACCTTGTCTTTGGAGATAAGGTTTTAGACTAATTTCTGACTTCAACAAATTCTTGTGTCAACTAGATAGGACTATATCTTGATGATTTCTTAATGGATTTAAGTGATTTTACTGTCCTTGGTTTCCTTATTAAGTGTAATAATTAGATCAGAAGAATTTAGTTCGAAATCTATTTTATATTTTAATCTATACATGATTCTTTCACCCTTGGTCAGATTGCCATGAATCTGAACCTGTTTCACAAAATAAAATTCTAAAATGACTTTCCCTTTGATTTAAATCATGAAACTTTTACTAGAAGTCGCAAACACATATATGAACATCATATAAATTCATGAGTTCCAAATAGCAACCATAAGTTGGTGTTTAGGTCATAGACTTCAAGTAAAAATTTGGACAGCTTAAAGATAAAATAGTTTTACATAGTATAACCACTTTGGTTCTTACTTTAACTTCATTTTAAGAGATTGGACATATATAGATCTTAAGTATACTGATCTAGTATCAAAATCAAGGTTATCTTTATAATCATCCTTGAGTGAATTAACACTCTAGATCTAGCTTTTTACACCATGAAGGTTCTTGATTTTTGACTAGAAATGATGAAGAGATTAAGTTAGCTAGTTATACCTTGATGAAATCTACTTCTAAAGTTTCAAGAATATGATTATTATATGGCCTAAGATCTATATTTGAGAGTAAGAAAGAGTAAAGAGGGAAAGGGGAATGAAGAAATGGATGAATGAGAGGTAGAAGTGAGCTTTATATAGAGATCATGGTGGTGGTGGTGTGGGACGTGGCACAAGGAGAGGAGGGGGAGGGAGTGACTCATCCTTGCTCATTAATGAAGATCATGATTGTGTCTTGAATGATGCTTAGCTTAATGGAGAAGCATTAGAGAAGATATTTGAGAAGATATTTGATGATGGTGTATGATGATGATGAAAACATTGATGATGATGATGATGATGATGTTCTAGTCAATTTTTGGTTTTGCAAGTGTACATGTACTTGTGTAGGCTTTCTAATGTTAAATCCTAAGATGTTTACTTGTATGTTTAGGGTTTAGGAAGTAAGCTAAAGTTAGGTTCTAATCAAGATAGGTTAAAGTTGATAGAAATGGTTAAGTTCAAGGAATTCAAGACTAGTTGTGAAAATGAAGAAGTGTAGAAAAGTTTCTATCTTATGAACAAATGTTCAAATGAAATTGTCTCAAGTCATTATTCTAAATACTTAGTTAACAAGTTTATTTATTAAATTAATATATACATAAAAGTATAATTTTCAACTTTAGGGTTTATGGTAATGAATTAGGGTTCATAGTAGTGAACTAGGGTTTATGATGATAAGTTAGGGTTTATAACTTTATGCAAATATGTAAAGTAATACCCAAACAAGTAAAGCTTAAAATGTATCCTTAGAGCTATACAAACCCTAAAATAAACCAAGACATAGATTAATAAATTTACTCATCATGTCGGAAAAGATAACCTAAAGAAATCAACTAGACAACTTAAGTCGAAAAGCTAGAGTTGTGACAGTGGTTGTTTGTATAGTCAGGTGTGGGGAATTTCGTAGTTAATGGCGAAGGAGGGTAAAAGATTTAGGAGGTAGGTGGACATGTGTAAAGCTTCCACCCAGTATGTTGGTGAAAGTTTGGCTTGGAATAGTAGTGTGCGTATGAGGTTATTGATGGTGCGAATCGTTCTTTCGGATTTCTCGTTTTGTTGGGATGTTTCTGGACATGAAAAGCAAAGTTGAATGCCGTTTGATTTTGTTAATTGGTGAAATGGTGTGTTATAAAATTCTCAATCGAGGTCATATTGAAAGGCTTTTATTTTAGTGTTAAATTGTGTATTAACATAGGTGCGAAATTGAATAAATTTATTAAATACTTCAGATTTATTACGTAAAGGATACAAAGATAACGAGAATAATGATCAAGAAAAGTAAGATAATACTTAAAACCACTGAAACTTAAAACTGGTGAAGTCCATAAATCTGAATGTATAATATCAAACATAAAAGAAATTAGCGATCTAGAACTATGAAACGGAAGTCTCACGTGTTTGCCAAGTTGGCATGCATGTCAGAACTTAGGACACTTCGTATTATTACAAGCTATAGAATTATTTGAAATAAGTCGACGAAAAGCATCAACGCTGGGATGTCCTAATCGTTGATGCCAGGTGGTTAAGGTGTGAGAAGTGCTTGCTGGTTGGCTGATTTATTTTGAGTGGTGAGTGGGTACAGATCTTCGGTGTTGTCACATTGGAGGAGTAGGTGATGTGTCAGGTAGTTCTTTACAAAAAAACCAAATTCGTCAAAACAAACAGATACTTTATTATCAAGGGGAAATCGGCGTACATAAATAAGGTTTTTGACAATATTCAGACTGACAAGGACGTTGGACAAATATAGTGGTCGGTTAATATTAGGCAACACGCAATGCCAGTGTTAGTGACGGGAATGGTGTTCCCGTCACCAACGACGACCGATGGGTACATGCAATGATTAAATATAGTACTTAAATTATTAATGCTAGATTTCTAGATGTAAGATGTAAAGTAGCACCTGTGTCAATATGCTAGCCGACATTGGCGTAGTCCTGAAGAGTCATTGTGCCAAAGGCATGCGGTAAAAGTGTCTCCTGACCATAAAAATTAGGCTGCTGAATTGGGCCAGTGGGAGGTGCGGTCTGAGCTGAATCAGGCCCAACATAGTGGCCAGTTGGTGGATAAGCAGACGGCCCTGAAACAGAAGCTGGTTAGGCCTTATAGGCAGTTGCCGAAGAATAAGTAACAGACCCATGCATCGGAGTAGGGTGGAAGTGGGCTGCAGGTCCGCTGTTGTAGGCTTGGTGTGGAGGAGGTGTGATGGGCCTAAGGCCCATAAAAAGAAAAACCAAGGGGCCTGATGGTGTAGGCTAGAGGTGTACGTGGCTTGAAAGAAAAATGGGCTGCATATGGTGTATAGGCCCGATATTGTCCCTGTTGGGCTAGAAGCTTGTAAGTAACTAGGGGGGGGGGGGGGGTTGAATAGTTACTTAATACGTTTTTAAAAGTTTTTCAATGTTAAACAATATTTAATCTACTTCAACTCAAACTCAATGTGCATAGTGTTTATGTTTGAAGCGATATTGAAGATAAGGTAAAGAACATGAACACAAGGATTTATAGAGGTTTGGGTTGATGTTAACTAATCCACCTTAATCCACTCCTCGATACTCCTTATCGAGAGTTTGCTTCACTAAGCCTTTTCTCCAAACCCTGTGGAGATTCGATTTACAAATCCTGTATAACTAGTAGACAACACATCTAATCTTTCTAACTTAGATCAACTTGTCTTCACCTTAGAAAAGTATTAATTCCCAATGGAGTTAATCACCTCTTAATTCCCTATAAGGAAGATGATCTCTAAGCAAGCTAATTCTTTTAGTACTAAGTAAACTCACAAAGATAATAATTTTAAAGTAAGTTTACATCAATTCTATAATCTATGAGATTATAGAATTTCTCTTGCTAATCACAAACATATATGAATGAAGGTCTTGTGATTCTCAGATATATTTGAGTTGAAGCATGCAAGAGAGTCCCTAAATCATATGCTCTCCAAGTCTTGCTATTTAAAGTGAGAGACAAAAAAACTAGCCGTTGCCACGGCTCAGGTCACGGTCGACCGTGGGTCGACCGCACGCTATCTGGTCACTTTCACCTAGCCGTTGTATAGCCATTTGAATCCATTTAAACCTGATTCTTTTGACCCCTTTAGTCCATTTAATATCTGCAAAAGATACCCAACATCCTATACAAGTACTATATGAATTAAGTGTTTGATTTCTCTTGGATGTATTACTTTGATAGTGACTTGTCATATCCAAAAAGGTAAGTCTACATTTCTTGGATACTTGTCTTGATACCCATTTGAAGTAATTTCAGATTTGTCATAATCTCTTATTTGTATTTAACAGACATGCTTAAGTGCTATTGGTTAGTCAACATGTCATTATCAACATTATTCTAATTAATTACTAAGCATATTATAATTCATCTTTAAGCTTGCATTGAAGTAGGCTAAGCATGCATTTGTGGTTTCCTAACTTATAGCATATAGCAAGACAAAGATCATATTATCATTCATACATATTTAAATGAGTATAAGCAAGTTAGTAATTAGCACAAAGTCAAGTAATACTCATGTAATAATAGTAAGAATTCACTAGTGATCAATTTAAGATTAAACGCTCAGTGATGAGATAGCAATATACTAAGGCTATGTAAGTTTACTTGCAATATAGAACATTGCAAGATTATTGTATAAGTATACATTAATGTCCTAACACATGTACAAGGGAAGAGTCTTGGTTGGGACTTAATGACCATCCTAAGTATGTCTAGATACATTTTAATGATATAAGATATTTTTTTAACACTTATGTGTTATATATAATCAAAGCTAAAATGTCATTAAGATGTCATTAGGTGCGATTAACCAAGATTAGCATTCTATTGACCAAGACTCTTTTTGATATAAAGGAGGCAACTATTCTAAGCATGTTGAAAAAGGTTTTGTGAATTACAGATGCCTCGAAGTGGTTAAACTTTATTTGGTTAAAATTTTGAACAAAAGTTTTACCGACGAACCATGGTCTGATTGTAGTGTCAACCATTTACCAGGTTTCTCAGAAACTGTGGTATAAGACACCCCACGGTCAGACCAGCGGTCGACCATGGACCCAAGCCGTGTACTACATGAGTTTTGAATTCTTTTTGTTTTCCTAATGTTTTCACTCTAAGCTTCATTTAGTTTGGTCATTTGCTAGATTAAATGTGGATTAGTGAACTTGTATATTTATGTCAAGATGTCTATCATCACTTTTGATTATGTGTGTGTCATCATCAAACACTTATTACCGTTGGTTAAGATTAATATTATCTTTAAGCATAAACCAACATTTTACCCCTTTTTGATGATGACAAACACATAAGTTATGAGGGACATTTATCTATAAATACGCAAGTGTTAACATCACTTATACCCATAACTTTCTCCCCCTTTTTTTGAAGCAAAAAGGTTAGCTCTCACTGGAACTAAGCGCGCCCTTAGCGCAAAGCTCCCCCTTAAATCTTACGTGGTGGAAATTAACAACCACAAAACACACAAATCTTAAACATTTAATCATTCTTAAAATAGTGTCCTGAGATTTGCATGAGTGTTTACATATGGAGAATGAAATAACATATTCAGGTGAAAGTAAGATGATCACAGGGGATCATTATAATTCGAGAATCTCTTAATACCTACAATGTGCTTTATCTGCATGATTCCAGGTAGTTAGAGACATCATTTTGTGTGGATCACGTGCAATGGAAGTAGTAGAGACACACAGAGAGGAAGAACAGTTGGTCAATAGATTGAGATGTTCGAAGTTGTGTGTTAAACGAAGACCATAGGGAAGTGGTTGTGTAGGATCTTGATTTAGATCATTCATTCATGATGCCATCAGAAAGGCAATATTGACTGGTATTGACTGGTTCAGACACCATATCAGTCCTAGTTCAGTCATAGACAATCGATCATCATCATCTTTGCAGAAGAAGATGTTGCAGCAGATGATCATCTTCCATGTCTCATATTTCACTCGAACGTCACTATCTAGAAGACCTTCCTGTCATAGTGTACTTAGTTTGAGATTTGAATTGAGAAGGAGAGAAGTAAGAGTCCTTCGTGGAATGAACCGAGGTAGGAGTTGTATATGATTTTGAGTGTTATAGAATTCTACACCTTTTGATGGCACTTAAAGAATGTTTCCAAATTGTTTAAGTGTCATGAGATACATTTGATCAAACATTTTGAAATTTACCTTGCGATATGAGGTGAATTCAAAGTTTGAGTAGAATTCTTTGACAAGCGAAGGAAAGACATAAGTTTTAAGCAATTAAAATGACCCCCATACTATTTTATCAAACTCATCTTGAAGAGTAGGATAGTCATAGCAGAACACTTCACGTTCTTCTTGGATGTGTATTGAGTCAATATGAGAGGTTATCCTTATGTCATATGATGTTTTGTTGGGAACTCTTGATAATTTTAGATTTGAGTGATGATTAGAGTTAGAGAATAGAAAGGGTTTAGAAGAACTCATTGCTTTGTGGTGTAAGTTGTTTCTTACTTTCCTTCCTTTTAAAGAGAGTAAGTAACATAGATGAGAATGTCTTTATATTATTTTTGAGTAATTGTTGGTTTTAAGAATTTTCAAAGCATAGTTAAATATGATTGTGTTTAGATATTGGTTGCAGAGAAATGACATTGATTTGTAGTTGTTCTATATTTAATGAAGCAAAGGATTTTTGGCAGACGGTCAGCGGTTGAGTCTAAGGTCGACCGTGACTCGACCGTGTACAGTCTGTTGTCTTTGTTTTGTGTCAACAATCTTTCCTATTTATTTGTTAAGTAAGCATCATGCATTACAACATATATCTTGATAAAATAACATTCATGCAACAAATATCCAAGTCATAATAAAATAAATTACCAACAAATTAAAACACGTTTTTGACATAAACCAACATTTATCTTCAATCACTTTCTCCAGCAGCTCCATTTGAGTCTTCTACGTCAACATTTCTACTTGACCTGCATGATGTGATCTCAGCACTCCTTTTAATAATTTCTTCATTTTGGAATGAGTTTTCTTGTTCTTGATGTGATTTTTGTAAATTTGATCAAGCTTTCCATTAATGTCCAAAGTACGGACAGAGTCTGTAGTTTCTTCCTCATCACTATCTGATATTTCAATGGTCCTTTTACTTGGTTCACTTAGCCTTGTCTCTTCAGTTGTTTTCCTTCTTTTCAAAGTATGGTCGTGATCGAGTTGTCTCGGTGATAAGATTGTTCATTCTTGAAGCCATGAGAAAAGCAATGTTAACTGGCTCCTTGTTTTTCAAACACCAGATTAACGTAAGTTGAGTGGCGTGGATGCTGGAATGATTTTTAGCTTTACAGTAGACTGATGTTATGCGAGGTGTATATAAAATAGCTTTATATTTTAGCAGAAAATACTATTAAATACGATACAATTTTACACAAGATATTTATTTATTTAGAGAATGGATATACTTAAACCTTGCTACAACACTTATAGGCAGTGTACCAAATCGTACAGTAGTGTAGTTTTTAGTAAGTCCGGTTCGTTCCACAGGGAAAATATTTAAACAAAGCTTAACGCTATATTAGTTTACTTTTATAAAAATACAAATATATATATAAGTAATATTATTATTATAAAAGGGGGGTTTTTACCGTTTAATGACCGGTTTGTCGATTTTAATTCTTCAGTCGCAGTTAAAACCAAATGTAAAATATTAAATAAAAGACTTAATTTAAAGCGTAAAGTAAATAACGATAATGAAATTACGAATAATAAAAGTACGATAAAATAAACTTGCGATAATTAAAAAGTACGATAATTAAAAGTGCAATTAAATACAATAACAATAAATAAAAATGCAATAATTAGAAGTGCAATTAAATATAAAATAAAGGAAATTAAATATGAAATAAAAGAATTATGCTTATTTAAACTTCCGTAACCATGATGTTTGACGTGTTGATTTTAGTTTTATGCCCATGGGTTAATTGTCCTTTGTCCTGGATTATTTAATATGTCCGTCTGGTTTTTGTCCATAACAGTCCATCAGTCATAAATATAAAGTGCGAGTGTCCTCGTCAAATTATTCTTATACCCGAAGTTAAATATTCCAACTAATTGGGGACTTAAACTATAACAAGATTTTAATACTTTGTTTAATAATTACACCAGGATGTCGACTGAGTGTAACCCAAGGTTTTAATATTTTGTTATCAATTATACCAAGTGTCCTTGTACATAATTTCACCCCTGTTTTAATTATTCTAGTGGCTATTAATCCATTCCCGTGTCCAGTTAAATGAACGATTATTCGTACATATAAATACCCCGCCCATCGTGTCCGATCGAGTGTATATGGTAATTTATAGGGACGCCCAATTGTAAATCTTTATATTAACATTAACAAACTATCATTTAGTTAAACAAATATAAAACCCATTAATAGCCCATAGTCTAATTTCCACAAGTGTCGTTCTTTTGTCCAAACCCCAATTATGGTACAAAGCCCAATTACCCAATTTTAGTAATTAGCCCAACATCATGATTACTTCGGATTAAATAAGCATAATAATAACTTAGCTACGAGACATTAAATTAAAAAGGTTGAACATAACTTACAATGATTAAAAATAGCGTAGCGTTACACGGACAGAATTTCGACTTACACCCTTACAACATTTGCTAACATACCCTTATTATTAGAATTATAATTAAAATTAAAATTAAATTATAAATATAAATATTACGTATATAGATAGAGAGATTGATGGATATATATGTTTTTGCGTTCACCAAACTGCGAATTTATAGGAGATGTGGCCTGACTTTTCATGCCATGCGATCGCATGGACTTTCTTCTTCCTGGCCATGCGATCGCACGGCCAGCTGAGAGAGCTCACATGTTGCTTGTTTCCTTGTACCGACGTTTTATAAATATAATATAATATATATATTAATTTTAAGAATTAATTATATATTATATTATATTATATTCATATGCATAGTTGACTTGTAATTTTTAGTCCGTTGCGTCGAGCGTTGACTCAGGTCCCGGTTCCGGATTTTTGAACGTCCTTGCGTACAATTTAATATCTTGTACTTTGCGTTTTGAATCTTGTACTCATGTGATTTCGAGACGTTTCTTATCAATAATTGGAACCTCTTTGATTGTATTTTGTACTTTTGAGCTTTTTGGACCTTTGCGTCTTCAATTCGTCGAATCTGTCTTTTGTCTTTACCTTTTATTATTTAAACGAATATCACTTGTAAATAGAACAATTGCAACTAAAAGCTTGTCTTTCTTGAGGAATAATGCTATGAAATATATGTTTGCTTTTAGCATTATCAAATATTCCCACACTTGAGCGTTGCTTGTCCTCAAGCAATATAGTCTTGAAATACAAGAATCACTTCTTTATTCTTCACACTTTGTACATCAGTGATTTCTTTACGGCGGTATAAACAATGGTAGTAACGATGTGGTTTACAGTCCCACATGACTATAAAATTTAGATCCATTAAGGAAATTGGATCTTTATGAAAACATTTGATCTTTTAAAAATTAAATCTAGTTTTTTCCCTAGATAAGTTTTCCGGAATAACCCTTCACCGGTGTTTGCAAAATATTTTTGTGGGCTTGGTGGGTTTCAGATTTGAAAATTTTAGCTCAAAACTTATGGTTTTGTGTTACCCACTTGCTAACCTTGTATTAGGAAAGCAACACATCCAGTTTACTTGTCCCGTATATTACCTTTCAGTAAACTACCGTCCGGTTGTAAAGGAAAGCGTTGAATAAGCAACTGTTAAGGCAATGTCCCCTGACATGCTTTTAATTATGGTCTATAACGTGTCGGACGCAATTACTATCCTTGGTAGGAGCAATAGTAAAGCTCACCCTTATAATTTTCTGGTCTGGCACAAGGCCCTGTCTTTGACTATGCTATGCAACCACCGTTCTTACGGTTGACACCCGATTTGGTTCAGGTGACCTAATGAATTCCAGGTGAATTCCTAGGATTTTACGTTCAATGGTAATGAACGCATTGAAAATGGGTTTTCAGAAAACAAATCGGTTTATAATTTGATCAAAATATTTTCTCGTTCAGGCTCGAGTTTAGATATCATTGAATTCCATGAGTTTGAATTCTCAATCTTTAAGGTCAATCTCTAGGATTGAGTAATATCAGGCTTAAAAGCTGATTTTTAATCTTTAAGGAGATTATCCTTTCTGGGGATCTGATTCATTAGTCTTATCCAGCTAATTTGCACGGTGCCCCCCATTTTACGAGATAAATCCTTCTCATGGTTAGGATAAATCTGACCACTTGGCAACCCTGTTTAATGCTGAGGTCCGTGGATTTCCTGCTGATTTTAGTGATGACTTTTCTAGGTGTTTCGTCAACCTACAGCTGGTCTGGACGACAACTTCATGACCTAAATCAAGAAGCGCGTGTCTTTTTCGGAAGACTTTACTTCGTTTTAGTGATGGAATTGATTCTCGTGTAGATCCATCTCTTCTTTTCTTTCATCGGGTAAAATAGTTTAGTTTAGTTCAAAGCAAAAGTATTTTCAGTTATTTGTTTTAGAAATATGTGACATATGTTTAAGATAACTTGGTAATTTTTCCCACACTTGGCTTTTATTTTCCTTTTTATTGTCCTCTATTCCATTTTAAATGAATTTTAACATTTTGGTTTGTTTCTCAATTTATGTCCTTTCTGAGGTAACAATAATTTCGGTGTTAACACCTAGTTTTATCGTTCATAAATATGTATAAACATGATTTTGAGTTCATTTAATTGAAAATTTTGAAAAATTTTACTAGAATTGGGTAGTCAGTATATAAGAGTAGGGCTGTTCTTTATCATCAGAGAGCACTAGATTCTAATACAACTACTACGTTACTAGTATTTTTAATGGTAACCAAGCGTTTAAGATAAAAATTTTTAAAAATTCGAAAGAATTTAACCCCTTTCCACACTTAAGATCTTGCAATGCCCTCATTTGCAAGAAATCAGTAACAATTTAAATTATTGAGGGTGATTAGCGTAAAAATGATTAAATTTTACCAAAGTTTCCAAACATATTGGTGTTTGGTTGCTGAATGATAAATGGTGCATATCATTTGTTCATTTTGACTGTTGTTACATCACATTTATTTGTCATCTTGTCATCAAAATTAGTAGCTTTTGCTGAACTTAATGCCAGTCTTTGAAAATGCGCTGTTTTACCCTGTTTTGTACAATTGACAATATACATACATACAAATATAATCATGCATGGTAATTTGAAATGGGACTTAATATCCCACTTTCAAATTCTAAATATGAAATATTAGTACACAATAATAATAAAAATGATAAAAATTACACAAATATATCCAATAACATAAGTTTAAACATAAAAAAATCAAAAGATAAAAACATAAAAATCATAAAAATAACCAAATGGAACTAAATCAGTCTGGATATGGGTTCCAGTTCATCTCGTCAGGTGGGTTCCATTGTTAGTTATAGGTGTTTTGATAGGCTTGGTTATAGTCATACCGGTTAAAGGGTGGTCGGATATCGGGGCTATGTGGCGGAAAATGAGCAGGTCGAGTAGGTACATAGTTATTTGGTACCTGATATGATAGCTGGCTCATGATTTGGTGCTGATGAACTAGCCAGCTATCGTGTTGGCGTCGCCTATAATCCTCGTATACTCGCTCGGAGTTTCACTGCTCATACATACTATGTCTGGCCGCGTTCGTCATTGCTTCCTCATCTATACGAACGTGGACGTCAAGAATAGCATCTCGAAAGACATCCCTAATGTCTTCCGCCTCCTCCATTTCCTCGTCTGAGCCTCTCTCTACCTGAGGATGAGATCCCTCATAGGGTACTGCCTGGTTACGTCTACTTTTCAATACCTTAGCACCCACATAAACTTTCAATCCTAAGGGCTCAACCTGTTCTCTACAAAGATGTAATGGACCCCCTTGGTTCCTATCAACACCTAAATACTCTCCAATGAGAGTAACAAAAATACCTCCTCCTATTATACTCCCGTCCTGCATTCCTTCTACCATTTTAGATAAATAAAAAGCAACACAGTAAGGGATATTGACAAAGCTTCTAGGATCCCGAATACACTTTAGGTAGAATAAATCATGTAAGGTAATTTTTTCTTTATTATGACCTCTCTGTGTAATCGAGTTAGCCAAAAATCTATGAATAATACGAAGCTCGGCTCTGTCAATATGTGTATAGGAGTGTCCTCCTGCTCGTGTAAAAACATCAAAATGTGACATACGCCTCCAAATGGCGTCAGCGTCAAAGTTACTATCTACCCTTTCACCATAATGAATCAAATTTGTACAATCGGGTAATAGCAACTCACCAGGAGTATATATCTGTAAGGCCCTGGCCATGTCCAACATGGACATTCTGTACATTCTACCGCCAAGGATAAACCTAAGAAATCTTCTATCATCTATTCTAACTATATTTGTATCAAGTGATACAGTACTCATCAACTCAACACACCATTCCTTATATACAGGTCTACGAATGGTGAAAAGACGTTCCCAATCTGTAAAAGAAGAACTGCCATACCTTTGAACTAAAAGCTGTCTAACACGGTCAGCTAGATGGACCGTTTCCAAAGGGGCCCAATCGATTACCCTTGGCACCTCTACATTTTTTGTTACCAATTTGAATTTGTTCCTTTGATATGTCTCGTAATCTCTCCATCTCCTATCAAATCTCAGATTAGGATGCAGAGTGTGCTCAGGAATCGTTGGGAATTCTACTGGCGGCCTCATTGGGAATACTATGAATTCATCAACAAACTGTACCGGATCATAATAAGGTATGTGCTGATCAGGCTGTTGTTGTTCCTGTTGTGGTTCTTGTTCGTGTTGCATTTCTGGTTCTGGTTCTGGTGCTGGTGATGGTCGTCTAGATGATGATGCTCCTGAACCTCCAGTATCGGCTTTCTGCAAAACACATTAAACACAAAATTTGTGCATCCAAATATGCATTAGTGTTAGCAAAATAACAACTTAAAACAATCACTATAACATGTTAAATCAAAATTAAACTTATACACATTTTCACAATTTTTCACAATTCTACACTTTTCAAATAAGCACATATGAAAATGTATACAAAATTCATAAGCATTTAACTTAAATAACATGTCAAAATATTCATTACTAATAATTAAACAAGTCTCAAATGGCAAATATATCAAATTAATCAAGTTCATGAATTTTGGACTTAAAAAGTCCACTTTAATCTCCAAAAATCATGTTTAGGATCAATGTTTGGATCATTTAACTATCTAAACATGTTACACTACTCAATTTAGCAATAATTCATGACAAAAATCGGCCATAACCTGTTTATATCAAAAATCCCAAATTGCCCAAGAACACAAACCCTAGATTTCTAAAAATTTTGAAGTTTTTGGCTTCAAATCATGTTAAATAGCATCAATCTAGGTTATACATGCATAAAATACTAACAATTTAACACTAATTACACTAGAAATTAACAAAATTGTATTAGGTAAAAAAATTGGTAATTATCACAAAAACTAGGAATTTATAGAGTTTAGGGGTATAATTTTTACCAATTTGCTGAAGAATGAGAATCTAGGCATGATTAGAGCAAGAAATTTGATGAATTACGGTGGAAAAATGGCGAAAATTGGTGAATTTTTGGGTGAGTTTCGTGAATGTGTGTGTTTTGTGGAGAAGAAACAGACCCGCTGGTCTGTATGTATCAGGCCTGTAATTGGCCTCCATGCGATCGCATGGAGGTATAGTGAAAATCCCATGCGATCGCATGGGGGTCCGGGTACAGTGTTTTCAGCTCTTTTTTTTTTTTTTTAAAACTTTAACTTATAAAACAATTAAGTGATTAATTTTAAAATTTTGTTTCCCTTTGTTTTAGGACGAGGTCGTTTCGGATCGATGTCCTAGTCCGTTCTTCGACAAAATTTTAAAATTTATCTTTTTCAAGCGATTGTTTTAAAAGCTTAGATTTTTGGGTTTTTTTTAATTTTTTTGGCATATCTTAATTCAATAAGATTAAAAATAATGATAATAAAAGTTCTCGTCCCTCCCTCGGGTAAAGCAATTTCGGTTCAATGACCTAGTCTTCAACTTACGACGAATTTTAAAAATCATATTTTTAACTTAATGAGATAAAGTAAATTTTTGTTTTTAAATTCACACCAAACTTAAAATAAAAATACATAAAATTCAAAATTAATATTAAAAATTCACACCAAACTTAATTTAAAAATTCATATTATAAAATTACACCAAACTTATATTATATTTTTCAAATATTTACAATTTTAAATATAGTGTTTTTATAAAGTTTACAATATTAATTTAAGATTTATATATTAATTTTAAAAACATGGTAAAAATAAAATTAAAAATCTTTTTGGCTTTTCATCCCACTTTTATCAATCAAATATTATCAAAAATATGCGCCCCTCTTTTCGGTAAAGTAATTTCGGTTCCAAGACCTAATTTAACTCATGACGAATTTTTGAAATATTTTAGGTTGATTGATTAAAGATATTTATACCTTAAGAATAAACGTTAAATTTCGCAGTGATGTAATAAATTTTTGTATGATATCAATAATTTCGGTCGCCAAACCCAATTTTTATTTAATACCAATTTAATACTTTATAGCGAACAAATTAGCGTTTATTATCAAAAGGTTAAAAAAAAAAAAAAAAAATAAAAACTGTACAGACTTACCTGTGAGATAGTATTCTTAGTTATATGATCTATCCCATTCATAAGATAGTCGGTTTAATTAGTTTTCCATAGCTACATAGGCGTAACCTCGAGCATTCAGTGTCTTTTCTTCTAAACATATGAACGGTCCGTCTCTGCATAAAGTAACAAATTCGGTATTTGAATAGGTTTGATTATTTGAACATTTACCTCCATGTGACCATTTTTCGCATTTGTGACATCGTTCTAGGTGTCGTGCTCTTCTTTTCGCTGCGGATTTTGATTTTCCTTTACCAAATTGTAACTTATTATCTCCGCATCTGGATTCTTTTCTAACTCCGTCCAATCTTTCTCTGATTACTGATACTATTTCACTCGGTAGTGTGTCATTATTACGTTTAGTGATCAAAGCGTGTAGCAGTAGACCATGGTTTAGTTCACAGGCAGTCTTCATTTCCTAAAAAAAATAAAAATTCAGAATGGGGGGAGAAGACTAGTTCTTCAGGGTCTGCTAGGAAAAGACCATTCGGGTTCCATTTTCGAGAACTACGCGAAAACAGACAATCTAACTCTAACAGAAATACATATTATCCTTTAAAGACTTGATTCTCCCCACACTTAGTTAGCTGTGGTATCGAAATTGTGATTAACTTCGTTGTCAACTTCCATTGGACCATGTATGTAATGTTTAACTCTGTGACCATTAACTTTAAATTCAATCCCATTTGAATTTATTAATTCTATCGTTCCGTATGGGAAAACTCTTTTGACTATGAATGGTCCAGACCATCTTGATTTCAATGTTTCAGGAAATAGCTTGAATCGTGAAATGAAAAGAAGAACTCTGTCTCCTTCTTTAAATTCTTTTGAACTTCTGATTCTTTTATCATGCCATTTCTTTGTTCTTTCCTTATAGATTAACGAATTTTCGTATGCTTCATGTCTTAATTCTTCTAATTCGTTTAGTTAACTTAATCGTAGACATCCGGCTTCATGTAAATCAAGATTACATGTCTTCAAAGCCCAAAATGCTTTGTGTTCAATTTCTACTGGAAGATGACATGCTTTTCCATAAACAAGTCTAAAAGGTGTGGTTCCAATTGGAGTTTTGTAGGCTGTTCTAAAAGCCCAGAGTGCATCCTCCAATTTAATGGACCATTCCTTCGGATTTGATCCTACGGTTTTCTCTAGAATACGTTTTAAAGCTCGGTTGGTATTTTCAACTTGTCCACTTGTTTGTGGATGATATGCGGTGGAGATTTTATGAGTTACTCCATATCTTTTAAGAACTTTCTCAAGTTGATTATTACAGAAATGAGTACCCAGATCACTTATTAAAGCTTTCGGTGTTCCAAACCTTGCAAAAAGACGTTTTAAAAAGTTGACTACAACTCGTGCATTGTTAGTTGGGAGAGCTTGTGCTTCCGCCCATTTAGATACATAATCAATGGCTACGAGTATATATAGATTATTATGAGATTTTGGAAATGGACCCATAAAGTCAATACCCCAAATGTCAAATACTTCACATACTTGGATGACATTTTGTGGCATTTCATCACGTTGACTTATTTTTCCGGCCCTTTGACAAGCATCACAGGATTTGCAAAGAGGGTGTGCGTCTTTGTAAATTGTAGGCCAATAGAATCCAGCATCATAAACTTTTCTTGCTGTTAGTTGAGGCCCATAATGCCCTCCTGTTGGTCCTGTGTGACAATGGTTTAATATTTTACTGGCTTCATCTCCGAATACACATCGGCGTATTATTCCATCTGGACAACTTTTAAACAAATGTGGATCTTCCCAGAAATAGTGTTTTATATCACTGAAGAATTTCTTTCGTTTTTGGTACGATAATCCTTTTTCACATACTAAGTAGTTTGCATAGTCTGCAAACCATGGTATTTCATTATAATCTATCTTCAATAGATATTCATCAGGAAAGTTGTCTTGTATGGACGATTCATTTAGAACTTCTAATTCGGGATTTTCAAGACGAGAAAGATGATCAGCGGCGAGATTTTCTGCTCCTCTTTTATCTCGGATTTCAATATTGAACTCTTGTAAGAGTAAGATCCAACGGATTAATCTTGGTTTAGCATCTTGTTTCGAAAATAGGTATCTAAGAGCAGAATGGTTGGTATAGACCACCGTTTTTGCTAGAACGAGATATGATCGAAATTTGTCAAACGCAAAGACAATAGCAATTAGTTCTTTTTCAGTAGTTGTATAGTTCGTTTGTGCTCCTTGTAACGTTTTACTAGCATAATATATAGGTTGAAATCGTTTTTCAATCCTTTGTCCTAAAACGGCTCCCTTTGCAAAATCACTTGCATCGCACATTAGTTCAAATGGTAGATTCCAATTTGGTGTTATCATGATCGGCGCATTAGTGAGTTTCTCTTTAAGAATATTAAAAGATTTGATACACTCATCTGAAAAGATGAATGGAGCATCCTTTTCTAGGAGTTTATTCATAGGAGTGGCAATTTTAGAAAAATCTTTTATGAAACGTCGGTAAAAACCGGCATGCCCTAGAAAACTCCTAACTCCTCTAACATTGGTGGGATGTGGAAGTTTAGCAATTACATCTACTTTAGCTCTATCCACTTCAATTCCTTCTTTTGAAATTTTATGTCCAAGAACGATGCCTTCTTTAACCATGAAATGGCATTTCTCCCAATTAAGTACTAGATTTGATTGTTGGCATCTAATAAGCATTCGTTCCAGATTAACTAAACATGATTCAAATGTATCACCGAAGACTGAAAAGTCATCCATGAAAACTTCCATGCATTCTTCTATCATGTCGTGAAAAATCGCCATCATACACCTTTGAAAGGTTGCAGGGGCGTTGCAAAGTCTAAATGGCATGCGTTTGTAAGCAAAAGTACCATAAGGGCACGTGAATGTGGTTTTCTCTTGGTCCTCGGGTGTTATTGGAATTTGAAAGTATCCGAAAAAACCATCAAGAAAACAATAGTAACTATTTCCGGCTAATCTTTCAAACATTTGATCAATGAAAGGTAAGGGAAAGTGATCTTTTCTGGTGGCGTCATTTAATTTTCTATAATCTATACAAACACGCCATCCTGTTACAGTCCTAGTAGGAATAAGCTCATTTTTCTCATTTGTAATGACAGTCATGCCACCCTTCTTAGGCACGCATTGAACTGGGCTTACCCATGGACTATCAGAGATTGGATATATCAAACCTGCATCTAGCAGTTTAATAATCTCTTTCTTAACTACATCTTGCATATTTGGATTTAGTCTTTGTTGGTGTTGCACATACGTTTTATGACCTTCTTCCATAAGGATTTTATGTGTGCAATACGAAGGACTTATTCCTTTAATATCATGAATCTTCCATGCAATGGCTGGTTTATGAGCTTTCAACACAGAAATGAGTTGTGATTTCTCATTTTCAGTAAGAGAAGACGATATTATTACAGGTAATTCAGATTCACCATGTAAATAAGCGTATTTCAAATGGTTTGGAAGTGGCTTTAACTCTAATTTCGGAGGTTCTTCTATCGATGATTTGTATTGATATCTGTCTTCTTCTTTTAGCATTTGGATTTCTTCTATTGTTGGTTCATATCCATTAGCTATTAGTGTATCTAACATTTCAGCTTCATCAATTTGTTCTATTCCTTCTCCTAAAGAACATTCTCCTGTTCCTTGTAATTCTGGAAATTCTTCTAATAATTCTGCATGTGCATCTATAGTTTGAATATAATAACATGTATCATCTGCAGATTGCGGTTGTTGCATTGCTCTATCAACTGAAAAGGTAACACTCTCGTCCTCTATACTTAGGGTCAGTTTCTTGCCGAACACGTCTATCATTGCTTTAGCCGTGTTTAAGAATGGTCTTCCTAATATGAGAGGAACTTGAGAATCTTCTTCCATGTCCAAAACAACAAAATCTACTGGAAATACTAAAGTACCAACTTTAACTAGCATGTTCTCCATTATCCCTCTAGGATATTTTATTGATCGATCGGCTAGTTGTATGCTTATTCTTGTTGGTTTCAATTCTCCAAGGTCTGGTTTAGCGTATAGTGAATACGGCATTAAATTTATACTAGCACCTAAATTTGCTAATCCTTCTATTGAACTAAGACTACCCAGAAAACATGGAATTGTGAAACTTCCTGGATCAGATAGTTTTTCTGGTATTTTATTCAACAGTACTGCTGAACAATTAGCATTCATAGTAACAGCCGAGAGTTCTTCCATTTTCTTTCTATTCGTGATCAGATCTTTCAAGAATTTAGCATATCTAGGCATTCCTGAAATCACATCAATGAAAGGAAGATTTACATTTATCTGTTTAAACATATCCAAGAATTTGGATTGCTCGGCTTCAAGTTTCTCTTTCTTCATTTTACTCGGGTAAGGAAGTGGTGGTTGGTATGGTTTAACATAAGGTTTATCCTTAACTTTGTTATCTTCATTAACCTTCTCAACTACCGGTTCTTTTTCCTTATCTTGATCAGGTTGTGGTTCTTGTGGAGTAGGAATAGCTTCATCAGAAGTTACAGGTATTTCAGGTGGTTTAAGTGTTGTACCACTTCTTGTGGTAATGACTTTAGCTGTTTCATTTCAGGGGTTAGCATTTGTATCACTAGGTAGACTTCCCGGTTTTCTTTCACCTATTAATCTTGCTAGGTTACTTACTTCTTGTTCCAAATTTTGAATAGAAGCTTGTTGATTTCTAAATGCTTGAGCATTTTATTCATTGGTTTGTTTTTGAGATGTGAAAAACTGCGTTTGAGTTTCAACTAGCTTCGTCATCATATCTTCTAAATTTGGCTTTTTATCATCGGTTTGTTGTGGTGGTTTGTTTTGAAAATTAGGTCTTTGCTGATTGTAAGTATTGTTGGATACTTGTTGATTGCTAGGACCTTGTTGGTTGTTGTATGGAATATTTCGGTTATAGTTCTGATTTTGATTGTAAATAGGTCTTGGCGGTTGATAATTATTCTGATAATTATTTTCAGGCCTTTGGTTTATGTATGAAATATTCTCTCTTTGTTCCATTGTTAATTCAATACTGAGACAATCTTTTGTCAAATGTGGTCCTCCACACTGCTCACAACTAATTCGTATTGAGTGAATATCCTTAGTCATCTTTTCCATTCGTCTCTCGACAGCATCTATCTTTGCGGAAATGGAATCTAAGTCATGGATAGAATCGGCTCTAGCTGCTTTAGATGATCTAACGATATCTTTTTCTTGGTGCCACTCATGTGAGTGGGAAGCAGTGTTATCAATAATTTTGTAAGCATCAATTTCTGTTTTCTTCATAATAGAACCACCAGCTGCTATATCTATGTCTTTCCTTGTAGTGATGTCACATCCTTGGTAGAATATTTGTACTATTTGACAGGTATCTAAACCATGTTGCGGACATCCTCTTAACAACTTTCCAAATCTAGTCCACGCCTCATATAGAGTTTCATTTGGCTTCTGTGTGAACGTAACAATTTCTGCTTGAAGTCTTACGGCTTTAGATGCCGGAAAGAATTGTTTAAGAAATTTTTCAACTAAAACGTCCCATGTATCAATCGCCCCTTCAAGTAACGATTCCAACCAATCTTTGGCTTCTCCCTTTAAAGTCCAGGGAAATAACATGAGATATATCTGTTCATCCTCCACTTCTCGGATTTTAAATAGTGTGCAGATCCTATTAAAGGTACGTAGATGTTCATTTGGATCTTCCTTCGGTGCACCACTAAATTGGCATTGATTAGTCACCATGTGTAGAATTTGTCCTTTGATTTCATAATCTGGCGCATTAATGTCTGGATGAGTAATTGCGTGACCTTGGCCAGTGCGTTTAGCTCTCATTCGGTCTTCCATACTTAAAGGTTCCAGATTCTCCATAATTGAATTTGTTGAATCAGAATCACTAGAGGATTCTGATTTAATGGTTCGTTCCTCAACAATCTCTGTTTGAATGATTGGTGGTTCCGGAGGAAAATTTAATGGTTCAGGATCTATGAATCGTCCCTGAATATTCTCCGGATTCTCAATTGTGAGGTCGGGTTCAAAAAATGGATTATAGGAAATTTGAACTGGAGTACTTGGTCGACTAGATGACGATTCTAAAGAAAAATCAACGGCAGTAATATTTGCTAAATGTCTTGATCTAGTTACAGGTGGTGAATGTACAAAAGGTGGTGAACGTCTTGCTCGGTGCATTCACTGAATATCCTATTAGTTTTTAAAAGGAAAGAAAAATTATAATAAGTTATCCAATCAATAGACTTTTCTGATTTTGCCCACGTTTCGAATAGCCAAAAGATGCAGCAGAGGGGCAGGATTCGTTTGGTCTCAATATAATTGAGGACTGTTTGGCTCCAATAACCCAGTCCACGTACAAATCCAACTATTACTACGAACCAGAAAATTTTGATGTCTATCAATTTAACCACTTAAAATAAATTTTCGTAATTTTAAGAAATTTAGATAAGAAGTAGAATAAAAATCTATGTCCTAAAAACTAGAATAGCGAGAAATAAGAAAGAAAAAAAAGCGTGTCGAAAAAGGTCGAAAAAGAAAAATGGTTGAAAAATAAAAGGTGACAGAAAAATAAAAGAAACTTATAAAACTTAAAAACACATGACTAACCTAACCTTATTACTACAACTAACTTAAAATTATAATCGCAAATTGAAATTACTAATTGGAATGATAATTGATACATAGGTAAAAGGTGTCTAAAAATATTAAAACTTACAAGAAAAACTATATCCCAAATGGCAATAAATTAAAAAGAAACTAAAACTTAAAAAGGCGTCGCAAAATTCTAAAGTACCTAAATCTTAGTCTAAAGAAAAACACTTAAGGGATTTTATGGCAAAGCCTAAAAATCTATAAATAAAAATAATTATGGCAAAAACTATGAATTAAAACTAAATACGAGCGAAAAATACAAATATTACGCTAAAACGATTAAAAAGGGACAAAATATAAAAATATACAAAAAGTTGTAAAAAGTACAATTTTTATAAAAATAATATTTTTATATTATTTATTTAATAAAACTATTAATTTTAAACTTTAAATAAACTAATTAAACATAAAAATACAAATTAAATATAAAAACTAAACTTAATTATAAAAATATATAACCCTAATTAGGGTTTAAATATATTAATAATAATAATTACCCGTAATTAATGCAGGCTGCAGTCAACTGTGGCGTGTCAGACGGGCTCATGCGATCGCATGAGTCCTAAGCTACCCGGCCATACGATCGCATGGGCTAGGGTTTCGGGCCACAGAGTGGGCTGCTACAGTACCGGACTCGAGTTTTACTATGTATATGTATATATATATATATATATATATATATATATATATATATATATATATATATATATATATATATATATATATATATATATATATTTTTTTTTTAAATATATTTATAAAATATATTTATAAAATAAATTAAATAAAACTTATATTTTTACAAACTAAAGAAACTTTATAAAACTTAAATATTTACCAAACTCTTAAAAATATTTATATTTTTGTTTTTCTTTTAATATTTTTGAATATTTAAAACGTATTTTTACAAAAGCGTATTTTTTTTCTTCTTTTTTTTTTTATAAAAGTAACTAAAAAGAATTTTTTTTTATATATATTCGCGTTGCGCTTCCTGCTTTTAAGCTAGATTGGGTCCCCGGCAGCGGCGCCAAAAATACTTGATGTTATGCGAGGTGTATATAAAATAGCTTTATATTTTAGCAGAAAATACTATTAAATACGATACAATTTTACACAAGATATTTATTTATTTAGAGAATGGATATACTTAAACCTTGCTACAACACTTATAGGCTGTGTACCTAATCGTACAGTAGTGTAGTTTTTAGTAAGTCCGGTTCGTTCTACAGGGAAAATCTTTAAACAAAGCTTAACGCTATATTAGTTTACTTTTATAAAAATACAAATATATATATATAAGTAATATTATTATTATAAAAGGGGATTTTTACCGTTTAATGACCGGTTTGTCGATTTTAATTCTTCAGTCGCAGTTAAAACCAAATGTAAAATATTAAATAAAAGACTTAATTTAAAGCGTAAAGTAAATAACGATAATGAAATTACGAATAATAAAAGTGCGATAAAATAAACTTGCGATAATTAAAAAGTACGATAATTAAAAGTGCAATTAAATATAATAACAATAAATAAAAATGCCATAATTAGAAGTGCAATTAAATATAAAATAAAGGAAATTAAATATGAAATAAAAGAATTATGCTTATTTAAACTTCCGTAACCATGATGTTTGACGTGTTGATTTTAGTTTTATGCCCACGGGTTAATTGTCCTTTGTCCTGAATGATTTAATATGTCCGTCTGGTTTTTGTCCATAACAGTCCATCAGTAATAAATATAAAGTGCGAGTGTCCTCGTCAAATTATTCTTATACCCAAAGTTAAATATTCCAACTAATTGGGGACTTAAACTGTAACAAGATTTTAATACTTTGTTTAATAATTACACCAGGATGTCGACTGAGTGTAACCCAAGGTTTTAATATTTTGTTATCAATTATACCAAGTGTCCTTGTACATAATTTCACCTCTGTTTTAATTATTCTAGTGGCTATTAATCCATTTCCGTGTCCGGTTAAATGAACGATTATTCGTACATATAAATACCCCGCCCATCGTGTCCGATTGAGTGTATATGGTAATTTATAGGGACGCCCAATTGTAAATCTTTATATTAACATTAACAAACTATCATTTAGTTAAACAAATATAAAACCCATTAATAGCCCATAGTCTAATTTCCACAAGTGTCGTTCTTTTGTCCAAACCCCAATTATGGTACAAAGCCCAATTACCCAATTTTAGTAATTAGCCCAACATCATGATTACTTCGGATTAAATAAGCATAATAATAACTTAGCTACGAGACATTAAATTAAAAAGGTTGAACATAACTTACAATGATTAAAAATAGCGTAGCGTTGCACGGACAGAATTTCGACTTACACCCTTACAACATTTGCTAACATACCCTTATTATTAGAATTATAATTAAAATTAAAATTAAATTATAAATATAAATATTACGTATATAGATAGAGAGATTGATGGATATATATGTTTTTGCGTTCACCAAACTGCGAATTTATAGGAGATGTGGCCTGACTTTTCATGCCATGCGATCGCATGGACTTTCTTCTTCCTGGCCATGCGATCGCATGGCCAGCTGGGAGAGCTCACATGTTGCTTGTTTCCTTGTGCCGACGTTTTATAAATATAATATAATATATATATTAATTTTAAGAATTAATTATATATTATATTATATTCATATGCATAGTTGACTTGTAATTTTTAGTCCGTTGCGTCGAGCATTGAGAGTTGACTCAGGTCTCGGTTCCGGATTTTTGAACGTCCTTGCGTACAATTTAATATCTTGTACTTTGCATTTTGAATCTTGTACTCATGTGATTTCGAGACGTTTCTTATCAATAATTGGAACCTCTTTGATTGTATTTTGTACTTTTGAGCTTTTTGGACCTTTGCGTCTTCAATTCGTCGAATCTGTCTTTTGTCTTTACCTTTTATTATTTAAACGAATATCACTTGTAAATAGAACAATTGCAACTAAAAGCTTGTCTTTCTTGAGGAATAATGCTATGAAATATATGTTTGCTTTTAGCATTATCATAGACATTGAAGCTGATCACTCGACTCCATAGATAATATTTAGGAGTAGGTGTCTTCCTAGCACTCCTTTCTCAAGGGTTTCTTTACGGGGGGCTTCTACAATACATAACATATCAATCACATTAAGTCGATCAGGAGGAAAGTTTGGAAGACTCATTATGTCATGATGTATGCTGTAGAATTCATGACCTTCGTAGGGAACTTCCAGTATTTCACCAAATTCCTTGAGGGTGACGGAGTATGGATTGTCAAGAAGGATAAAAGAGACTCCGCCATTCTCGAATGTGAAGTTCGCGTAGAATTCTCGAATGAGAGTTGGATAGAGTGGACCATCAATGGTTAGAAATGCCTCCTAATTGAGTGCGGTGAAGGCATACATAAGATCGGGCATTTGAGTATATGCAACCCTTCTTCCTTCAGGTATCTTCCTGTCACTGAGGAATTTCTTGTTGTAGTTGACCCTAAGACTTTGAGTTTTTGGAGGATTATATTCTTTCTTTCCCCTTGACTCAGCATCCTTGGTCCTTGCCATTTCCTACACAATAACACTTTAACTCAATTTAAGGTATACGTATAAATGATTCAATTGTGGACTCAATGTTTTTCAAACTTAGTTAACATCAATACATGAGTGTTTTGATGTTATCTTTCTTCACATTCTCACCCTCATTTAGTGACAACGTGTTTGCAATTGTATGAACACCGATTTTCATAATGTTCATATGTGTTAATGATTTGCAAACTTGGTTATCATCAATACATGAGTGTTTTGATGTTAAATATCTCTACATTATCACTCACTTTTAGTGATAATGTACTTGCACCATATGAAAAATGATTTTATGAAAACCTAATCTATCTGTATAATGAACCATAGAATTCATGACTTGAATTGATGCATTACTAATCACAATTTCAATGTTTTGGATGTTTCAAGAACACATTTGATTGTTTGCATCAATTTAAAGTTTAGGATTTTCTAGTGAGGGTTTCTACATAAGGTAATTGAAGATTTCCTCATACAAATACAATTGAATGAAAGGAGTTCATAGATTAATCTTACCGAGAGTGAAGATTAAGATTTTGTGAATGCGTGTTCTTCGGGTGTGCGGTTCGTCACCTTGATCCGTGAGAGAGAATGGGCGTACTTGATTTTGAGGGAAATAAAAAGTGATGGGTTTAATTTAAAATATAACAACCATCCGATGTCGTGCGATCAATCTGCGGTCGACCGTGGATCCAGCCGTGTTGGAAAAACACTCTGCGGTTGAGTGTGCGGTCTGTCGTGGTTCGACTGCGTAGCTTCAGATAGAGAAATTTGACCGTGTCTTCAAGTCGAGCGCGTTTTGGTGATTTTCTCAATCTATAGATCACTTGAGGACATGTTTTCTTTGCTTAACATTGTATGATCACTCCAACCGATGTTTGATCATCAATGACACGTATGAAGGCACGTTTATATATATATATATATATATATATATATATATATATATATATATATATATATACATATACATACATACATACATACATACATATATATATATATATATATATATATATATATATATATATATATATATATATATATATATATATATATATATATATATATATATATAGATACATACATAGATACAAATATACTATATTATACAAATAAAGCACTTTGATCTATATTTAGCATGCAAAAGGATTTTTCATCTTTTCAAGTTAAGCATTCATTCCTATGCTAAGTTTATTCACATTAAGTGTCTTTTATGATCATTTTGAGAATGTGATATTTTTAAAGTTTATTATCAAGAGGGATACATTCACTAATGTACTCAAGCACCATTGAATTTTAGATATGCTATCATATTCCCTTCTTGTTTAATCATACCTTTTAATTGCAAGAAAATCTTTCATTAGTTTAGAAAAGTTTCGACAAGATTATCCGTACGTGCATTATGATCATTGGTTCTCATTCATCCTTAAATTACCCAACCCTCGATTTATCCCTTCCATTGAATTATTATTGTTAGATTGATTTAACTTTCTCAAGTCTTCATTTTTCATAATGATTGGCATTGGGCTTGGAGTACTTGTTTGTAGGTCTAGAGTTGTGACATAATTTTAAATTAATTTTGTTGCTTGATGATTTAAAATTCTTTTTGATCTTTAAAGACCCTTTAGATCATTGTTTTCATCAATTAAAACTTTGTTAAGTTGATTGATTTTTTATAATTGATTTTCCAATGATTTTACTTTGTCAGGACTTCTAGTATCTACAAATTTTATATTTTTGTACTCATTGTAACGACCCTACTTTTTCCGTTATCTTTTACCGTTAATTATTTAACGACCGTTAATTGTTATTCATGCCACGTCATTTCTATGACCTATATTATTATATTTGTAATAATATATTAATTATTATGTGTTATATGAATATTTGTATTCATATCTTTAATTGTACGTTTCTACGTGTCGCGGATTTCTATCCGGCGAATCTTTTCGGTTTTCAAACCAACGGTCGAGCTTTTGGGATTTTTAAGTCCTAATTATTTTAAATATGATATTTTAATGTCATATGATCATATATAGTGTTTATATATTTTATCCGTCGCGTAGTTGTTATCTCTCCGAAAAATCAATCGTGTAGTAGCGTTTTCACGTTTCGGGCTTCGATCGGGCGTTCGGGCCACAAGCAATTAGTCATTTATCAATTTTGGGCCATAAAATGGGCCCACCCTCTTGCTAGAGCCGGCCATCACCCCATGGGTGTTTGTGCCATTTTTCCAAACTTGTGATTTTATGGAACAAAACCTAGTTTTCACTCCTCATTTCATATTCTAATTTTTTTTTTTGTGTGTTTCTCCTCTCCTTGCTCTCCTAGCCATCACCACTAGCATCATCACCATCATCATCCTTCAACCAAATATTAATTGGATCAAGAAGCTTTAATCATCAACGGATTCCTCTCTTCGATCTCTACACACTCATACCATTCGATTCTTGATTAGGGTATAAACCCTAACCCTAGATTTTTAATTTTTCTTTATTTTTCTGTATTTTGATTATATTTTAATAGTATAAGGATTACTTGTTGTTGTAATGGTGTTTGTATGCATAGAATTACTCATAAACACATGTTTTCAGTTTGATAATATTGGGACAGCAGCTATTTCGTGTATTTCTGATATTGTGACTGTTATAAAAGTTAAAATAAAGTATCTAGATGAGTTCCTCTTATCAAGACATTAATTTTAGACTCCGAATTCATGTCGTTTCGATTCCCGGAGCCCTAGATATGATCAAAGTGGTATTTTGTTAAGATTGAAATGTGATATTGGTATGAACCAGGTTTGGTCCGACTTTGTGACCATATTTGGTGACTTTAGGGTGTGTTAGTGTGTTAAGATCAATGATGGGACGAACTTTCATGTTCGGGTCATCTAAATCCGAGCCGCGAATCACCCGTTGCGTCTAAAACACGATTTTGATTGAATTAAAGTTTCAAGTGATGTCTTGGCTGATCACCATGACTTGTGGGCTGTTCTTGGTGTGTTATTGAGTGTACCGAAGTGTTGGGTGGTTTGATTAGGCAGAGATATATGTAAGGCTCGCCGAAAACCGACCCACGGGGCTCAAGATGCGACCCGATGAACTTTTGATTTAAAACTTGTGATTAATTATTAAACTTATGATATAAATAATGAATTTCATTATCATTTAATTACTTATGATATAAAAAGTAATTATTATAATTTAAGACTTATGATATATATTTATTATATCATTTAATTATTACTTACGATTTAATTAACATTTTAATTAAACTTATGATTAATAATATTTTTATTATTAATGGAAAATACTTATGATATGTATTAAACTAGTATTATAAGATTATTATTATAAGACTTATAATAAAGATTAATTAATTATTTAATTATTATAAGGCTTAGTTATTATTTAATTATTAAATATTTATGATTTAATAATTATAATTAGAAACTTATGATATGATTAATAATTTATTAATTAATAATACTTATGATATGATTTAAAATTTATTATTAATAAATAATACTTATATTATGACTAATATTTAATTAATTAATTAAATACTTATGTTATATTAATTATATCATTTAAACATATGTTAACTTTAATAATTCATTTTAATTTAATTAAACTTATGTTATGACATAATTATACATATTTAACTTTAATTAACATTACAACTTATATTATTATTATAACTTATACTTTTAAAATTAATGTTGACTATGTTTGACCAAGGTTGACTTTTGAGTTGACTTCTGGTTGACTTTGACTTTTAGTTGACTTTTGTTGACTTTCTAAATAAGAAAACTTTCCTAACTTAAAACTTTCTAAAAATAGAAACTTTCTAAATTTGGAAACTTTCCAAAAATAGAAACTTTTCAAAAATAGAAACTTTCCTAAAATAGAAACTTTCCAAAAATAGAAACTTTTCAAAAATAGAAACTTTCCAAAAATGAAAACTTGCTAAAAATAGAAACTTTCTCTAAAAATAGAAAGTGTGTGTCCGTACGCTGTTCCGATCAAACCGATGCATGTTGAGTATTGTTCTATGACTACTTGCAACATGTACAATAGCTATCATACTAAGACTTGACCTAAGTTAGTTATTTATATCGGCCTTCTTTATTTATAGGTCGGCGTTGTGATCATTCCTGATCACTTTACTTCATTTGCTGTTCGCATATTTGTATGGTTATTTCGTTTGCTATTAAGTTGAGTTATAGTCCCATTTTTCTATTTAAATCTTTTGGGATGAGAATACATGCAATTTATTTTATATTTTGGACACAAGTGGAGGTTGGTTTAAATTATTCATTGTGAGTTGAACAAAAATATTCCCTAGTCTGGTAACTATAATAACTGGTTTCTACTGGTGAACGCGAATCCTACGGATAGATCTATCGGGTTTGACAACCCCATTTCGAGCTAGTCGCGCTAGCAATTTATAATCGGAATGTTTAGTACTTCGTATTTTGTTGTAGATGCACTTATTCGGTGTATATTATTTATTGTGTTTGGCAAGGGTAAATAAATGGTTAAGTGGTTACCAGGTGGCTCACGGAAAATGGAATAATATTTTTATATGTTTTCTAACATATAATTTAGTGGTCCAAAAAGGAGTTTTTATGTTTTCAAACATAAATTTTTATGGTTTAAATTAGATATTGTTTACAATATTAAACCTATAATTCACTCAACATTTTTGTTGACAGTTACTCGCATGTTTTATTCTCAGATTCATGATTGATTATTTCCGCTGTGCTTAGAGAGTCTGCATATTTATGATGGCAGCTTTTGTTAAACATTAACTTGCATTCTATTTTGATACATTTAATAGTGGATGTTGTTGACTTTGTTTTGGTCAACTTTTGGTTAAGTAATAATGTATGGTTTTTCTAAACTTACACATTTTGGTAGGTTTCCTTTATAGGAAATCATTTTTAAATAAAGAATGCAAGGTTATTTATTAAATTCATATAGAGTTATGATCAAGCTGTGGGATCAAGATAACGATGGTCGTCAAGTGTACTTTGACGGGCCGTTAAAGTTGGTATCAGAGCGTTAGTTGTAGGGAATTAGGCTGCATTGATGCCGTTACCTGAGTCAATAGGGTGCATTAGTGAGTCTAGTCTACAGCCCGGCCCACAATATATTATCATATGTGATTATTTGTATCATATTGGTATGTATATTGTTATCATACATACATCCCTATTATGTTCTGAAACTGGGAGGAACTCCCATTCCGATTTAAATGTATTCTCCGACTCATGCGAACTTATCCTTATAAGAACACCTCGGGTAGTGAGACCGAGGGATGTCATTCTTGACTTCTGAAATTCTTGACATTTCTATGTCATCTATTATGGTTATGTATATTACGTTTGAGGTATATTACGCGAGATGTCATTCTTGACTTCTTAATGCTCGGCATTTCAATGTCAGCTATTATGTTTAGGTATATAACATTCTTGTTATATTATGTGCCTTTGTGCCGCTGTGCCTATGTGCTTTGGTTTTTTGAACCGGAAGACGTCATTCTTGACTTTTAGAGATTTTTGGCACTTCGAAGACATTTCTATGTCATCGTTACTCCTATTTTTTACTTATGATGTTTTTTTCTCTTGTGCTATCCTTAGCACATTGTTTAAGAAAATGTTTTAGAGAAATTGTGTGGAAATCCGAGGTTGATCGCGTGTCCTGACCTCATGTAGTGCTATTGGAATGGAGCTATGAATTAGTGAAATATAATGGCATCAGGCCAACGTGATTATATTACGTTAATTCATAAAGAAGTCCCAATATTGTGACATGAGGAATAGAAAGCGAGTCAAAGAAAATTTTTACACTACTCATTTAGAAATTCCGATATATTACATGGGTAGGGAAGATATTCATTATCTTGTTTGTTGATATACGAGAAGCTCGTTTTAACCAGATTATCTATCTCATGCCCTATCCTCCATAACTCGCTTGTTAGCAACTGCTTCGCTCGGGAACACTTTTGGCCCAAGGACTTCTGTCCTAATAATAGTCAAAATTACATTTAACTCATTGGTTTTCATGACCTCGTAACATTTGTTGGTCAAATGTCGCACGACGATTCAAGTCATTTACTCGATCTTTTACGATCTTACTTCAACTTGTAACCTCTGAAATACAGATACTCTGTTTATCATCGGGAGTTTTACACATTTGTTTAATTGGGCGGTTCTTACGGGATTTATGGGTGAATAGAAGTAATGAAATATTTTGTCATGTGTACAATTTATAAAAATCATATATGTATATATGGATTCAAATGAATAAATTTACCCTTACCTATTTTAGCTAGTATATACTAAATTATACCTACAAAATTATTTTAAGACCACTCATTTATTGAGCTGTTTTGACTAAGTCAATTTGTTTTATATAAAATGGTACACGTTGTACATACTTCTAAATTTACTAAGAACTTTGTTCCGTTTATGTTGTCACATCAAACGTTTAAAGCTTTTTCAAAACTCCTTTGATTAATTTTATCAAATTTTCGCATTATTCTACAGAGTGTTTGGATCACAGTTCTTCTCATCCTCGGTTTAAGGATGAAACTTACCATTAAGTTCATTGATAGAAACTCTTACGCCACTTTGGATGCCAGTTTTATAAAATTTGTTGGAAAGTCTTTGCGCTCATAAAATTTTCCCTCTTATGGTTGGACATGGCCGAAAGACGGACCGATAAATCAATTTTCTGGGATACGCTCGGTGGTCACCCTATTGTAGAAAAGGCACTAGGTGGGTTTCTACCCCAACTGTTGTTATAGTGGGTATCAAGGATATATATTTCACTAGACCGTTTGAGGAGTTTCAACTCTCAATATTCACTGTCAACCACAACACCCTCGTAAACATCAATCCTAGGATTCAATACTTTGAGGTGCACGAAATTATTTTTGGAGATTCATCTCACCTGGAGGCGGCCATTATTTATAACCCATGATTCGCGTTCTTTTCATCCGCACATAAATTTAAGAATATGGATGAATCCTAGATTTCCTCGCTCATTGTACAAGAAAGTACACTCTCGTTGAAATATCACACCTTTCGTACGTCTTCCTTTCGGAAATGTAATGAAAATTTACTTTGAAGTCCATGATCCTCGTTATCTCCTTTGAGAGAATTGCCTTAAATATCTATGCCACCGATGTGACTACTCCATATATTTCTTCCTTCATTGTTGCAACTATATTTCATTCGTCCTAGTTTGTCCCCTTGGGGAGCTTCTATTTTATTTGTTAAGAACAAAGGTGGTTCATTCCGATGGTGTATTGATTATCGCGCGTTGAACAAGCTTACGATTAAGAACCGTTATCCTCTTCCGAGAATTGATGATCTGTTCAATCAATTTCAAGGTTCGTCCGTTTATTCTAAGATTGATCTTCATTCCGGTTATCACCAACTGCGGGCTAAAGAAACTAATATTCCGAAAACCGCTTACTGTACCCGTTATGGTCACTGCAAATTTCTTGTTATGCCGTCTGGATTGACTAACGCACCTGCTGTGTTCACGGACCTCATGAACCGTGTGTGCAGACCCTATCTAGATAAATTCGTTATCGTTTTCATCGACGACATCCTTATTTATTCCAAGAGTGATGAAGAGCACGAAGAACATTTGAAGTTGGTGCTTGATTTGTTGAGAAAAGAAGAATAGTATGGTAAGTTCTGTAAGTGTGCTTTCTGGTTAAGAGAAGTTCAATTTCCTGGACATATTATTAGTAAACATGGAATAAAAGTTGACCCTGCTAAGATTGAAGTGATTGAAAAGTGGGAAATTCCGAAAACTCCTACTCAGATTCGTTAATTCCTAGGTTTGGTAGGCTATTATAGAAGGTTCATTCACGATTTCTCTCGTATAGCGAAACCTCTAACTGCTTTAATGCACAAGAGGAAGAAGTATGAGTGGAAGGATGAACAAGAGACTGCTTTTCAAACTTTGAAGAAGAAGTTGACTACCGTTCCGATATTGTCACTACCTGAGGGTAATGATGATTTTGTTGTTTATTGTGATGCTTCGCGTCAGGGCTTTGGTTGTGTTTTGATGCAACGAAAGAAAGTTATTGCATACGCGTCACGTCAGTTGAAGATTCATGAATAGAATTATACAACCCATGATTTAGAATTGGGAGCTGTTGTGTTTGCGCTCAAGATTTGGAGACATTATCTTTATGGGGTCAAAAGTACAGTGTACACTGATCACAAAAGTCTTCAACATATCCTTGATCAAAGACAGTGGAATATGAGGTAGCGGAGATGGGTTGAATTGTTGAACGGTTATGATTGTGAACTCCTTTTGCCAATCCGGGGAAAGGCCAATGCTGTGGCCGATGTGTTAAGTCGAAAGGAGAGAATTGAACCTCGCAGGTTTAGAGCCTTGAACATGACCGTTCGAACAAACCTCGCAAGGCAGATTCTTGCAGCTCAACAAGAAGCCTTGAAGGAGGAGAATTTCGTAACGGGAAGGTCAGAGGTTTGAGTAAATAGTTTGAGGTACGAACCGATGGCAATCGGTATTTTTACAGGACATCTTTGGGTTCCGATGTTTGGTGATCTGCGACAACTTGTGTTGGATGAGGCTCATAAGTCTAGGTACTCTATTCATCCTGGTTCAAGAAAGATGTATCATGATCTTAAGGAGCTGTTTTGGTGGCCTAATTTGAAAACTGATGTGGCTACTTATGTGGCTAGGTGTTTTACCTGTGCTAAGGTTAAAGCTGAACATCAGGAACTGTCTGGACTTTTGGTGCAACCTGAGATTCCCGAGTGGAAATGGGAAGGGATTACGATGGATTTTATTACAAAGTTATCGAGAGTTGCGGGTGGCTATGATACCATTTGGGTGATTGTAGATTGACTCACTAAGTCAACTCATTTCTTGCCAAATAAGGAAACAGATTCAATGAAGAAGCTTACTCATTTGTATTTGAAGGAGATGGTTTCGAGACATGGTGTTCCCGTATTGATTATTTCGGACCGAGACAGTTGATTTACATCGAGGTTTTGGCAGTCCTTACAAAATGCTTTGGGAACTAAATTAGATATGAGCACCGCTTATCATCCACAGTCGGATGGTCACAATGAAAGGACCATCAAAACATTGGAAGGCATGTTGAAGGCATGCGTAATTGATTTTGGTAATGGTTAGGATAGATACTTGTCGTTGGCTAAATTTTCTTATAACAACAAGTTATCATGCAAGTATTAAAGCCGCACCGTTTGAAGCTCTGTATGGTAGAAAGTGTAGGTCTCCTATCTGTTGGAATGAGGTTGGGGATGCTCAACTCACAGGTCCAGAAATTATTCATGAGACTACCGAGAAGATCGTATAGATCAAAGGAAGGTTAAGAATTGCCAGGAGTCGGTAAAAGAGTTATGCCGAGGTTAGAAGAAAAGATTTAGAATTTCAAGTTGGTGATCTTGCCATGTTAAAGGTATCACTCTGGAAGGGTGTGGTACAATTTGGTAAGAGAGGAAAGTTGAATCCTCGTTTTGTTGGACCGTTTGAGATTATTGAGAGAGTTGGACCCGTGGCTTATCGTTTGAAATTGCCACAAGAACTTAGTGCTGTTCATGACATTTTTCATGTATCGAATTTAAAGAAGTGTTTGGCCGAGGCCGATAAGACTATTCCTCTGGATGAACTTCATGTTGATAAACAACTCCAATTTATTGAGGAACTTGTTGAAATTATGGATCGAGAGGTTAAGACTCTAAAGCAAAGTAGAATTCCTATCGTCCGAGGGAGATGGAATGCCAGACACGGACCCGAGTTCACTTGGGAACGTGAAGATCAGATGAAGCAGAAGTACCCACATTTGTTCTCAGATGCCGAGACAACCCCTGCACCTGCTTAAATTTCGGGACGAAATTTCCGTAACGGGAAGGTACTGTAACGACCCTACTTTTTCCGTTATCTTTTACCGTTAATTATATAACGACCGTTAACTGTTATTCATGCCACGTCATTTCTATGACCTATATTATTATATTTGTAATAATATATTAATTATTATGTGTTATATGAATATTTGTATTCATATCTTTAATTGTACGTTTCTACGTGTCGCCGATTTCTATCCGGCGAATCTTTTCGGTTTTCAAACTAACGGTCGAGCTTTTGGGATTTTTAAGTCCTAATTATTTTAAATATGATATTTTAATGTCATATGATCATATATAGTGTTTATATATTTTATCCGTCGCGTAGTTGTTATCTCTCCGAAAAATCAATCGCGTAGTAGCGTTTTCGCGTTTCGGGCTTCGATTGGGCGTTCGGGCCATAAGCAATTAGTCATTTATCAATTTTGGGCCATAAAAGGGGCCTACCCTCTTGCTAGATCCGGCCATCACCCCATGGGGAGGGGGTGTTTGTGTCATTTTTCCAAACTAGTGATTTTATGGAACAAAACCTAGTTTTCACTCCTCATTTCACATTCTAATTTTTTTTGTGTGCGTTTCTCCTCTCCTTGCTCTCCTAGCCATCACCACTAGCATCATCATCATCATCATCCTTCAACCAAATATTAATTGGATCAAGAAGCTTTAATCATCAACGGATTCCTCTCTTCGATCTCTACACACTCATACCATTCGATTCTTGATTAGGGTATAAACCCTAACCCTACATTTTTAATTTTTCTTTATTTTTCTGTATTTTAATTATATTTTAATAGTATAAGGATTACTTGTTGTTTTAATGGTGTTTGTATGTATAGAATTACTCATAAACACATGTTTTCGGTTTGATAATATTGGGACAGCAGCTATTTCGTGTATTTCTGATATTGTGACTATTATAAAATTTAAAATAAAGTATCTAGATGAGTTCCTCTCATCAAGACATTAATTTTAGACTCCAGATTCATGTCGTTTCGATTCCCGGAGCCCTAGATATGATCAAAGTGGTATTTTGTTAAGATTGAAATGTGATATTGGTATGAACCAGGTTTGGTCCGACTTTGTGACCATATTTGGTGACTTTAGGGTGTGTTAGTGTGTTAAGATCAATGATGGGACGAACTTTCATGTTCGGGTCATCTAAATCCGAGCCACGAATCACCCGTTGCGTCTAAAACACGATTTTGATTGAATTAAAGTTTCAAGTGATGTCTTGGCTGATCACCACGACTTGTGAGCTGTTCTTGGTGTGTTCTTGAGTGTACCGAAGTGTTGGGTGATTTTATTAGGCGGAGATATATGTAAGGCTCGCCGAAAACCGACCCACGGGGCTCAAGATGCGACCCGATGAACTTTTGATTTAAAACTTGTGATTAATTATTAAACTTATGATATAAATAATGAATTTCATTATCATTTAATTACTTATGATATAAAAAGTAATTATTATAATTTAAGACTTATGATATATATTTATTATATCATTTAATTATTACTTATGATTTAATTAACATTTTAATTAAACTTATGATTAGTAATACTGTTATTATTAATGGAAAATACTTATGATAAGTATTAAACTTATATTATAAGATTATTATTATAAGACTTATAATAAAGATTAATTAATTATTTAATTATTATAAGGCTTAGTTATTATTTAATTATTAAATACTTATGATTTAATAATTATAATTAGAAACATATGATATGATTAATAATTCATTATTAATTAATAATACTTATGATATGATTTAAAATTTATTATTAATTAATAATACTTATATTATGACTAATATTTAATTAATTAATTAAATACTTATGTTATATTAATTATATCATTTAAACTTATGTTAACTTTAATAATTCATTTTAATTTAATTAAACTTATGTTATGACATAATTATACATATTTAACTTTAATTAACATTACAACTTATATTATTATTATAACTTATACTTTTAAAATTAATGTTGACTATGTTTGATCGAGGTTGACTTTTGAGTTGACTTCCGGTTGACTTTGACTTTCAGTTGACTTTTGTTGACTTTCTAAATAAGGAAACTTTCCTAACTTAAAACTTTCTAAAAATAGAAACTTTCCAAAAATAGAAACTTTCCAAAAATAGAAACTTTCCAAAAATAGAAACTTTCCTAAAATAGAAATTTCCAAAAATAGAAACTTTCCAAAAATAGAAACTTTCCAAAAATGAAAACCTGCTAAAAATAGAAACTTTCTAAAAATAGAAAGTGTGTGTCCGTACGCTGTTCTGATCAAACCGATGCATGTTGAGTATTGTTCTATGACTACTTGCAACATGTACAATAGCTATCATACTAAGACTTGACCTAAGTTAGTTATTTATATCGACCTTCTTTATTTATAGGTCGGCGTTGTGATCATTCCTGATCACTTTACTTTATTTTCTGTTCGCATATTTGTATGGTTACTTCGTTTGCTATTAAGGTGAGTTATAGTCCCATTTTTCTATTTAAATCTTTTGGGATGAGAATACATGCAATTTATTTTATATTTTAGACACAAGTGGAGGTTGGTTTAAATTATTCATTGTGAGTTGAACAAAAATATTCCCTAGTCTGGTAACTGTAATCACTAGTTTCTATTGGTGAACGCGAATCCTACGGATAGATCTATCGGGTTTGACAACCCCATTTCAAGCTAGTCGCACTAGCAATTTAGAATCGGAATGTTTAGTACTTCGTATTTTGTTGTAGATACACTTGTTCGGTGTATATTATTTATTGTGTTTGGCAAGGGTAAATAAATAGTTAAGTGGTTACCAGGTGGCTCACGGAAAATGGAATAATATTTTTATATGTTTTCTAACATATATATTAGTGGTCCAAAAAGGAGTTTTTATGTTTTCAAACATAAATTTTTATGGTTTAAATTAGATATTGTTTACAATATTAAACCTATAATTCACTCAACATTTTTGTTGACAGTTACTCGCATGTTTTATTCTCAGGTTCATGATTGATTACTTCCACTGTGCTTAGAGAGTCTGTATATTTATGATGGCAGCTTTTGTTAAACATTAACTTGCATTCTATTTTGATACATTTAATAGTGGATGTTGTTGACTTTGTTTTGGTCAACTTTTGGTTAAGTAATAATGTATGGTTTTTCTAAACTTACACATTTTGGTAGGTTTCCTTTATAGGAAATCATTTTTAAATAAAGAATGCAAGGTTATTTATTAAATTCATATAGAGTTATGATCAAGCTGTGGGACCAAGATAACGATGGTCATCAAGTGTACTTTGACGGGTCGTTAAACTCATCTAGCAATTCATCATAATTGGTAGGATAGATTATGTGTACCTCATTGCATTCAAAGCTTGAGTTCACCTATTCTTCTTCTTGGAAGCAAGATTCAACTTCATCTTCATCTTGATTTTCTTAACTAGGAGAGTTCCTTGAAACCATGAGACAAAGGTCTTCATCTTCATTTTGAGTATCTTCCCAAGCTCCTTCAGGATACTCAAGTCTTTCTATCTTTCTCTTGAACAAATTTTCTTTAAGCAACTTGAGGTCTCTTTATCTTGAGGGAATAGTGTATCCCAACATTCCGCACTTTCACATGAAAGTATTTTGATTCTTTCTTCACTTGGAAGAATTCTATGAAGTAGTGATATAGCATCAAATTGCTTTAGCACTTTGTCCATTACTTCACTATTTTGGAATGTTGAGTACATCATACTTGAAGATTCTCAAGGAATAAGGTTTCCTTCTGTGACGACCCAAAAATTTCCGATCAAATTTAAACTTAATCTTCATAGGTTTCCGACACGATAAGCAAAGTCGGTAATGTTGAGTCTCAAAATTTTTAAACTATTTTCATAAATTCATTTAACCTTCGACCATATCCAGCGATTCACGAACAATTAATTGTAAATAAATATATGTATATATATATATATATATATATATATATATATATATATATATATATATATATATTTATATATATATATATATATAATAACTTGATGACTTAAAAAAATTAATAAAATATTATACAATTTAAATTCTAAAATTTAAGACGTAAAATAATTTATGATATACAATAAAATTTGGTATTAAAATGTAATTATATATATAGTATAGTATTTAAGAATATATATAATTATATATTTAAAAACTTTGAATACATTAATTAGAAAAACTCGTTTTATTTTCTTAACAAAGTTAATAACGAATAATCATATATATTAACAATTGTAGATTAATATATATATATATATATATATATATATATATATATATATATATTGTAAAATAAGTAAATTGTAAATAATCCATATAGAAAATTTTAATATTTCAATCCATGTAAATAATTATGTAGTAATATTAAGTTGTTATATTAAAAATTAGTATTATTAAGTATTAATATTATTATTATTATTATTATGGTTTTTATCAATTTTTATTATTACTAACATTATTATCAAAAATTATAAATTATAATTACTATTAAAATTATTAAAAATTATCATCATTAGTAATATTATTTATTGATCATTATTATTAATAATAATTATTAAAATCATTATTATTTATTATTATTATTAATGTAATTATTTATTAATTATATATATATATATATATATATATATATATATATATATATATATATATATATATATATATATATATATATATATATAACGATATCTGCTCCCATCTCTATCTGTTTAGTTAATATATTTTTTTTGTTTTATCTCGTTTTTTCTTCTCTGCTTGTGAACCAGGTCGACATCATCTCCATTACAAAACAAATCTATCGTATTCTTGTTACTAGTCTTCAATTATTCGAATAATAGTTTGATATAACTGCTGTAAATCGCTGCTGATGGGAAATTAAACAGAAATATTTGGAACATACACATTTTCCTCTGTTCGTGCCTTTTTATAGCCAAAAGTCGAATTCGAAGCTTTTGTAAAAATCTAAAAACGCATTTATGATAGGAATCTTATAATGAAACTATCTACAAATTTTCAAATCCCAATTCGTAATATCAATTACGAATTCTTGAGTCAAAGTTGTTTGAAACAAAAGTCAAAACAATCTGTTCTTGTTAAATTCGAAAATTCTGTTGTGTTTTAGGTTTAATTAACGAGTCATATAGTTTCTAGGAAGGATTTTGAACCTATTTCGTGTTGTAACATTTGTCCAAAACAAGCACGAAATCAAAATCATATTTATTTTTTTAGCGACGAACAGCAGAAGCAGCAAGTCTTTTATTTTTTTTCTTCTTACCTTTGTTTAATTAAACCAATTTTCACTGCTAGTCATTTGCAATTAAATTTCAATCCTTATTTCCAACATTAATTAGTTATTTAATATTGAAATGGGTTCCATGATCGATTTGATTTTTGAGGATGGAGAGTAGAACAGAAAGGTTACCGGTTAAATAAATATGGATGGGTCATAATTTTAGAAAAACACAACTTGGTGATATGGTTAAGGGTGTTACCGGGTGGGCGAGAGGTCGCGGGTTCGAGTCCCGACGTGGGCGGTTTGTTATCTTTTTGAGCCTTTAAGGTAGTAATCATTTTTATTATTATTATTATTATTATTATTATTATTATTATTATTATTATTATTGTTATTATTATTATTATTATTATTATTATTATTATTATTATTATTATTATTATTATTATTATTATTATTATTATTATTAGTATTGTTATTATAAACTATTATTATTATTGTTATAAGTATTATTATTATTATTATTATTATTATTATTATTATTATTATTATTATTATTATTATTATTATTATTATCATGATTACAATTATTATTGGTATTAAAAGTATTATTAATATATTTATTATTATTAATTTTATCATTTAAGTATTATTATTATTATTATTATTATTATTATTAATATTATTATTATTATTATTATTATTATTATGGTTATTATTATTATTATTGTTATTATTACACTTATCATTATTGTTATTATTATTAGTATCAATAAGTATTAGAATTATTATTATTATTAGTATTATTATTAGTAAGTATTATGAATATTAGTTATTAATGTTATTATTACTGATATAAGTATTAGTTACCAAATATTATTATTGATATCATAACCCTAGTTACAATTATAATAATAATAATAATTATTATTATTACAAATATTATTATCAAAATAAGTATTATTATTAATTAATATGATTATTAATACTATCATTATTAATATCAAAAACTATCTTTTAAAACAGATAAATATTTTGTACATAAAATATGCTTGTTACATATACTATAATTGTATTAAAATTACACATAACTATATATATATAGCTGACCTATTAATATTATTTATATAAATACATACAGATAACAAACTATCAATTTTTAAATATAACATTAAACAATTATGTATATAAATATGGATATATTAATATAACTATATAAATATTAACCATTATGAATATATACACAAATTAAACATACATAATATATAAATTAAAGATATAATAAATAAATTTGTTCAGTTACGATTATATGTTTTAATATATATACAAATGATATAGGTTCGTGAATTCGAGGCCAACCCTGCATTGTTCAATGTTGTCATATGTATTTTTACTACAAAATACAGTATCGTGAGTTTCATTTGCTCCCTTTTTTAAATGCTTTTGCAATATATATTTTTGGGACTGAGAATACATGCGCTGCTTTTATAAATGTTTTACGAAATAGACACAAGTAATCGAAACTACATTCTATGGTTGGATTATCGAATTGAATATGCCCATTTTTAGCTTAGTAGCCTAAGAATTGGTGTTTATTATAATTGCCACCAATTGACGCGAATCCTAAAGATAGATCTATGGACCTTGACACGTCCCATTCGGGTTACGAATGCTTTAGTACTTCGGTTATCATATCTGATGAGAGTCCCAGAATGATGGGGATATTCTATATGCATCATGTTAGTTCGGTTATCAAGCGTTCACCATATAAATGATTTTTAATTCGCGGGTTACGCGTGTTATTATGTACTCGGGTTACGTGTACAATTGAATATATGAAATCTTGTGGTATATTAAAATGATGAAAATGAATGTTTATGATAAACTAATGAACTCACCAACCTTTTGGTTGACACTTTAAAGAATGTTTATTCTCAGGTATTAAGGAAATCTTCCGTTGTGCATTTGCTCATTTTAGAGATATTACTTAGAGTCATTCATGACATATTTCAAAAGATGTTGCATTCGAGTCGTTGAGTTCATCAAGATTATTATTAAGTCAATTATAGTTGGATATATTATGAAATGGTATGCATATCGTCAACTATCGATGAAATGAAAGATTGTCTTTTAAAAACGAATGCAATGTTTGTAAAATGTAGCATATAGAGGTCAAATACCTCGCGATGTAATCAACTATTGTGAATCATTTATAATGTATATGAACGGGTCCTTTCACCTTCGTTGATGATCATTCATATGTCATAGTCCTTTAATTTGACATAAATCTCAAATCTTAATTTCCACACATAGAAATCCTTTTTTTCAAAGATTGGTGCTTCTCTTGCCAATCCTTCTAGGTATGCCACTGTTTGAGTTGATCCTAAGAATGTTTGACTCGAGTTTTTGCACAAAATGGTTTTTGACACAAGCAAAAACGTTTTTAGATCAAAGGTTCCAGCAATCGCTCTGATACCAATTGAAAGTAACTAGGGGTGAATAGTTACTTAATACATTTTTAAAACTTTTTAGATGTTTAGCAATATTTAGTCGACTAATGTTTCGTCTAAACTAACTGAAAAGACCTAGAGCTCTGCAAGTTTTGCTAGCGATCTACGGCGATCAACTGGAGAATTTTACAATCTCTTGATTTTTTTCATCGCTCATCGTTCGTTCTTAATTCTTATTCATTCGTGGGTATTAAGCGATGGGAAAGAATTCTGGTGGAAAAAAGAAGAAACCAGGTATACAAGCGGGGTCTAGGGTGTTATGCAATAGGAAAATCGATTTTGATTCGAAAGATTCTGGTAGTGTAAAGTCATCGAATGAGGAATCAGAGACGGAACAGACCTAAAAAATTCTTACATATGTAAACCCTACCGTCCATGTAGTAGAGGCTGCGGTGCACGAAAGTGACAATAATACTGAACCAGTATTATCTGGAACACATAATAAGTAGAATGAAGATGATAATGTAAGTGTCCACTCTATTGATTTTTGGGATGAGAAGGATAATGGTAGGGCTAAGGATGATGAGTTCCCAACTTTGGGTAATAACTCAATAAATGGTAAATTGGTGAAGAACAAGTCAAGCCTCAATATAAAAGAGGTATCATACAGTAATGCTGTTGCGAGTCCAGCTAATAATCAAAATAAAGTTAGTTTTAGATTGATCAATCAAGTGGAATCTGATAATGAAGTGGATATTGTTCTTCCTGTTGAAGCGGTTAAGGAGGCATCAAGAAGGTACAACAATACCTTATATGATTATTTTTTGGGACGTAGATTACCTTTTCCAATAGTGCATAATCATGTTATGAATGCTTGGAGAAAATTTGGTATTGAGAAAACGATGATGAATGCTAAGGGATTTTATTTTTTCAAATTCTCTACAGAACAAGGTTTAATGGAGGTGATGGAGAGTGGACCATGGATGATTCGTACGGTACCAATCTTTCTAAATAATTGGTCTCTGGATGTTTCGCTTACTAAAGAGGATTTGTCTCGAGTTCTAGTGTGGGTAAAACTTCATGATGTAATGGAATAATCGAGAATCTCGAGTAACAGGCCAGGCTGCTAAAGTAGCTTATTGTTAGACTCGTATACTTCAACTATGTGTCTTGAAGCATGGGGTAGACCAAACTATGCAAGGGATATGATTGAAGTTTCATCTGAAAATGAACTATTAGACACGCTAAAAGTAGCTACTCCTAGTTTGGTGGATGGTTAAAGAACGATTGATGAGGTTACAATTGAATACGAATGGCGTCTTCCAAGGTGCTCTTGCTGCAAAATATTTGGTCACAAAGATGCGGAATGTCTAAAAGTGGTTAAGGTGGATGCGAGTACGATTATTTCTACAAATGATAGGTTCAAGCAAGTTAAGACAAAACATCCAGTGAAAAGTGATATTGGTACGCGTCCAGGAAATAAAACTGGAGTTTATGTTGGAAAGCAAAAGCCCAAATTTTTATACAGACCAAAAGTAAATGTTGATAGCAATAAAGATGGTAACGCAAATGCTGCTAGTATAAGCAGGGTGAAAGATTCTTATGTTATGCTCAATCAGTTTGATGTACTGAAGTCATGTAATGAGGAAGTAGAGGTTAATGATGTGCTAAGATCTGATGAAAAACAGTTGGAAGATGATCCGTATACAAATGACGTCGAAGATTGTGTGAATGAAACAACCACTTTTATGGAGGCTAATATTTCTGAGGGGGCAGGCACTCCCGTGTTAGACGGTCTCAATGATTAATATAAAGTCATGGAATATTCAGGGATTGAATCGGCTCCCTAAGGAAAATGAGGTTCACGAGGTAGTAACGAGTAATAAGCTAGGTATTTGTGCTATCTTAGAGTCACATGTGGCGATTGATAAACTCAGTCGTGTTTGTAGTTCTGTTTTTCCTTCATGGTATTGGACGTCGAATGGAAGTGTTTGTGCACGTGGAACTCATATTATTATTGGTTGGATCCCATATATTGTTCATTTAATGGTTATTGCTATTTCAGATCAGGCTATTCACTGTCAGGTGAAGTCTTTAATTGATGATAGTATGTTTTTTGTTTCATTTATCTATGCTGACGTGAATTGAATATGCACAACGTGTTTGTGGGGTCGAACCCCTGGGTTATGATGGGTGATTTAACGTGTCGCTTAGTATGGAAGAATCGTCGACAGGAACATCAAGTATCTCTATTTCTATGTGAGAATTAAGGGAGTGTGTTGACGCTATTCGGATGATTAATGTGAATCATTCTGGTTTTAGATACACATGGAATCAAACGCCTAATTCGAATGCGGGAATTTTGAGAAAACTGGATAGAGTCATGGCGTATGATGCTTTTGTTGATAAATTTATTGATTCATATGTAATGTTTCAGGCTTATAGAATTTCTGACCACTGTCCAGCTATTCTTAAGATTCCGTTAGGGGTGGAGACAAAACCAAAATCTTTCAAATTCATCAACTATATAACTGATAATCCTAAGTTCTTGAATATTGTGCAGGAGGGATGAAACCTGAATATTGAAGGCCATATGATGTTCAAGGTGGTAAAGAGAATGCGATTGTTGAAAAAACCTATCCGTAAATTAATGTGGATGAAAGGAAATCTTCACAATAATGTAGTGGATCTTCGAAATGAGCTTGATATGGTACAAAAACAATCTGATGATGCTCCTCATGACCTGGTAATTAGTAGTAAGGCTACTGATGTGCTCTGCAAATATAATAAAGCTATTTTGGAGGAAGAATGTTTTTTTAAAGCAAAAGGCTAAAATTGAGTGGCTTCGTGTTGGTGACAGTAATTCAAGGTATTTCCACCAAGTCGTTCGAGGTCGCATTCATCGAAACAAGATTCAATCTATTGAAAATAATCAAGGTGAAATTGTGGAAGGTAGGCATGTATGGAATGTTATTGTATCCCATTTTGCCTTGTTCCTGGGGTCGGATAATGCATGTACCAATATTGTTGACCCTCATAATTTATTCAACAAGAAGGTTAGTGAAGAAAAGACTTCATTAATGACTCGAGAAGTGTCAGATAATGAAATTAAAGATGCAATTTTTAGTATTGGAGACAATAAATCTTCATGGCCGGATGGATACTCCTCTGCTTTTTTTTAAAAAAAATTGGGATATTATAGGTGCTGATGTGAGTACTGCCATTAAGGATTTTTTTTTCAAAATGGTCGATTACTTTCAGAAATGAATCATACTGTTATTGCTTTGTTGCCCAAGGTTCACTCACCTACTAAGGTCACAGACTTTAGACCTATTTCGTGTTGCAATGTTTTATACAAGTGTATTAGCAAAATTATTACATCTCGTATCAAATCTAGTCTTGAAGATGTGGTGGGTTTGAATCAATCTACGTTCATTCCAGGTAGACAGATTTTGGATAGCATACTTCTAACGCAGGAGATTATGAAGAATTATCATCGTGATAGAGGAATTAAAAGATGTGTGTTTAAAGTTGATATACAGAAAGCATATGATACGGTGGACTGGAATTTTTTGAGATCGATTCTAAAAGGGTTTGGGTTCCCTAAGCTGATGATTTAGTGGATTATGCGTTGTGTTACGTCTACCTCGTTTTCCATTAATATCAATGGAGAGATGCACGGATATTTTAAAGGGAAAAAAGGTCTTCGTCAGGGTGATCCTAGGTCTCCTTACTTGTTCACGTTTGTTATGGAGGTTCTCTCTTTGATGTTACAAAGAAAGGTGTCGCAAATGACAGATTTCAAGTACCATCCAAAGTGCGAGGACTTGAAAATTATTAACTTATTTTTTGCTGACGACTTATTTATGTTCTCTCAAGCAGATACTAAATCGATGAAAGCCATTAGAGATGCGCTAAATGAATTTAAGGAGTGCTCGGGGCTAACTCCAAGTCTTCCAAAGAGCACGACATTTTTTGTTGCAAATGTTCCTTCGGTTTTGAAAGCGCAGATTCTTCAACTTTTACCATTCGAGGAGGGTGTCCTTCCTGTTCGATATCTTGTAGTGCCTTTGGTTTCATCTCGTCTCTTATACCGTGATTGTAAAGTTTTAGTCGAGAGAGTGAAGAAAAAGGTTGAAGACTGGAAGAATAAGTTTCTATCCTTTTGAGACGACCCATCAAGTACCCTTAACGGTTCTGTCACTTGGTCTCACAGCTTGATCATAATTCTAAATGAATTTAATAAGTAAAATTGCATTCTTTATTTAAAAATGATTTTCTATAAAGGAAACCTATCATAAATGTAAGTTTAGAAAAACCAACATAATTAATTAACCAAAAGTTGACCAAAACAAAATCAACAAACACCCAGAATTTAATGTAACCAAAATAGAATGCAAGTTTAATGTTTAACAAAAGCTGCAAACATGTATGCAGACTCTCTAAGCACAGCGGAAGCAATCAATCAAGTACCTGAGAAAACATGGGAGTAAACTGTCAACAAAAATGTTGAGTGAATTATAGTTTTAAATACCGTATAAGATTTAGACCACAATATTTCAAATGTTAGAAAATATAAAAACATTATTCCATTAACCCGTGAGTCACCTGGTAACCACTTAACCATTCCTTACCCCTACCAAACAACAATATACACTAAACAGGTGTATCTTCAAAAATTACGAAGTACTAATACATTCCGATTATAAATTGCTAACGTGACTAACATGAAATGAGGCTGTCAAGTTCAATAGATCTATCCATAGGATTCGCGTTCACTAGTAGAAACTAGTGATTACAGTCACCAGATTAGGGAATATTTTTGTTCAACTCACAATGAATAATTTAAATTAATTTCCACTTGTGTCTAAAGTGTAAAACAAAAGTTGCATGTAATCTCATCCCAAAAATACTTAAATAGTATAAAAACGGGACTATAACTCACTTTAAGCAAACGAAGCAAAAAGGAAACAAGTATGCGAACAACAAAGGCAAATGATTAAGAATGATCACAACTCCGACCTAAAAATAAAGCAAGTCGATATAAATAACTAACTTAGGTCAAGTCTTAACATGTTAACCATAGTTCTTTTTGTAGTAAAGCAAAGAACAGCAATCAGTATGTTTCGGTATGATCAGGACAACGTAAAACACGTAATTTCTATTTTTAGAAAGTTTCTATTTTTAGTAAATTTCCATTTTTAGAGAGTTTCTATTTTTGGAAAGTTTCTATTTTTAGAAAGTTTCTATTTTTAGTAAGTTTCCATATTTGGAAAGTTTTCTTATTTAGAAAAGTCAACAAAAGTCAACTGAAAGTCAAAGTCAACCGAAGGTCAAAGTCAACTCAAAAGTGAACTCAAGTCAACCTTGGTTAAACTTAGTCAACCTTAAAGTTTAAAGTGTAAATTATATTAATAACATAAATTATAATGTTATAAAATAATATTTGTATAAACTAGTCATATCATAAATTTAATTAAATTAAATTGAATTAAAAAGTTAATATAAGTTTAAATGACATAATTGATGTGCGTAGAGGTGTATACGAAATAGTTTATATTTTACTAGGAAATACTATTAAATACGATACAATTTTACACAAGTTATTTATTTATTTATAGAGTGGAAATACCTAAACCTTGCTACAACACTTATAGGCAGTGTACCTAATCGTACAGTAGTGTAGTTTTTAGTAAGTCCAGTTCGTTTCACAGGGATCTAGCCAAGTTTAACGCTATATTTAAAACTAAATTTGTATATATATATATATATATATATATATATATATAAATATAAGTAGTATTATTATTATAAAAGGGAGATTTTACCGTTTAATGACCGGTTTGTCGATTTTAAAACTTTAGTCGCAGTTAAAACCTAATTTAAAATATTAAAAATAAAAATAACTTAATTTAAAGCGTAAAGTAAATGACAATAATTAAAGTGCGATAAATTAAAGTGCGATAAATAAAATGACAATAAATAAAATTGCGATAATTAAAAAGTACGATAATTAAAAGTGCAATTAAATAAAATGACAGTAAATAAAATGACAGTAAATAAAAGTGCAATGAAATATGTAATAAAGGAATTATGCTTATTTAAACTTCCGTAATCATGATGTTCGACGTGTTGATTTTAGTTTATTACCATGGGTTAATTGTCCTTTGTCCTGGATTATTCGATATGTCCATCTGGTTTTTGTCCATAACAGTCCATCAGTCATAAATATAAAGTGCGAGTGTCCTCGTCAAATTATTCTTATATCAGAAGTCAAATATTCCAACTAATTGAGGACTTAAACTATAATTACACCAATTTTCCTTGTATGTAATTTACCCCTGTTTTAATAAGTCCATTAACTATTAATCCATTCCCGTGTCCGGATAAATGAACGATTATTAGTACTTATAAATATCCCGCCCATCGTGTCCGATCGAGTGTATGTGGTTATTTATAATTACGTCCAATTGTAAATCTTTATATTAAATTAATGAACTATCATTCAATTAAAAAAATATAAAGCCCATTAATAGCCCATAGTCTAATTTCCACAAGTGTCGTTCTTTTGTCCAAACCCCAATTATGGTACAAAGCCCAATTACGCCATCTTAATATTTAGCCCAACATCACGATTACTTCGGCATTAAATAAGCATAATAATAACTTAGCTACGAGACATTAATTTAAAAAGGTTGAACATAACTTACAATGATTAATAATAGCGTAGCGTTACACGGACAGGATTTCGACTTACACACTTACAACATTCGCTAACATACCCTTATTATTATTAAATTAAAATTAAAATTAAAATTATAATATATATATATATATATATATATATATATATATATATATATATATATATATATATATATATATATTACGTGAGAAATAGAGAGGATAGAAAAAGATGTGTATTTTTCGGCCAAAACACGCGAACTTTATAGGACATGAGCTGATACTGTTCACCATGCGATCGCATGGTTTTTGGTCTTCCTGGCCATGTGATCACATGGCCTTCTTTTACAGCTCACATGCTTTTGTTTTTTATTTGCCGACGGTTTTATTAAATAATATAATATATATATAATTTTAAGAATTAATTATATATTATATTATATTCATGTGCATAGTTGACTTGTAATTTTTAGTCCGTTGCGTCGAGCGTTGAGAGTTGACTCTGGTCCCGGTTTCGGATTTTCGAACGTCCTTTCGTACAATTTAATATCTTGTATTTTGCGTTTTGCGGCTCGTACTTTTGTAATTTTGAGACGTTTCTCATCAATAAATTGAACCTCTTGGATTGTACTTTTGAGCTTTTTGGTCGTTTGCGTCTTCAATTCGTCGAATCTGTCTTTTGTCTTCACCTTTTATTATTTAAACGAATATCACTTGCAAATAGAACAATTGCAACTAAAAGCTTGTCTTTCTTGAGGGATAATGCTATGAAATATATGTTCGTTTTTAGCATTATCAAATATTCCCACACTTGAGTGTTGCTTGTCCTCAAGCAATATAGTCTTGAAATAGAAATATACTAGAATCACTTCTTTATTCTTCACACTTTGTACATCAGTGATTTCTATACGGCGGTATGAACAATGGTAGTAACGATGTGGTTTACAGTCCCACATGACTATGAAAATTTAGATCCTTAAGGAAATTGGATCTTTATGAAAACATTTGATCTTTTTAAAAATTCAATCTAGCTTTTACCGTAGATAAGTTTTTCGGAATAACCCTTCACCGGTGTTTGCAAATTGTTTTTGTGGGTTTGGTGGGTTTCAGATTTGAAAATTTTAGCTCAAAACTTGCGGTTTTATGTCACCCACTTGCTAACCTTGTATTGGGAAAGCAACACGTCCAGTATACTTGCTTCGTATGTTACCTTTCGGTAAACTACCGTCCGGTTGTAAAGGAAAGCGTTGAACATGCAACTGTTGAGGCAATGTCCCGTGACATGCTTTTAATTATGGTCTATATCGTGTCGGATGCAATTACTATCCTTTGTAGGAGCAAGAGTAAAGATCACCCTATAATTTTTCGGTCTGGCACAAGGTCCTGTCTTCGACCATGCTATGCAACCACCGTTCTTACGGTTGACACCCGATTTGGTTCAGGTGACCTAATGAATTCCAGGTGAATTCCTAGGATTTTACGTTCAATGGTAATGAACGCATTGAAAATGGGTTTTCAGAAAACAAATCGGTTTGTAATTTGATCAAAATATTTTCTCGTTCAAGCTCGAGTTTAGATATCATTGAATTCCATGAGTTTGAATTCTCAATCTTTAAGGTCAATCTCAAGGATTGAGTAATATCAGTCTTAAAAGCTGATTTTTGATCTTTAAGGAGATTATCCTTTCTGGGGATCTGATTCATTAGTCTTATAAGCTAATTTGCACGGTGCCCCCCATTGTACGAGACAGATCGTCTCATGGTTAGGATAAGTCTGACCACTTGGCGACCCTGTTTGATGCCGAGGTCCGTGGATTTCCAGCTGATTTTCGAGAAAACTTTTTAAGGTTTTTCGTAGACTCTACAACTGGTCTGGACGACAACTTCCTGACCTAAATCAAGAAGCGCGTTTCTTTTTTCTTTCGGAAGACTTTACTTCCTTTTAAATTTCATTTATATTACAATGGGTAAAACTGATTAAAATTGTCCAAAACAAAAGTATCTTCAATTATTTGTACAAAAATATGTGACATATGTTCTAAATAACTTGGTAAATTTTTTCCACACTTGGCTTTTATTTTCCTTTCTTTGCCTTTTTATTGTCCTCTATTCCATTTTAAATGAATTCTAACATTTTGGATTGTTTCTCAATTTATGTCCTTTCCGAGGTAACAATAAGTTTGGTGTTAACACCTAGTTTTATCGTTCATAAATTCGTATAAACATGATTTTGAGTTCATTTAATTGAAAATTTTGAAATTTTTTACTAAAATTGGGTAGTCAGTATATAAGACTAGGGCTGTTCTTTATTATCAGAGAGCACTAGATTCTAATACAACTATTGCGTTACTAGTATTTTTTAATGGTAACCAAGTGTTTAAGTTAAAAATTTTAAAAATTCGAAAGAATTTAACTCCTTCCCACACTTAAGATCTTGCAATGCCCTCATTTGCAAGAAATTAGTAACAATTTAAATTATTGAGGGTGATTAGCGTAGAAAAATGATTAAATTTTACCAAAGTTTCCAAACATATTGGCGTTTGTTTGTTGAATGATAAATGGTGCACATCATTTGTCCATTCCGTCTTGTTGTTACATCACATTTGTTTTTCGTTTTGTCGTCAAAATTAGTAGCTTTTGCTGAACTTAATGCCAGTCTTTGAAAATGCGCTGTTTTACCCTGTTGTGTACATTTGACAATATACATACATACAAATAATAACATGCATGGTAATTTGAAATGGGACTTAACATCCCACTTTCAAATCAAATATGAAATATTAGTACAACATAATAAAAATGTTAAAACTTACATAAAAGTATCACAATATTATATGTTTAAACATAAATAAATAAAAATAATAAAAGATAAAAATCACCAACGGGAACTGTATGAATCTGGATAGGGGTTCCAGTTCATGTCATCGGGCGGGTTTCACGGTTGGTTATAGGTGTACTTATAGGCCTGGTTAGGGTCATAGAGAGTAAATGGTGGTCGCATATTGGGCTGGTGTGGAGGATAGTAAGCAGGTCGGGTCGGTACGTAGTTATTTGGTACCTGAGGTGATAGCTGGCTCATGATCTGATGCTGATGATAGTGCCATCTATCATGCTGTCGTTGCCTAGAATGCTCGTACACATTCTCGGCTTGCCACTGCTCGTACCGAATATGTCTATCCTCGTTTGTCATTTCTACCTCATCTATACGCTGGTAGACGTCAGTCATAGCCTCCATAATGACATCCCTAATGTCATCCGGTTCCTTCATTTCCTCATCTGAACCTCTCTCTACCTGTGGATAATGACCATCATATGGTATTGCCTGATTGCGTCTGCTCTTTAATACCTTTGCCCCTTGATAGACCTTCAATCCTAAAGTATCAAGATGTTCCCTACACACCATCAGTGGACCTCCTTGATCCCTATCTACACCCAAATACTCTCCAATGAGAGTAACAAAAATACCTCCTCCTATTATTCCCCCGTCCTGTATTCCTGCCACTATTTTGGATAGATAAAAATCAACACAGTAGGGGATATTAACAAAGCTTCTAGTGTTTCGAATACACTTAAGGTAAAATAAGTCGTGTAAGGTCATCTTCTACTTGTTTTTACCTCTTTGTGTAATCGAATTAGCTAAAAATCTATGTATAATACGTAGCTCTGCTTTGTTAATATCTAAGTAGGAGTGTCTTCTTCCTAGCGAAAAAAACATTATAATTTGACATACGCCTCCAGACGGCGTCCGCGTCAAAATTCCTATCTACCCGCTCCCCATGATAAATCAAATTTGTACAATCGGGTAGGAGTAATTCACTAGGAGTGTAAATCTGTAAAGCCCTGGCCATGTCCAGCATGGACATCCTGTACATCCTACGGCCAAGTAAAAATCTAAGAAAACTTCTATCATGTATCCTAACTACATCCGCATTAAGTGAAATAGTACTCATAAGCTCAACGCACCACTCTTTATATACAGGACTACGAATGGTGAATAAACGTTCCCAATCGGGAAAAGAAGAGCTGCCATACCTTTGGATCATATGCTGCCTAACTGAGTTAACTAGTTGGACCCTTTTCAAAGGCTCCCAATCGATTACCCTCGGCACTTCTACATTTTTCGTTACTAGTTTAAATTTGTTACTTTGGTACGTCGGGTAATCTCTCCAGCTTCGATCAAATCTCAAATTAGGATGCAACTGTTCTTCATGAATCGTTGGGTGTTCTACTATCGGATGAATCGGAAAAATTACGTAGGCATTAACATATTCTTGTTGCGGATAATAGTATGGTACGTGTTGATCAGGTTGTTGTTGTTGTTCCTGTTGTTGCTCCGGTTCATATTGCATTTCTGGTTCAGGTTCCGGAGCAGGTTGCCTAGATGATGATGATGATGCACCATCAGTATCGGTAAATCTCTGCAAAACACATTAAACACAAAATTTGTGCATCCAAATATGCATTAGTGTTAGCAAAATAACAACTTGAAACAATTGCAATAACATGTTTAATCAAAATTAAACTTATACACATTTTCACAATTTTAACAATTCTACATTTTTTCAAATAAGCATATATGAAAATGTTTACAAAGTTCATAAGCATTCTACTCAAATAACATGTTAAAATAACCATTACTAGCAATTAAACAAGTTTCAAATGGCATTTATATCAATTTAATCAAGTTCATGAATTTTAGACCTAAAAAGTCCACTTTAATTCTCAAAAATCATGTTTAGGATCAAAGTTTGGATCATTTAGCAACCTAAACATGTTACACTACTTATTTAGCAATAATTCATGACAAAAATAGGCCATAACCTGTTTATATCAAAAAGTTCCAAATTGCTCAAGAACACAAACCCTAGATTTTTAAAATTTTTGAAGTTTTTGGCTTCAAATCATGCTAAATAGCATCAATCTAGGTTATACATGTATAATATACTAACAATTTAACTCTAATTACACTAGAAATTAACAAAATCAAATTAGGTAAATTATAGCTCAAGAACACTAAAAATCAAATTTAAAGAGTTTAGGGGATGTAATTGTTACCTTTCTTGAGAAACTTCTTAACAAATTCATGATTAGAGCGGATTATAGCAAGAAATTTGGTTATTTTGGTGAAAAATTGGTGAAATTTGAGAGAGTTTGGGGAGTATTTGTGTATTGTGTGTGTATTGTGATGAAGACAGAACAGGTCGATGGAATTTTGTACCTGGCTAGTTTTTCAGCTCCATGCGATCGCATGGATTCTAAGAGGAAACCCCATGCGATCGCATGGGGTACCGTGTTTTTTTTTATTTTTTTATATAAAACCTTTAACTTATTAAACAAATAATTAATTAAGTTTTAAAAATTTTGTTTTCCTTGTTATTTAGGACGAGGTCGTTTCGGATTGTTATCCTAGTCCGTCCCTCGACAAAATTTTAAAATTTGTCATTTTTAAGCGTTGTTCTAAAAGCAAAGATTTTTGGGTTTTTTTTTTTTAATGTTTTTGGCATACTTTAATTCAATAAGATTAAAAATAATGATAATAAAATTTCTCGTCCCTCCCTTGGGTAAAGCAATTTCGATTCAACGACCTAGTTTTCAACTCACGACGAATTTTTAGATATCATATTTTTAACTTAGTGAAATAAAGTAAATTTTTGTTTTTAAATTCACACCAAACTTAAATTTAAAATGCATAAAATTAAAAATTCATATAAATATCATTAATTTTTTTATACATACAAACTTATATTAAAAATATTAATTTTTAAAAATACTTAAAAATTTAAATATATTGGTTTAAAAATTTACAATAATAAATTAATATTTATATATTAATTTTAAAAACATGGTAAAAAAATAAAATTAAAAATCTTTTTTGGTCTTTTATCCCACTTTAATCAATCAAATATTATCAAAAATATACGCCCCTCTTTTCGGTAAAGTAATTTCGGTTCCATAACCTAGTTTTACTCATGACGAATTTTTGAAATATTTTGGGTGTACCTTAAGAATAAACGGTAAATTTCGCAGTGATGTAATAAATTTTTGTATGATATCAATAATTTCGGTTACGCATACCTAATTTTATTGAATGCCAACTTAATACTTTATAGCGAACGATTCAACGTTTATTATCAAAAGGTTAAAAGCAATAAATAAAAAAATAAAAACTGTACATACTTACCTGTGAGAAAGAATTCTCAGAGACCTGCTTTAGCCGACTCATAGGAGAGTCGTGTGATTTAGTTCTCCTTAGCTACGTAAGCGTAACCTCGATTCTTCAATATCTTTTCTTCTAAACATATGAACGGTCTCGTGCTCTTCTTTTTGTTGCGGATTTTGATTTTCCTTTACCAAAAATGTCTTATGATGATCTTTCCTAAGTTCTTTCCTTACTCCGTCCATTTTACCTCTTATGAATGATACCAATTCACTCGGAAGGGTGTCATTATTACGTTTAGTAATCATAGCATGTAGCATTAGACCATGGTTCAGATCAAAGGAATTCTTCATCTTGTAAAACCTAAAAAAAAATAAAAATTCAGAATGGAGGGAGAAGACTAGTTCTTTAGGGTCTGCTAGGGAAAGACCATTCGGATTCCATTCTCGAAAACTACACGAAAACAGAATATCTAACTCTAACAGAAATATATATTACCCTAGAAAGATTCGAACCTTCCCACACTTAGTTAGCTGTGGTGTCGAAATTGTGATTAACTTCATCTTCAACTTTCATTAGATTATCTATGTAATGTTTAACTCTGTGACCATTAACTTTAAATTCAGTCCCATTTGAATTTATTAACTCTATTGTTCCATATGGGAAAACTCTTTTGACTATAAATGGTCCAGACCATCTTGATTTCAATTTTCCAGGAAATAGCTTGAATCGTGAATTGAAAAGAAGGACTCTGTCTCCTTCCTTAAATTCTTTTGAACTTCTGATTCTTTTATCATGCCATTTCTTCGTTCTTTCCTTACAGATTAACGAATTTTCGTATGCTTCATGTCTTAATTCTTCTAATTCGTTTAGTTGACTTAACCGTAGACGTCCGGCTTCAAGTAAATCAAGATTACATGTCTTCAAAGCCCAAAATGCTTTATGTTCAATTTCTACTGGAAGATGACATGCTTTTCCGTAAATGAGTTTAAAAGGTGTGGTTCCAATTGGAGTTTTGTAGGCTGTTCTAAAAGCCCAGAGTGCATCCTCCAATTTCATGGACCATTCCTTCGGATTTGATCCCACGGTTTTCTCTTGAATACATTTTAAAGCTCGGTTGGTATTTCCAACTTGTCCACTTGTTTGTGGATGATACGCAGTTGAGATTTTATGAGTTACTCCATATCTTTTGAGAACTTTCTCAAGTAGATTATTACAAAAATGAGTACCCCGATCACTTATTAAAGCTTTCGGTGTTCCAAACCTTGCAAAAAGATGTTTTAAAAAGTTGACTACAACTCGTGCATCATTAGTTGAGAGAGCTTGTGCTTCCGCCCATTTAGATACATTATCAATGGCAACGAGAATGTAGAGATTATTATGAGATTTTGGAAATGGACCCATAAAGTCAATACCCCAAATGTCAAATACTTCACATACTTGAATGACATTTTGTGGCATTTCATCACGTTGACTTATTTTTCCGGCCCTTTGACAAGTATCACAGGATTTGCAAAGAACGTGTGCGTCTTTGAAAATTGTAGGCCAATAGAATCCAGCGTCATAGACTTTTCTTGCTGTGAGTTGAGGCCCATAATGCCCTCCTGTTGGTCCTGTGTGACAATGGTTTAAGATTTGACTAGCTTTATCTCCGAATATGCATCGGCGTATTATTCCATCGGGACAACTTTTAAACAAATGTGGATCTTCCCAGAAATAGTGTTTTATATCACTAAAGAATTTCTTTCGTTTTTGGTATGACAACCCTTTTTCAAGGAATCCACATACTAAGTAGTTTGCATAGTCTGCAAATCATGGAATTTCATTATAATTGATCTTCAAAAGATATTCATCAGGAAAGTTATCTTGTATAGCCGATTCATTTAGAACTTCTAATTCAGGATTTTCAAGACGAAAAAGATGATCAGCGGCGAGATTTTCTGCTCCCTTTTTATCTCGGATTTCAATATCGAACTCTTGTAAGAGTAAGATCCAACGAATTAATCGTGGTTTGGCATCTTGTTTCGAAAATAGGTATCTTAGAGCAGAATGGTCGGTTTAGACCACCATTTTAGCTAGAACGAGATATGAACGAAATTTGTCAAAAGCAAAGACAATGGCAAGGAGTTCTTTTCATTAGTTGTGTAATTTGTTTGTGCTGCTTGTAACGTCTTACTAGCGTAATAAATAGGTTGAAATTGTTTTTCAATCCTTTGTCCTAAAATCGATTGCAAAATCACTTGCATCGCACATGAGTTCAAATGGTAGATTTCAATTTGGAGTTATCATGATCGGCGCATTAGTGAGTTTTTTCTTTAAGAATATTAAAAGATTTGATGCATTCATCTGAAAAGATGAATGGAGCATCCTTTTCTAGGAGTTTATTCATAGGAGTGGCAATTTTAGAAAAATCTTTTATGAAATGTCGGTAAAAACCGGCATGCCCTAGAAAACTCCTAACTCCTCTAACATTGGTGGGATGTGGAAGTTTAGCAATTACATCTACTTTAGCTCTATCCACTTCAATTCCTTCCTTTGAAATTTTATGACCAAGAACGATGCCTTCTTTAACCATGAAATGGCATTTCTCCCAATTAAGTACTAGATTTGATTGTTCGCATCTAATTAGCATTCGTTCAAGATTAACTAGACATGTTTCAAAAGTATTACCGAAGACTGAAAAGTCATCCATGAAAACTTCCATGCATTCTTCTATCATGTCATGAAAAATCGCCATCATGCACTTTGAAAGGTTGCAGGGGCGTTGCAAAGTCCAAATGGCATGCGTTTGTAAGCAAAAGTACCATAAGGGCACGTGAACGTGGTTTTCTCTTGGTCCCCGGGTGCGATTGGAATTTGAAAGTATCCGGAAAAACCGTCAAGAAAAGAATAGTAACTATTTCCGGCTAATCTTTCCAATATTTGATCAATGAAAGGTAAGGGAAAGTGATCTTTTCTGGTGGCGTCATTTAATTTTCTATAATCTATATAAACACGCCATCCTGTTACAGTCCTAGTAGGAATAAGCTCATTTTTTTCATTTGTGATGACAGTCATGCCACCCTTCTTAGGTACACATTGAACTGGGCTTACCCATGGACTATCATAGATTGGATAAATTAAGCCTGCATCTAGCAGTTTAATAATTTCTTTCTTAACAACATCTTGCATATTAGGATTTAGTCTTCGTTGGCGTTGCACATATGTTTTATGACCTTCTTCCATCAGGATTTTATGTGTGCAATACGAAGGACTTAAGCCTTTAATATCATGAATCTTCCATGCAATAGCTGGTTTATGAGCTTTTAGCACAGAAATGAGTTGAGATTTTTCATTTTCAGTAAGAGAAGACGATATTATTACAGGTAATTCAGATTCACCATGTATATAAGCGTATTCCAAATGGTTTGGAAGTGGCTTTAACTCTAATGTCGGTGGTTCTTCTATCGATGATTTGTATCGATATCTGTCTTCCTCTTTTAGCATTTGAATTTCTTCTGTTGTTGGTTCATATCCATTAGCCATGAGTGCGGCTAACATTTCAGCTTCATCAATCGTTTCAGTTCCGTCTCCTAAAGAACATTCTCCCGTTCCTTGTAATTCTGGAAATTCTTCTAACAATTCTGCATGTGAATCTATAGTTTGAATATAATAACATGTATCATTTGCAGATTGCGGTTGTTGCATGGCTCTATCATCAGAAAAGGTAACACTCTCGTCCTCTATACTTAGGGTTAGTTTCTTATCAAACACATCTATTATTGCTTTAGTCGTGTTTAAGAATGGTCTTCCTAATATGAGAGGAACTCGAGAATCTTCTTCCATGTCCAGAATAACAAAATCTACTGGAAATACTAAAGTACCAACTTTAACTAGCATGTTCTCCATTATCCCTCTAGGATATTTTACTGATCGATCGGCTAATTGTATACTTATTCGTGTTGGTTTCAATTCTCTGAGGTCTAGTTTAGAGTATAGTGAATACGGCAATAGATTTATACTAGCACCTAAGTCTGCCAATGCTTCTATTGAACTAAGACTACCCAGAAAACATGGAATTGTGAAACTTCCTGGATCTGAAAGTTTTTCCGGTATCTTATTCAACAGCACTGCAGAACAATTAGCATTCATAGTAACAGCCGAGAGTTCTTCCATTTTCTTTCTATTTGTGATTAGATCTTTCAAGAATTTAGCATATCTTGGCATTCCTGAAATCACATCAATGAAAGGAAGATTTACATTTATTTGTTTAAACATATCCAAGAATTTGGATTGCTTGGCTTCAAGTCTTTCTTTTCTTATTTTACTCGGGTAAGGAAGTGGTGGTTGGTATGGTTTTATATAAGGTTTTGCCTTAACTGTGTTATCTTCATTAACCTTTTCAACTACCGGTTCTGTTTCCTTTTCTTGCTCAGATTATGGTTCTTGTGGAGTAGGAATAGAGTCATCAGAAATTACAGGTATTTCAGGTGGTTTAAGTGTAATACCACTTCTCGTCGTAATGGTTTTAGCCGTTTCATTCCGGGGGTTAGCATTTGTATTGCTAGGTAGACTTCCTGGTTTTCTTTCACCTATCAACCTTGCTAGGTTGCTTACTTCTTGTTCCAAATTTTGAATAGAAGCTTGTTGATTTCTAAATGCTTGATCATTTTGTTCATTGGTTTGTTTTTGAGATGTGAAAAACTGCGTTTGAGATTCAACTAGCTTTGACATCATATCTTCTAAATTTGGCTTTTTATCATCGGTTTGTGGTGGTTTGTTTTGAAAAATAGGTCTTTGCTGATTGTAAGTATTGTTGGATACTTGTTGATTGCTAGGACCTTGTTGGTTGTTTTATGGAACATTTCGGTTATAATTCTGGTTTTGATTGTAAATTGGTCTTGGAGGTTGATAATTATTCTGATAATTATTTTCAGGCCTTTGGTTCATATATGAAACATTCTCTCTTTGTTCCATTGTTTGTTCAATACTGAGACAATCTTTTGTCAAATGTGGTCCTCCACACTGCTAATAACTAATTCGTATTGAGTGAATATCTTTAGTCATCTTTTCCATTCGTCTCTTGACAGCATCTATTTTTGCAGAAATGGAATCAAAGTCATGGCTAGAATCGGCTCTAGCTGCTTTAGATGATCTAACGATATCTTTTTCTTGATGCCACTCATGTGAGTGGGAAGCAGTGTTATCAATAATTTTGTAAGCCTCAGTTGCGGTTTTCTTCATAATGGAACCACCAGCTGCTATATCGATGTCTTTTCTTGTAGTGATGTCGCATCCTTGGTAGAATATTTGTACTATTTGATAAGTGTCTAAACTATGTTGCGGACATCCTCTTAATAACTTTCCAAATCTTGTCCACACCTCATATAGAGTTTCATTTGGCTTTTGTGTGAACATAACTATTTCTCCTTGGAGTCTCATGGCTTTAGATGTCGGAAAGAATTGTTTAAGAAATTTTTCAACTAAAACGTCCCATGTATCAATCGCCCCTTCAGGTAACGATTCTAACCAATCTTTGGCTTCTCCCTTTAAAGTCCAGGAAAATAACATGAGATATATCTGTTCATCCTCCACTTCTCTAATTTTGAATAGAGTACAGATCCTATTAAAGGTATGAAGATGTTCATTTGGATCTTCCTTCGGTGCACCACTAAATTGGCATTGATTAGTTACCATGTGTAGGATTTGTCCTTTGATTTAATAATCTGGCGCATTAATGTCTGGTTGAGTAATTGCATGACCTTGGCCAGTGCGTTTAGCTCTCATTCGATCTTCCATACTTGGAGGTTCTCGATTTTTCATGATTGAATTTGTTGAATCCGAATCACTAGAGGATTCTGATTTAATGGTTTGTTCCTCGACAATCTCTGTTTGAATGATTGGTGGTTCCGGAGGAAAGATTAATGGTTCAGGATCTCTGAATTGTCCCTGAATATCCTCCGGATTCTCAATTGTGAGGTCGGGTTCAAAAAATGGATTATCGGAAATGTGAATTGGAGTACTTGATCGACTTGATGACGATTCTAAAGAAAAATCAACGGCGACAATATTGGCTAGATGTCTTGATCGAGTTACAGGTGGTGAACATATAAAAGGTGGTGAACGTTTTGCTCGGTGCATTCACTGAATATCCTATTAGTTGTAAAAGATAAAAATTTTTATAAGTTATCAAATTAATAGACTTTTCTGCTTTTGCCCACGTTTCGAATAGCCAATAGATGCAGCAGGTAGCCAGGACCCTTTAAATAGGAAGCCCACAACTCGCCACTAACAAATCCAACTATTACTACGAACCAGAAAATTTAGGATGTCTATCAATTTAACCGCTTAAAATAATTTTTAGTCGAAATTTAAAGAAATTTTAGAGAAGAAATAAAAAAATTCTATATCCTAAAAACTAAAGCGTCGAGAAATAAGAAAGAAAAAGATTACGTCGAAAAACGTCGAAAAATAAAAGGTCAAAAAATAAGTGTCGAAAAACAAATAAATTGCAGCGTCGAAACTTAAAAGTCTAAAAACTAAATATTAAAACTTACGTCTAAAGCTATTAAAGCTTAGACAAATTCTATATCCAAAACGGCAATAACTTAAAAAGGTACTAAAATATATTAAAAACTAAAGCGATAAACGACGTCTTAAAATTCTAAAGCACCTAAATCTTAGTCTAAAGAAAAAGCACTTAAGGAATTTTACGGCAAATCCTAAAAATCTAGAAATATAAATAACTACGGCAAAAACTATAACTTAAAACTAATTACGAACGAAAAATACAAATATTACGATTAAACTATTAAAAAGATACGAAGATATAAAACTAAAGTTATAAAAATACAATTTTTATAAAAATATTTTTTTATATTATTTATTTTATAAAAGTATTAGTTTTTATATAAATAATAAAACTAGATAAAACTTAAAATACTAAAACTAATTAATAAATAAATAAAACCCTAATTAGGTTTTAATTAATAATAATAATAATTAATACTCCGTAATTAATACAGAACTAGGTCAAACCTGGCGTGTCATATCAGGCCATGCGATCGTATGGATATCGCGTTATATTTTCATGTGGTCACATGGGTTAGGGTTTCAGGCCTGATTATGGGCTGCTACAGTACCAGGCCCGAAAATTTTTAATTTTTTTAATTTTTCTGTTTTTATAAAATATTTATATAAACAAATAAAAACTTATATTTTAAAAACTAAAATAAAATTAAAGAAACTTTATAATTTTATATATATATTTAACAAACTCTTAAAAATATATATATTTTGTTTTTCTTTTTATATTTTTGTATTTTTAATATTTAAAACGTATTTTTACAAAAAAAATTAAAACTTAATAAAAATCTTTTTTTATAGCGTTGCGCTTTCGGCGTTGTTTGTCCCTGGCAGCGGCGCCAAAAATACTTGATGTGCGTAGAGGTATATACGAAATAGTTTATATTTTACTAGGAAATACTATTAAATACGATACAATTTTACACAAGTTATTTATTTATTTATAGAGTGGAAATACCTAAACCTTGCTACAACACTTATAGGCAGTGTACCTAATCATATAGTAGTGTAGTTTTTAGTAAGTCCGGTTCGTTCCACAGGGATCTAGTCAAGTTTAACGCTATATTTAAAAATAAATTTGTATAAAAATATATATATAAATATAAGTAGTATTATTATTATAAAAGGGGGATTTTACCGTATAATGACCGGTTTATCGGTTTTAAAACTTTAGTCACAGTTAAAACCTAATGTAAAATATTAAAAATAAAAATAACTTAATTTAAAGTGTAAAGTAAATGACAATAATTAAAGTGCGATAAATTAAAGTGCTATAAATAAAATGACAATAAATAAAATTGCGATAATTAAAAAGTACGATAATTAAAAGTGCAATTAAATAAAATGACAGTAAATAAAAGTGCGATGAAATATGTAATAAAGGAATTATGCTTATTTAAACTTCTGTAATCACGATGTTCGACGTGTTGATTTTAGTTTATTACCATGGGTTAATTGTCCTTTGTCCTGGATTATTCGATATGTCCATCTGGTTTTTGTCTATAGCAGTCCATCAGTCATAAATATAAAGTGCGAGTGTCCTCGTCAAATTATTCTTATATCCGAAGTCAAATATTCCAACTAATTGGGGACTTAAACTATAATTACACCAATTTTCCTTGTATGTAATTTACCTCTGTTTTAATAAGTCCATTAACTATTAATCCATTCCCGTGTCCGGTTAAATGAACGATTATTAGTACTTATAAATATCCCGCCCATCGTGCTCGATCGAGTGTATGTGGTTATTTATAATTACGTTCAATTGTAAATCTTTATATTAAATTAACAAACTATCATTCAATTAAACAAATATAAAGCCCGTTAATAGCTCATAGTCTAATTTCCACAAGTGTCGTTCTTTTGTCCAAACCCCAATTATGGTACAAAGCCCAATTACCCCATCTTAATATTTATCCCAACATCACGATTACTTCGGCATTAAATAAGCATAATAATAACTTAGCTACGAGACATTTATTTAAAAAGGTTGAACATAACTTACAATGATTAATAATAGCGTAGCGTTACACGGACAGGATTTCGACTTACGCACTTACAACATTCGCTAACATACCCTTATTATTATTAAATTAAAATTAAAATTAAAATTATTATATATATATATATATATATATATATATATATATATATATATATATATATATATATATATATATATATATATATATATATATATATATTACGTGAGAGATAGAGAGGATAGAAAAAGATGTGTATTTTTCGGCCAAAGCACGCGAACTTTATAGGACCTGAGCTGATACTGTTCACCATGCGATCGCATGGTTTTTGGTCTTCCTGGTCTTGCGATCGCATGGCCTTCTTTTACAGCTCACATGCTTTTGTTTTTTTATTTGCCGACGGTTTTATTAAATAATATAATATATATATATAATTTTAAGAATTAATTATATATTATATTATATTCATGTGCATAGTTGACTTGTAATTTTTAGCCCGTTGCATCGAGCGTTGAGAGTTGACTCTGGTCTCGGTTCCGGATTTTCAAACGTCCTTTCGTACAATTTAATATCTTGTATTTTGCGTTTCGCGGCTCGTACTTTTGTAATTTTGAGACGTTTCTCATCAGTAAATTGAACCTCTTGGATTGTACTTTGTACTTTTGAACTTTTTGGTCGTTTGCATCTTCAATTTGTCGAATCTGTCTTTTGTCTTCACCTTTTATTATTTAAACGAATATCACTTGTAAATAGAACAATTGCAACTAAAAGCTTGTCTTTCTTGAGGGATAATGCTATGAAATATATGTTCGTTTTTAGCATTATCAATAATAAATATAACATAAGTATTTAATTAATTAATTCAACATTAGTCATATCATAAGTATTATTAATTAATAATGAATTATTAATCATAATATAAGCATCTTAAATTAATTATGAAATGCTACACATACCATAAGTATCTTGTTATAATTATTAAACCATAAGTATTTAATAATTAGTTTGTATCATAAATAATTAATAACTAAGTCTTATAATAAATAAATAAATAATTAATCTTTATTATAAGTCTTGATATAATAATCTTATACCATAAGTTTTATACTTATCATAAGTCTTCCATTAATAATAATTGTATTATTAAATCATAAGTTTAATTATAGAAATAATTAAATCATAATATAAATGTTAAATGATATAATAAATATATATCATAAGTATTAATTAATAATAATTACTTTTATAACATAAGTAATTTAATAATCATGAAAATCATTATTTATATACCTAAGTTCAATTTTATAACCATAAGTTTCATTAAAAATTCGTCGGGTCATAACTTGAGCCTGGGGTGTCGGTTTTTGACGAATCTTATATATATCCTCGTCTAACAAACTATCCCGACATCTCAGAATACTCAAGAACACCCCAAAATCAGTTCATATGATTGTGATGAGCAGCCATGAACCAAACATTTCATTAATCCGTTTCAAAACTTGTTTTAGTCATTCCGGGTGATCCATGGCTCGAATTTTGATGACCCGAACATGAAAATTCATCCAATCATCAATCCTAACCCATTGGTACACCCAAGGTCTCCATATATGGCCCTAAATTTGGACCAAAACCTGGTCTCACAAGTTTGTTCATTTCAATTTTACAAAACCCTAATTTAAGGATAGTTTTTGATCAGTAACTCGAAACTAGATGAATTTAAAGCCTAAAATTATGTACTCGATGAGAAGAACTCATTTATACACTTTAATTAACCAAAAGAATGACTCTAATATACTGATTTCATCATTAAACCTGCTGTCCAAAATTTGATCAACCGAAAACATACGCAATTGAACATTTCTAAGCATAATAACAACAATACAACAACATACAAGCACTAATACATCAACATACAAGCGCTAATACATCAACATACATATAAATTCAGCAAAATAAGATGAAAATGAAAAATCTAGTGTTTGTGTTTATACCCTAATCAATAATCAATTGATATAGACGCGTAGAGAATGAAGAGAGGAATTCGTTTATGATGAAAGCCCTTGATTCAAGCTAGTAATTGATGAAGATGATGATGATGTTAGTGATGCTAGGCGATGGCCACAAGGGAAAAAGGAGGAAGAGAGAAAAAGTATTGAGGGAATTTAGGTTTAGAAATGAAATGTGTTAAAATGAAATGAAAATGGAAAAATGAAAACGAAAAGGGGTATGGGGGGGGGGGGTCGCTGAAAAATGGTAAGGGTGGCCCCCACATGGTTCACTTTGATCAAATGGAAAAAGTCTTGTGCCCCGCAAACCCGAATGAAGTCGCCGTTACGCGATTAAATCTTCGGAGAAACACGCACACTCGAAAAATAGGGTATAAAAATATCTTATACACTCATATGATATAAAATTATCATAAATAAAATAATTTGAATTCAAAAATCTCAAAAGTCTGATTATTGGTTTGAAAACTGAAATGATTTACCGGATAGAAATCCAAGATACGTAGAAATGTACAATTCTAAATACGAACACATATATTCATATAACATATAATAAGGAATATATTATTATTAAAATAATAATATAAGTCATAGAAATGACGTGGCATGAATATCAATTAACAGACGTTAACTATAAACGGAAAAAAAATAACGGAAAAGTAGGGTCGTGACACCTTTATTGGAAGAGTACAACTTATTATCTCAGTTTTAACTTTGATGCAGGTGTATTGGTCATCGGTTTTTATCTTGCCTAATGCTATAATCAAAGATATTGAAAAGATTTTAAGGGGTTTTCTTTGGTGTCAAGGGGAGATGAAAAGAGGTAAGGCGAAAGTTAAGTGGGATGATCTATGCCTACCGAAAGATGAAGGGGGATTGGGTATCAAAAGATTAAAGTATTGGAATGTTGCTATAATGGCGACTCATGTGTGGCGTATTGTTAATTATATGAAGTCGTTATGGGTAAAGTGGATTCATACATATCACTTACGTAATAAATCGTTTGGGGATGCTCCTATTGAGTCGGATTCTAGTTGGAGTTGGGGAAAGATTTTACAAACTCGTGAGGTGATTCATAAGAATTTTTTCCCTTGTCTTGGGAATGGTCAAAGCACTCTCACATGGTTTGATGTTTGGAATATTGCTTGTCCTTTAACTAATTTGATGGCGTGACATTCATGGTGCTGGGTTTAACACCTACTCATCTGTAAGTGAGTTAATTATAAATGATCATTGGAGATGTCTACTGTTATGGTACCAAAAATCCATGTTACTTCAAGTTGATGTTCCTAGGTTACAAGAGTTCCCTGATGTGATTAAATGGAAAAGTGTGGAAGGGTCTCTTTATAATTTTTCTATGGCTGCTACTTACGAAGATATTCGTCCAAGGCGTGCCAAAGTGAATTGGTTCCGGGTAGTGTGGTTTCCTCAATGTATTCCTCGCCATGCCTTCATTTTATGGCTTCTTATGAGAGACAAGTTGAAGACTCAAGATAAAATGAAAGATTGGGAGACTCACCATAATCAAGTGCTTTTGTGTCCGTTATGTAATTCTTGCTCAGACTCGCAATCGCACTTGTTCTTTGATTGTATTTTTTCTCGTGGAATTTGGTTGAAGGCCAAGTTATTTATGTGTCATGCGAACAACAACAACAATTGGCTACATATCACAAATGATTTGGGTGAAGGCCCGGTGAATAATGCAGCTATTATTGTTTCTAAACTTCTTTTTGCTGCCTTAGTATACTTTATTTGTAAAGATCGCAACAACAGGATTTTCGGGGGTAAATTTCAATCGATTGACAGGCTCTTTGATGATATTTATTCGACTATTCGCCTTAAGCTTCTTTCGGTTCGGTTCAAGGAGTCAAGTCAAGTAAAATAGCTGAAAATCACTTGCAAGTTAGACTAAGTCTGGTTCTCTTAGTGTTGGTTTAGCACTTATATAGTTTTATTTCTAGCTTTGTTTACACTGTTGGTTGTGTCTGTTGCTATAGGGTGCGCTTATAGCTCTAGTGCTTATTTGTATCATCTATTCTTTTATTATTTTTAATAAAATCTTCGCCGAGGTAACCCTTTATCAAAAAACAATATTTAATTGACTATGTGAAACGACACAAACCCGTTAACCGAAAAACCGACAAATTTTTTTTCTTTTAAAAACAGGAGCGGCGCTTTCAATAATAGGAGCGGCGCTTTTGTATCACATGAATGGGGATTTTGCTGCCAAAAGTGGCGCTTCTGCCGACTGATCAAAAAGGCTACAACCTGCAGACAAAGAGCGGCGCTTTTAAGATTAAAAGCGGCACTTTTGGTCCTGAACAGGTGCAGGTTCAAATTTTGCTAAGTGTTCAACCAACCCACTAATATCCAAACACACATTTACAATTCCAAGACTCAAACATAAGTTTAAAGTGACCCAATTTACATACGTTCCCACATTTAAGTCTTACAAATCCATGAACAAATCATTAGTTGCAACAAGAGACCCGTGGCAAATAAGGTGACAATTTCAACCCAATTGCACTAAATCAAGGATTAAGACTCGACATCCCAATCCAATACCATGAGCATGATCCCGGGAATTTTACCAAACCCCCAACCACATCCAAAGCCAATGCTACTCCATCTTAAGACAACTTCTAGCAACCTAGCCAAGCTACTAGAATCCTCCAATACATCAAACGGTACCTATACAAAAACGTAAACAACGAGGGAGTAAGCAAAAGCTTAGTGAGTACAATACTTATATGCATACATAAATACACCACTTACTTGCGCCACTTACACATAACCGCATACAAGATAGAATCAATAACGCAAATCAACACAATCCGAGTACAAGCTAGCATGTTAATTTCATAAACAAGAATATAACACACTATACAACCAATATACGACAAACGAACGCAAAATGGTTAACCATTCCCAAAAATGCTAATCATCAAATGAATAGCTCCAACAACCCGTGTACATGGCCAACAAAGGCGCCACCCGAATGGCACCGCCATATACACCCGAATGTCGTCACTGAAAAGTGTGGTCTCAATTGGTAACAGTTCCCACATCCTTATAAGTGGCCAACGAAGAGTGGACTTTAAAGTAATCACACTCACCACTTTCCCCAAACGCAATGTGGCCAAAGAAGAGCGAGTCATTATTAGAGACATCACTCGCCACAATGCACCAAGTGGCCAACGAAGAGTAAAATCCTTCACAATCGAATAGTACTCGCCACTAAACCTGCAAGCAAACAACTTATATACATGCACATATAAATACTCCACTCACCTTGGAACACAAGCACACGCCATGTATATAATACCATCGCCACCGCATCCAAGCAAGAAATCAGCTATTTAGATATATGCACACAAACATATAAACACTTATTCTCTAAAAGAGAATCTAATACCAACACCCTTAACCAAGGGTTTCCACCTTGCTCACTAACACTCGCCCATTTAAACATCTAAATGAACATCACTAAATTACCACTACGGGTGGTAATTTCAACCCACACACAATAAGTGCCATTAAACAGAATTGCACTCGACCCAAAAGACCCGAACCATCCCCACTACATGTGGTAAGTTGAGCGCAACAACACCCTAAAATTATAGACACGTACACCATGTTCAAAATTCCAAACAACAACACTTTGTTCACTTTTTACACATTCCACCCAAACTGGATAGCCCTACATTCCCACCAGTTTCTAAACCATTTAAACTCCAAAACAGTAAGTACAAGCTTATTCTTTGGAATATACACTCAAAGACCTTTCTGAAAAGTGCTCACACGCCTCAAACGGAGTCACGGTTTGCAAAATATGACCTTTACAAAATCATGTTTCATGCAGTTTTTATAGTGACGGGTTTCACCCAAAACGACACCATTTCGACCCAATACGAACCACAACACTCTTAAGTGACTAAATTCAGTTTATACACATTAATATATATATATATATATATATATATATATATATATATATATATATATATATATATATATATATATATATATATATATATATATATATATATATGACTCTTTTTAACAATCAAAATCATATTTATCAACATCAACATTTAGTTTAGGCATTTCATGAAACACTTCATGTGCAAGGTACACTTTCTTGACAATCTTGAACTCAAAATCAACAACTCTTGCTCAACAACAATAATGATCATAAAAACCAAGATAAAAGACTCTAAATTCGTCATCCAAAACCCTAGACACCAAATTAGGGTTAACACACCCAATCATGACCCAAACCCCCCAAATTTCTCAAGAAATGTGGTTTACAACCCACTACTTGCTCAAACCCTCAATCAAACCCGAAATCAAAGCATAAATTCGAGTTAGGGTTCTTACCAAATATGAAGATGATGACAAGGAAGCTGAAATTGATACATGCAACCACTCTTAGATGATAGTTGAGACCCTAATTGCAATAATCCAAAGTATGAAGACTTGATTCCACCAAAATCACATGATTCTTACACTTTCTCACTCTAATTTTGTCACTCTCTCTCTAGAATATGGGAGTGAATTTCTAGAAGCTGTTAGAGCTGGAAATTGAGCTCTCAAGATTGATTTTGATGGTCAAAAATGTTTTTGGGCATTTTACACTTTTCGTCCCTCAATTTACAAAAGCTGCCAGACCCCACTTTAACTCGTACTTGGCCCGTTTCCCGTCAATCGGGGCACAATTTTGAAAAACTTAAAACATGAAAGTTATCACATATTTAATTACGAACTCCTAGGTTTTTGAATCACCTCAATCCGAGAAAATATGTGCAAGTTATGCTTGTTTTACGAAACAGCTCCGAAATACTTATCATCGACAAGTTAACCATTTAGCACCTCGACTTAGCATTCTTAGCCCGTGACCACCAATACTTATTATTATTAAAAAAAAATATTTTAAGTCACATCTAACATCTCGAAACATCTCGATCGCCTTCGGCATTATTAAATGATATATAAAAATATAATAAAATAATACTCTGAAATTTCGGGATGTTACACTATGATCAACTTAATCAACTCAAACTCAATGTGCATAGTGTTTATGTTTGAAGTGATATTGAAGATAAGGTAAAGAATATAAACACAAGGATTTATAGTGGTTCAGGTGGATGTTAATTAATCCACCTTAATCCACTCCTCGATACTCCTTATCGCGAGTTTACTTCAACAAGCCTTTTCTCTAAACCCGGTGGAGATCCGATTTATAAATCTTATACGCCTAGTAGACAACACATCTAATCTTTCTAACTCTTCATAACATTACTTCTAACTTAGATCAACTTGTCTTCACCTTGGAAAAGTATTGATTCCCAATGGAATTAATCAACCTCCTAATTCCCTTTAAGGAAGATGATCCCTAAGCTAGCTAATGCTTCTAGTACTAAGTACAAGTGTGACACCCCCAAATAGGGCCTGGGGTATTTGTGTCTAATTATATCAAATCGCAGTTGTATAAACGAGAACGACTCTACACGAGACGTTTTGTTGAGTTTTGCAACGGAAGATAAATATGTCTTTAATTGATATGATATGTAATGAAGACTCCAAGCATAGCAAACAATCATCATCAAAGCAGTAGATATACAGCGAAAGCAATATTTAAGTACCTGAAAATAAACATGCTTAAAAAGGTCAACACGAGATTGAGTGAGTTCATAGGTTTGTAATAAATAATGATTTTAGTAATAGATATAGACCACAAGATTTAATAAAGTAGATCTCGCAGATCCAAAAGTTGATCTCCCGCAGGATCAAAAGTTATGCCAGTGCGTGATATTTAGACTAAACGTTGTTTGCCCCATGACAAGTTGTTCTGTCCTTGTCGTTTAATTTCATTATCAATTAATACAAAGACTTAGTCAAATGTATCGGGGACGTTACTCCCGATAGGCCTATCCCCAATAATTAAGAATGCCGCAGCAATTAAAAATATCACTGTAGGGACTTAGTCGGACATAGCAGGGTATAGCATAGTTTTAACAGTTGGTACTGATATTTAGACTAGACTTTCAAGTTTGCCCCGTAACAAGTTATCGTTTATACTTGTTGGTTGGGACTTGCTGGTCATAGCCCAACATATCACAGTTTAATAGTTGGTACTTGTATTTAGACTAGACTTTCAAGTTTGCCCCGTAACAAGTTATCGTTTATACTTGTCGGTTGGGGACTTGCTGGTCATAGCCCAACATATCACAGTTTAATAGTTGATACGTGTAAAACAGTTATAAAAGTTGCGCATGTATTCTCAGCCCAAAAATATAGATAAAAAGGGAGCAGATGAAACTCACGAAAAATCAGTTTTAGTATTTGTATTCATTTCATAAAAACAGTTATAAAAGTAGCGCATGTATTCTCAGCCCAAAAATGTAAAGAGTAAAAGGGAGCATATGAAAACTCACGATACTGATACGATAGTTTGTAGTAAATTTGTGTATGATGGTACTGAACAAGTGTGGAGTTGTCCTCGGATTCACGAACCTATATCAAGTTTATATATTAAAATCTATAATTGTAATTGAGCACGTTTATATGTAGTATTACTAATAATATGCTTGTTATATTATATGTTATTTTAAAATAGTGAATTAAATATATTTATAGGATATATTTTAAATAGATAAGTAATGTTTATTATAAAAATATAAACATACTTATATTATAAGTTTTAAACTAGTATTTATAATATTAATAGTTATAAATAAAAATTGTATCTTTTTATGATAATAATAATAATAACTTAAATGAAATTTTAAAAAAGCTTGTAACTTTAATTAAAATGATACTTTTAATAAGATGATAATAGTAATAATAATGCTAAATATGATAATAATAATCGTAATAATAACACAGTTTTAATAATAATAAAATGTTATATGTTAATAATAATAATAATAATAATACTAAATGATACTAATACTTAGTAGTAGTAATAATAATAATAATAATAATAATAATAATAATAATAATAATAATAATAATAATAATAATAATAATAATAATGAGAAGGAAACTACCTTATATAGCTTTTTCCAAAAATTTGCCCAAGACGGGACTCGAACCCATGACCTCTCGCTCACACGAAACACACCCAAACCATTACACTCTATCTGTTTTTCTGTTTTAAATCCGTAAACTGAAATATATATAACCTGACTTCAGTTTACTTGTTCTTCTTCTTCTTCCTAATTCACTCAACAAAACCAAATCAACACTTTTACAGGTTTGAATTTAGACATGGACTTCAAAACGAATCTTAACCAACCTGAGTTGGATTATTTAGTTAAATCGTACAAAGCAAAAAAAAAAAAAATGAATTCAGCTTGCTGCTGCTGTTGTAGTTTTTAGAAAAAAAAAATTCACGATTTCAATTTTGAGAATTTTTTAGACAAAGGTTATAAAACTAATTATGTTTCAAATCATCCCTAGTAACTATCTAAATTATCAATTTAGCTGAAAACATTAAAAATGTAAACGAATTTCGTGATGAACCAAACGGTTGACTTTTTAATTTGAAGGTTTGACTCGAAAATTCGTAAGCAATATTAGGAATTAGAACTTGAAATTTTGTGGAAAGTTTGAGTACGTGATTCCTAACAACACTGCAATTATAGATTTTGTAATGGGATTCGTTTATGAAGTTTTTGAAAAATGGAACAAACACAGAGATATATCGAGCTTTTAATGGTTTTTCTGTTTTTATTTCTAATTTGTAGAGCTCTACAGCCATTATATAATACTAACGATGTTGCAATTCGTACGTGTAAAGCAGTAATTTCTGTTATTTAATGATAATGGTGTCGACTTGATCTCACGATTAAGAACAGAGAAAGAAAAAAATAAAAAAAAAAATAAAAGCAGATAAAAATATAAAAATAATAATAAAGCAGATGATTCATGATTAATAAAACAGATAATGCAGATTAATAGTTGACCTAATTTAGGTATTAGGTTTCCTGTCTATTTTTTTTAAATATTTATATCTGTATTCTTTTAATAATATTAATAAACATAATAATAAAAATGCTTATAATAATACTAAAATTAATAATAATATTAATGATATTAATAATGTCAAAATAATACTAATTAATAATAATTATGTTAACAATATTAATAATAGTATTAATAAGATACTAGTAATAAAAAAAATGATAAATAAGTTTAATAACAAAAATGATAATAATAATACTAACAATAATACTAACTAATAATAATAATGAAGATATTACTAATATTAACAATAATGATAATAATATTAGTAATGATATTACTCTTTATAATAATAACAATAATACTAGAAATGATAATAATATTACAATTTAAATGTATCACATTTCATTATATATTGCAAATAATATAACTAATACTGATATTAATAATAATAAAAGTAATGATATTATAAAGTTTTACATTTTTAGTTATAACAATTAAGTCGTATTATTCAAGTTTTAAAATTATCTGTTCGTGAATCGTCGGAATTCGTTCAAAGTTAAATGAAGTCATGTAGAGGTTTTGTTTAAATTTTATCGAAAATTTTCCGGGTTGTTATAGTACCTACCCATTAAAAGAAATTTCGTCCCGAAATTTAGTTGTTGCCATCAGTCGGCGTTGTCTGTAAACAGGTGAGGATATTTTCGTTTTAATTGGTCTTCACGTTCCCAAGTATACTCGGGGCCTTGCATGAAATCCAACGGATAGAATATTGTTTTGTTTCAAGAGTTTATATCATACGAATCATAATTTCTACAGGTTCTTTTATGAAGTGCATTTTATCATTAATGCGGTGGTAATTCAAAGGAATAATGAGAGTGTCATTTGACTATGTTATCCTCAATGGGATGATGGTGCTATACAAGCATTTCAGTAAACTGAACAAATGAAATGTGTTATGAATAGTATCGAGCTCATTTAAAATCTTGAGCGTTTATGCCACAATATTAGGGCGGACAAGTATAGAGTAGTTTATGAAAATTTATAGTTATGAAATTTGATAGATATCATCATTGTTTACAACAAGAATATTGTAATGATGAATATAAGTTGAAATATAAAGTTTTATCACTATTGAATAATATGGATAAAACGATTCGATTATAGGAAGCGTATAAACAAAGCTATCGTAAAAGAGTGAATGAGAAAATTAAATGTTCGCCTTAACTTTTGACGTAGTCACGATTGATTTCCGGATTTCAAGGAATTAAAGAAATCTTCGGAATTTTTATAAGATTTGATTCTCCGATAATTACGGAAATTAAGATTTTCTTTAATTAAATATGGTGAATTGCCTCGATTGTTGTGTTTGGAATTTTTGCTATAAATTAGCTTCTTCCGTTTCATTATCTTCACCACTTCTATACTTTCTCAATTCATACTTCCAAAAGTTTTGTTAATATGCTCAATCCAGTTCTTGTTCTTGACCTTATATTGGTTATAGCCACAATCTTCCTTCTTTTCCAACTCCTACCAGAGGAGTCTGTTTACTTCTACTATGCTCTAGGGTTTATTGTGTTTTTAGTCCTCCCGTGTCTTTATATTGCTATACGCATTGATATACACGGTTTGTAATTTTGGTGTCGTTATCGGGCTTTATATTTTCCCTTATATGTCAAAGCTCTTTGCCTTTTTGTTCTCCTCTCGACTCTAAGTAAAGCGAGTAATGGTCCAGAATTCATAGGTATGAAGTTTCGAATGGACCTACTGTTCTAAGCGTAATATCACGATTTGATTTGGTAAATTACCAGAATTGCTGAGAATAGAACTATCAAGAATATATTTTCTTGATATGTTCAGAGATTTAGTAGAATATAAGAGTCGTGTAACATGGAAAATGATGATTATAAAGTCTATGAATCATCATCTTCCATTAAAAATTTAGCATGACTTACTGTAATATAATCAGGTTGGCCTGACGTCATTATATTATACTAACTCATGCTTTAATTCCCAACACTACTTCAAATCATTCATAATATAAACTTGAATTTTACAGAATATAAAAACTAAAACAGTTTCCTTTATGATGTGATAAAGATATCGCAAAGAGATAATTAATTGCGGACAAGAATTGTTATAAAGATATCTTCAGAAATATAGAGGATATTTATAACGAAAGATACGGTGATATCTTAGAATTTCTAAGATCCAATGACGAGGATAATTCTTTTGTTTCCTCTGCATTTAATGCTACCATATCTGAATCATTGGTTATCAATCCGAGATGGTTTTAAGAAATTTTATTTTTAGATGATTAAACGCTGATTGTAATCGTTAACAGATCTAATGGTTAACGAATAGGCGTTGTTGATTTCGAAAGTAATGAATGATAATTTCGGTGGTTTGATGTGATAATTCATTGCAGAATACAAATGAATATAATTCGTGAATGTAGTGATCTTTAGGAAAATAACACCTGTTAAAGCTTTACTTGAATTCTGATATGTTAATTTCAGAATGTGTAATTAAATTGGTATGAAAATGATTGTGTATCACTGTGAAGGTAGTGCGTATAATTAATGATTTATGAATCGAAATTGAAGAATGTACAGTGTATTAATGTGAGATGTAAATATTTCTCTGGTATTACCTACCCGTTAAAATATTTTCACAATTAACAGTTTGTACAACAGAATTTACAATCTTTATGAAGATATATGTTCATATATGTATTCTTAATGAGTTAATATATATTGAACTCATCAGATTTGCAGTTTGGAACGAGAGTAAATAATCTCCAAAACCTTAGAGATTTCATAATTGTTGCGAAATATTTCGCTAATGAAGTTATGAATCAATACATTCATCGTTACACTTGATTCATTTTGAAATGGAGTTTATTGTGTTGAAGCAGTGATTAACAATTGTTAAGTCATTAACGAAAGGTGTACATCATAGCATATTAGTGATATGAATTTACCAAGTAGTACATACTAGTTGAGATTCACACGTAATTGCTTAGTACGACAAGATTTATTATTGTTCCAAATCATATATATATAAGGTATACATATATAATTCTTTACGAAGAATGAGTCAATACATCTTATCTCATTATTATTAATATTCCTTGGTATCTATGGGCGTATGATGTTGATATTTGAGGTACTGAGTGTGATGTTGAGGCGTGGGATGCGGATGTTGTTCTTGATGAAGCTGATGTTGTTAGTGGTGATGTTGATGGTACTGATGGTACTGGTGGTGATGCTGGTTATGCTGCTGGTGCTGCTGCTAGTGTTCGTAGGTTTCGCACCATATTCTCCAGAGCCACTACTCGAGCGCGAAGCTCGTTGACTTCTTCTATTATTCCGGGATGATTGGTGGTTGGAACAAGGGGGTGAATAAGATCTAGAATCTTTGATATTATATATTCGTGATGGGATACCCTGGAAAGAAGAGAGAAAATAGTGTTTCGGACTGGTTCGCCGGTAAGTGCTTCAGGTTCTTCGCCAAGAGGTGAATTTGATTGGTGGAAGGGATCACCTTCTTCTTGCCTCCACTGATTGAGTCGGCTACGAACCCATCCCCGATTCATCCAGAATAGATGATGGCTGATTGGTTCGTTTGTTCCGGTTACGCTGCCGTGGGAGCTTGAAGAGTTTGAGAAATTCATATTATATGTTTGGAATAGGGTTTGATATGAAATGGGTATTGAATACTGAATGATATATTAGTCTCCTTGAATATGTATTTATAGCAAAAAGATTTCCGTAATTTACGGAGGAAATTTAGGAAAAGTGGTAGACAAAGTTTACTGGGATAGACATGATAAGATATGATAAGATATGATGTGTCATCCATTTATGTAATAATGGTGGTATGACATGTTGAGATTATAAATAATAAGTTTGTAATCAAATATTGATTAAAGAATTTCAATTCGTATACTGTGATAACCCAGTGACATTTTTTAGTTCGCAAACCGATGCATAAAGGCATAAGATACGTGAGTGTTTGGAGTAGCAGGAGCTTGTGGATGAATCATTATCTTCAATAACATAAGGGTGTATAGAAGTTTGATAAATCTGATAGGTTAAAAAAAATTTAAGTGGAATAAAGATGAATATGATATAAACGAAACACTTTATTTTATTGAAGCTTTAAACAAGCCTTCTTATTACACGATCTGGAGATAGAAATAGTTTAAGGCCTAGCCTTTACATAGATAGAAAATAGAAAAAATAACTAGGAAATATTAAGATTAAAGTAGTCTTCATATTTCTTCTTCTCGTCCTCAACCGCTTTCATAAACTTCTCAAACTTGTCGTTCTTCTCCTTTTGTTCCTCATAAAAATACTCAAGGTTATCATAAAGATTGAAAACATCATTGTTGATTACATGATACATGTAGTCCCTCATAGAAAGTTGACTATTCATGTGGTCTTCCTCCATCTTAAATTTAATGTCAACATCTTCTCTCAAATAGGCAAGCGATTGTTTTCCCCGGCGGGTATTGCGTTCTTCATCATCCTTTACTTTCATCACCTTCTCCATCACTTTTTCTGTGTTATACTTTACAAGTTCTTCTAGCCTTTCAGTTCGAGTTTCGAAGGATTTTATGATGATCTCTTTCAAGATTTTGTTTTCTTTCTCTAGGTTATTTAGACGTGCCTCTATCTGAGCGATGTTTTCACGAGATGGTGAGCTAGCCCTTCATCAGCAGTATTGGTTTCGGTTTGCTTTCTCTTTAGAGATAAGTTTTTAGATGATTCATCAATAGGCTCTTTTTCGGGCTCGTAGCCTGAGTAGTCACCATTGTAGTTAGGAAGGCTTTGAATAGCTTCCCATTCAGAAGTACTCGTTGGTTTGTATACCGGTGAATGATTAGAGCCAGAGTCAGCAGAATCAACAGGTATCGCATTTGAATGTGGTGGCATAATTGGAGAGTAGACAGAATTCTCTGATTGGCTCGGCATTCTAAGAAATATTAAAGAATTTAATAAGCATAGTTTCTAAGGCATAGTGTAGCATTTAACAGTTAAAGGCAACAATTAAAGGCACTATGGTCAAGGAAAGTTGTAGTCCTACATTGCTAAGGTACCTAATTGTATAAGGCACACATAAAATGAAATCCTGGTTCTCTACAACAACCTGCTCTGATACCAATCTGTGACACCCCCAAATAGGGCCTGGGGTATTTGTGTCTAATTATATCAAATCGCAGTTGTATAAACGAGAACGACTCTACATGAGACGTTTTGTTGAGTTTTGCAGCGAAAGATAAATATGTCTTTAATTGATATGATATGTAATGAAGACTCCAAGCATAGCAAGCAATCATCATCAAAGCAGTAGATATACATCAGAAGCAATATTTAAGTACCTGAAAATAAACATGCTTAAAAAGGTCAACACGAGGTTGAGTGAGTTCATAGGTTTGTAATAAATAATGATTTTAGTAATAGATATAGATCACAAGATTTAATAAAGTAGATCTCGCAGATCCAAAAGTTGATCTCCCGCAGGATCAAAAGTTATGCCAGTGCGTGATATTTAGACTAAACGTTGTTTGCCCCGTGACAATTTGTTCTGTCCTTGTCGTTTAATTTCATTATCAAGTAATACAAAGACTTAGTCAAATGTATCGGGGACGTTACTCCCGATAGGCCTATCCCCAATAATTAAGAATGCCGCAGCAATTAAAAATAACACTGTAGGGACTTAGTCGGACATAGCCGGGTATAGCATAGTTTTAACAGTTGGTACTGATATTTAGACTAGACTTTCAAGTTTGCCCCATAACAAGTTATCGTTTATACTTGTCGGTTGGGACTTGCTGGTCATAGCCCAACATATCACAGTTTAATAGTTGGTACTTGTATTTAGACTAGACTTTCAAGTTTGCCCCGTAACAAGTTATCGTTTATACTTGTCGGTTGGGGACTTGCTGGTCATAGCCCAACATATCACAGTTTAATAGTTGATACGTGTAAAACAGTTATAAAAATTGCGCATGTATTCTCACCCCAAAAATATAGATAAAAAGGGAGCAGATGAAACTCACGAAAAATTAGTTTTAGTATTTGTATTCATTTCATAAAAACAGTTATAAAAGTAGCGCATGTATTCTCAGCCCAAAAATGTAAAGAGTAAAAGGGAGCATATGAAAACTCACGATACTGATACGATAGTTTGTAGTAAATTTGTGTATGATGGTACTGAACAAGTGTGGAGTTGTCCTCGGATTCACGAACCTATATCAAGTTTATATATTAAAATCTATAATTGTAATTGAGCACGTTTATATGTAGTATTACTAATAATATGCTTGTTATATTATATGTTATTTTAAAATAGTGAATTAAATATATTTATAGGATATATTTTAAATAGATAAGTAATGTTTATTATAAAAATATAAACATACTTATATTATAAGTTTTAAACTATTATTTATAATATTAATAGTTATAAATAAAAATTGTATCTTTTTATGATAATAATAATAATAACTTAAATGAAATTTTAATAAAGCTTGTAACTTTAATTAAAATGATACTTTTAATAAGATGATAATAGTAATAATAATGCTAAATATGATAATAATAATCGTAATAATAACACAGTTTTAATAATAATAAAATGTTATATGTTAATAATAATAATAATAATACTAAATGATACTAATACTTAGTAGTAATAATAATAATAATAATAATAATAATAATAATAATAATAATAATAATAATAATAATAATAATAATAATAATAATAATAATAATGAGAAGGAAACTACCTTATATAGCTTTTTCCAAAAATTTGCCCAAGACGGGACTCGAACCCATGACCTCTCGCTCACACGAAACACACCCAAACCATTACACTCTATCTGTTTTTCTGTTTTAAATCCGTAAACTGAAATATATATAACCTGACTTCTGTTTACTTGTTCTTCTTCTTCTTCCTAATTCACTCAACAAAACCAAATCAACACTTTTACAGGTTTGAATTTGGACATGGACTTCAAAACAAATATTAACCAACCTGACTTGGATTATTTAGTTAAATCGTACAAAGCAAAAAAAAAAAAATGAATTCAGCTTGCTGCTGCTGTCGTAGTTTTTAGAAAAAAAAAATCACGATTTCAATTTTGAGAATGTTTTAGACAAAGGTTATAAAACTAATTATGTTTCAAATCATCCCTAGTAACTATCTAAATTATCAATTTAGCTGAAAACATTAAAAATGTAAACGAATTTCGTGATGAACCAAACGGTTGACTTTTTAATTTGAAGGTTTGACTCGAAAATTCGTAAGCAATATTAGGAATTAGAACTTGAAATTTTGTGGAAAGTTTGAGTACGTGATTCCTAACAACACTGCAATTATAGATTTTGTAATGGGATTCGTTTATGAAGTTTTTGAAAAATGGAACAAACACAGAGATATATCGAGCTTTTAATGGTTTTTCTATTTTTATTTCTAATTTGTAGAGCTCTACAGCCATTATATAATACTAACGATGTTGCAATTCGTACGTGTAAAGTAGTAATTTCTGTTATTTAATGATAATGGTGTTGACTTGATCTCACGATTAAGAACAGAGAAAGAAAAAAAAATAAAAGCAGATAAAAATATAAAAATAATAATAAAGCAGATGATTCATGATTAATAAAACAGATAATGCAGATTAATAGTTGACCTAATTTAGGTATTAGGTTCCTGTCTATTTTTTTTTAATATTTATATCTGTATTCTTTTAATAATATTAATAAACATAATAATAAAAATGCTTATAATAATACTAAAATTAATAATAATATTAATGATATTAATAATGTCAAAATAATACTAATTAATAATAATTATGTTAACAATATTAATAATAGTATTGATAAGATACTAGTAATAAAAAAAATGATAAATAAGTTTAATAACAAAAATGATAATAATAATACTAACAATAATACTAACTAATAATAATAATGAAGATATTACTAATATTAACAATAATGATAATAATATTAGTAATGATATTACTCTTAATAATAATAAAAATAATACTAGAAATGATAATAATATTATAATTTAAATGTATCACATTTCATTATATATTGCAAATAATATAACTAATACTGATATTAATAATAATAAAAGTAATGATATTATAAAGTTCTACATTTTTAGTTATAACAATTAAGTCGTATTATTTCAAGTTTTAAAATTATCTGTTCGTGAATCGTCGGAAGTCGTTCAAAGTTAAATGAAGTCATGTAGAGGTTTTGTTTAAATTTTATCGAAAATTTTCTGGGTTGTTATAACAAGATACACCATGTTGGTTGAATGTTGGTTAATGAACTAAACGACAAAGTTAAGTATGATGATTAACCAAAGAATATGTTTTGATGATGACACATACATATGCATAAGTGATGACCGACATATTAACATAAAATACGCAAGGTCACTAATCCATAATTTATCTTGCAAATGACCAAGTCAAACATAGCTTAAAGAATGGAATTAAAGATCAGTAAAATACACGGTCAAGGTACGGTCGACCGCATACCCAGCTGTAGAACCTCAAACTGAATTGCAACGCCATTTTATGAAAACAAGTTGCACGGTCGCCACCACGGTCAACTGCAGTGCGACCGCAGTTTTCTCTGTCACCACTTTTGACCAAATTAAGTTTGACTAGTTCCCGACATCTATAATTCATGAAACCATTCTCAACATGCTTAGAATAGATGCCCTCTCCATACTCAATTGAGTTTTGGTCATAAAAATACTAATTGTGGTTAATTACGTCTAATGGCATCTTAATGACAAATTAACCAAGATTAGGCATAACACATAAGTGTTAAACAAAAACTTGTGATCTTAAATCTTATCTAGACATCCTTAGTATGATCATCAAGTACCAATACACTTAAGCTAACATCACTAGAACAATAATTACTATTAAAGATGACTTGGTGATTAATTAAGGCTAAATGAAGAACAATGCTTTCAAGTGTAACTAGTAAAGACTTGTAATCCTAAAATACACTTAGATACATTTAGGATGATCACCAAGTCCTAACTAGAGATTGCTCTTCCCTTGTGCATGTGTTGGACATTAATGTGTGCTTACACATTAATCATGCAATATGTTATATTGCAAGTAAGCTTGTTAAAAGCTTAAATTATAAGTTGTGCAAATATCTATATGATTGATCTTAGAGTAACTATCTCTTGCTATGTGTGTGTATTACTTGCTACTTGCTAATATGTTTAATACTCATAAATTTTTCAACTTAATTAATATACTTGCTATGTGCTTACTAGTTAGAATATTAGGATTCAAGTAACTAGCCTACTCCAATAAATTAAATGTAAAATGGTTCACAATGAAATTATGGTCAATTGTTTATTTGGTCTTGTCTAAGTAACAAGTTGTGATTGCTTATTCAAATATGACTTAATTTTGATGTCTCTACACACTTAATGATTATCTTAGAAAGACATCATTCAATTAATCTCTACCTAATCTTAAAATGAACATGACTTGTGATTAATTGAAACTAGGAAGTTAATGACATATTGACTAGTCGTTAGAATTGAACCAAATGCATTAATGTAACTAACTAAGTCTTGACCAAACTGAGATTTCCCAAAATATCAATCAAGACACTTCTCCAAGCTATTGGAGTGTTATGTCACTTTCACTCTTGCAGGTGCTAGATGGAGTAAAGGTGCCAAAATGTGGTGTTCAAATTTGAGTCAAACGGCAATACAATGGATACACATTTTGGAATGGAGCACACACGGTCGAACCACGATCGACCGTTCTGGCAACCGTGTGTCAACGGCTATTTTTTGAATCCTACTATAAAAGGCAAGCATTGAAGAGCATTTGAAGCTGATCCTCTTGCATATTTCAAAAGCTTATTTCCAGAGATCACAAGTGCTCTAATTACTACTCAAATGCGATCAAGTAAGAGAAGATTCTATGATCTTATAGATATAGAATTTGGTTGTTGTAAACTTACTAATCAAAATCATTAATCTTGTGAGTTTACTTAGTGTAATGTATGTTCTAGTATTGTCTTAGGATCATCATTGCAAAGTGTATAAGTCTTGTTACTTCAATTAGTAGAAGCATAGGCTAGCTTAGTGATCTACTTCCTTAAAGGGACTTAGAAAGTTGATTAATATTATTTGGAGATTAATACTTGTCCAAGGTGAAGACAAGTTGATCTAGGTTGGAGTTGATCTTTCAAAGGGACAGAAAGATTAGGTTTGTTGTCTACCAAAGAAGTTGAAGACTTGTAAATCGGATATCCATCGGGTTTGGAGAAAAGTGCTTAGTGAAGCCAGAAATCCCGATTAGTGTAATCGGGGAATGGATTAAGGTGTATTAGTTAACATCCACCCGAACCACTATAAATCCTTGTGTCTATGTTCTTTACATTACTTTATTCATCATTTTGAACATATACACTATACACATCAAGTTTGAGTTGAATTGGTTGATCATAATTAATCGAATTTGGTGATCAATCGAAAAATTGTTAAAAACGTTTTAAGTAACTATTCACCATCCTCTAGTTACTTAAAATTGGTATCAGAGCGGTTGCTCAAATCATTGCTCTATAAATGTTTTTGAAAGTATCAAAATTCGTTTTATGCAAAAACTTGAGTCAACGATTCTCGAATCAACTCAAACTATGGGATAATTGGAAGAATTGGTGAAAGAAGCACCAATCTTTGATAAGGTAGATATTGATGTGTAGAAATTGAGATTGTGACTTATCTCAAATCCAAGAATTACTACTTGTGGAGAATAATCAAAGTAGGAGGCTTTGTTCCACAAGCAAGTTCAAGATTAGTGAAGTCAACATTTCAAAACAGTGTTGTCATGAAACAATTTGATGCAATTTCACTACTTCATGAAGTTCTTCCTAATGAAGAAAGAATAAAGATAATTTCATATGAAAATGCAAAGGAATGTTGGGATTCACTATGCTCTTAAGAAGAAGAAAATTCTAGGAGTTTAAAGGGTAAATGGGTAAGGAAGAATTTGGAGAAGCTTGGAGACTTTCAAGAAAAGGGTATGATGTAAATGAAGATTTTCGTCTCATGAGTTCTTGGAATGATATTAATCAAGATGGTCAAAGTGAAGAAGAAGTTGAATCTCCTTTCAAAGAAGATGATGTCTCAAGCATGGATTGTAATGAGGTACATGTATTCTATCCTTCTAATTATGAAGAATTGTTAGATGATTACAAGACTATTAAATTTGTGTATGATAGTAGTCGTGACAAAGTAAAACTTTTAGAAAAGGAATTACCCAAAGTTAGACAACTTAACAAAGTTTTAATTGATGAAAACAACACTTTGAAAAGAAAACTTGAAATAATGATTATTTATGATTCATCAAAAGACAAACTTGAAATGAATGTGTGTCACGACTCCAGCAAACGCAAATCATGTAATCAAAGTCCATTGTCTATTATTAGAAGAATTGAGAACATGGAAAAAATGGACCAACATAGCAATTCAATGGTAGGGATAAGTCAAGGATTGGGTAATCTTAAAATCAATCAAAACCAATGATCAAAATGCTAATGTGAATAACCTTTTCAAAAAGACTTTGAATTAATGAAAGTTTTTTTTTTTTTTACAAATGCAAAATTGTTTTTGAAAAATGATTTTAAAAGATTATTGAAGGAAGTTTACTTGTATTAGAATTGTGTGTTTGTGTGAAACTATTAATTGCATGCTAAATACAAGATTGATGCGTTTTGTGTATAATATGTGTATAATTGAATATATATATATATATATATATATATATATATATATATATATATATATATATATATATATATATATATATATATATATACATATATGGTATATTACGTGTCATTAATGATTAAACATCGAAAGGATGTGATCATTCAATGTTAGGAAAAGAAAACTTGTCCTCAAGTATTCTATAGAACCTAAGAATCGTCAAAATGCGCTCAAAAAAAGAAGAAGTGAAGAAGTTGGTGATCGGAAGAATCCACGGCTGAATCACGGCTGACCGCATACTCGATCGCAGATTCCTGTTTTGTACGTCTGAAAACTCTCTCACGGCTAACACCACGGTCGACCGTGCTACGACCGTGCATGTTCTGATTCCGTTTTAAATTAAATAAAACCCTCACTTTTTGTTTCATTCAAATTCACTTCAAAACACACACTTTCCACACGGCTGAGCAGAACGACCGCACGAAGAAGAACACGCATTCCTTCAATCTCAATTCCTACTTTTGGTATGATTAATCCTTGCTTTCCTAGCATTCAATTGTGTTTGTATGATGAACTAGGGTTATGAAGAAACCCTTACTAGAATGAATCAAAACTCAAATTGATGCAAACAATCAAAATTGTTCTTGAAGAACAACTTAGAAATGATTGTAGTAATGAATATCTATGCATTGATTTAAACTTGAACAATTCTAGGGTTCATTATACATCTAGGTTAAATTTTCATAGAATCATTGTTCATATGATATAAATGACATTGTTGCAATTTGAGTGTAATAATGTTAGATGTCAAAACATGTGTTGATGATGATCTCAAAAGTCTAAGAACACATATGAACTTTGTGAAAATCACAATCTAGTTGCAAACTCATTAACACTAATGAAGAGTGAAAATGTGAAGAACATTAACATCAAAACATCTAAGTATTGATGATAATTAAAGTTTGCAAAACTTGTTGCCTATAGTTGAATTAAACACTTTGGATTAATTTGAAGTATCATTGTGTAGAAAATGGCCAGAGGAAAGGGCAAGAACGTTGCCACAAAAAGAAAAGACTCATATGATCCACCATCGGATCCTGAAGAGAGAATTGCTTACAACATTGAATTTCTAACAGGCAGAAAAATCGCTGAAGGAAGAAGAGTTGCTCACACTCAAATGCCTGAAATGGAAATCCTTTCTTACTCTGAACGATCTTATTTATCCTTCACTCATTCGAGAATTCTACGCTAACTTCAACTTCGTGAATGATGAAGTATTCTTCAATCTTCTGGGCATTAATTATCGTTATCCATTCAAGGATTTTGGGATTATGCTAGATGTTCCCACCGATGGTGAAAAATTCTACAATAGGCAACATGATCTATCAAATCTTCCTGACTTCATTTCAGACAAAACTCCTCTGATCGATACGCTTTGCAAGGATGATGCTCCTAGAGCTGAAATTAAGAAATCTGGTGTACAAGGAAAACACCTTCGTCATGAATATGACATCTGGAACAAAATCATCATCTACAACATCTATTGAAAATCCAGTAATCACTCAAATGTCCATGCCACTCAATTCACTCTAATGTGGTGCTTAAAAAATGACATCAAAGTAAACATGGCCTATCTCATGGCATCAAGGATGAATGGAATTATCACATAAACCACTTGTGCATACCCTACGGTTCGCATCTCAATAAAGTGTTTGACTATTTGGGTGTCACAAGTGATAACCTTCGTCAATCCACTCTTGCCATATTCAAAGGACCAAAAATTTCAGAAGTAACCACTCGCAAACGAAAAAGAACGACTAGTGAAGCAGGAACCAGTAGAGAAAATATTGTGATGCCTGACAGCGAAGACGAAGAGGATGATGAACAAATTCAATAATTAAGGATGATGGCAAAAATGGACAAAATCTACAAGGAACAAATCAAGAACCTCAAAAAGGAGTTAAAAATTGTGAAGATGATGAAGGGGGTAATAAAGAAGTTGACCTACAAGACAAGCGATACGGAGGATGACAACTCAAGTGCGTCAACCTAAGAAATCCTTGAAGTAGCTTAATTATGTTGTGTAATGTGTAAGACTATTATGCTATGAATCTATAGTTGAATGTAGACATGATGCATTTGAATATTGTAATGCCTTAATCTGTTCAAAATGACCTGCTCAAAAATATAAGATGTTAAACAACTTGAAAATATGTTGCTGACAAAATGCGGTCGCAGTCATGGTTGACCGTGATCTTAACCGCAGATTGACTGCAATTCATTGAAGTTTCATTAAATGTACACCAATAGCAAATCAATATCACTATTACAAACAATATCCAAATGCAATCAAATTTAACTCCAACTTTAAAATTCTTGAACAAAACAATTACTCAAAATGGATGTAAACCCTTCACGTAAGGTTCCTTAAATTGAGAAATCTCAAAGAACATCTTGCACCCCAAAGCAATGAGTTCTTCAAAACCCTTTGTCTTCTCAAACTCCAAACATCACTCAAATCTCAAAATGTCAAAAGTTCTCAACAAACTTCCATGTGATGAAAAGAAGAACTCTCAAGATGATTCAAGACATATCCAAGAAGAACATGAAGTGTTCTATGATTATCCTACTCTTTAATGAGAGTTTGACAAAATTGGATGGGGATCATTTCTCTCACTCAAAACCTACACATTTCCTTCATTTGTCAAACAATTTTATTCAAAGTTTGAATTTACCACTGACCGAAAGGTAAAATTCACTCTTTTAACCAAGAGCATGTGATGACGCTCGAGCGATTTGGTTATATCCTTAGAGTGCCAACAAAAGGAGCTGAGTTTTATGATACTAAGAATCATATACAACTCCTTCCCAAGTTCATTCCAAGAAGAGAACTAACCTCACTATTCATTGATCTTGAACTCAAGCTAAGTACTCTCTGTCAAAAAGGTGTTTTTGACTGCGATATTCGAGCGAAATATGGGACATGTAAAACGATCATAAGTCACAACATTTTCTTCATAAAAGAAGGTGACGATCAAATGTCCATGACTGAACTTGGACTCATGTGGTGCCTAACCAAGTCCATACCAGTAAATCTTGTCTTTATAATGGCTTCAAGGATGCAAGATCTCAAACAAGATCTTACGCAACCTTATCCATATGGTCGCCGTTTGACGCTTTTGTTCAAGCATCTCAATGTATTGACCTTCACATCCTCTTCAGGAAACAAATGCATCATCACCCATGCGTAATTCCATAAAGGGTTGCTTTCAAGCATCTTAGGATAAATGACTTGCTGTATTTTCCATGTATATTTTCATATATGCATAACTATATTTCTTGTTTGTTATGAATAAAATGTGTGCTTGTTATGTTTTAATAAATATTTTCCATCGTGCACAATTTAAGGGGGAGTTTTTGTAACGACCCAACTTTTTCAACTTGCTTTTGTGCTTTGTACTTTCAAGAAACTGCGTATTTATGTGTACTGAGCTAGTTTATGCTTTGGGATCCTATTTCATGATAATTACTTTCGTTAATATCTTACAACGTGCTATTAAGTGTGTAATCACTTAACTTGATCCCCGAAAGCTTTTACGACCGTTAGTGTCACTTGACGTTTGAAACGAGCTATGTATTTTGGTACATGTTTAACCTTGGTCATAATCTGAATATTATGACTACGTATACTAATTGTTATTTCCTAATAATAATTACTTGAGTTTTTGGATGCTTAATTACGCTTAGTAATTTACTAGAACACACTAGTTAGTCCTGTTGGACTTTCTACCTTGTTGGACTTTAGTCCACCCTACATTAGCTAGTGGACTATTTAATTAGCCAAATTATTAATAACTAGTGACCCAATAATAAGTAAGACAAATGCCAATTTATTAGAGGGAACATACTAGCATTTTTATTAACCATTACCCATAATGTTGCATGAGATCCTAACAAAAGCACCAACTTTAGACAACCACTAACCAAAAAGTGAAAAAGGTGTCCCCCTTGTCCTCTTGGAAACCCACGGCCACACCACCCTCCCCATGCCCTCACCTTCTATAAATACAATCCTTATTGAACCCATTTTACACTGGTCTCATTTTCAATTTACACACACTTACTCTCTAATTCTCTCTCTAGTCTTTCTCACTCTAAAAAGTGTAAGTATTTGATTTTTTTCTTCTTCTTCTTCCCTTCTCTTTCACGAATTCATCATCATCATCAAGGGGTCTAGCTTTTTAGCTTTTGATCTTGATTACATCTTGTAGATTCAAACATGGATTTGAATCCTTCAAGAACATGGAAGATTCAAGCTTTCTAGCTTTGAATCTTCACCTATCTTGTAGATCTAAATCTTTTAGCTTTAATCTTGTTATTTTGTTGTAAAGATTCAAACTTGTGTTTGTAATCTTCATGTAACTTAAAGATCCAAGCTTTATGCTTCAAGATCTTCAAGAACAACCAAGATTCAAGCTTTCTAGCTTTGAATCTTCATTTCTTTTGTTGGATCTAAGTTCTTTAACTTATGATCTCATTATTTTGTTATAAAGATCAAAACTTGTGCTTGTGGTCTTCATGTAACTTAAAGATTTAAGCTTTATGCTTCAAGATCTTCTAGAACACCAAAGATTCAAGCTTTCTAGCTTTATAATCTCATAACTTTATGTGAAAAGGATCCAAGCTCTCTAGCTTAGGGTTCCATTACTTTATTTGATCAAGATTGTGTTCATACTTAAGTTTGTAGCTTTAGTTGTAAATAGAACTTGTATATGTGTTAAGACTAAGAATATGATGTAACCTTGGTTCATCATCCTTCTAAAGCTCTTAAATGAGTTGTAATCTTACTTGGTCTTAACATATTGTGTGTTGATGGTTGAATCTTGGTCAAGGTGATGCTAACCCATCAATGAGTTGTACACTTGAAGCTACAATCATCAAGGATGAGAACTGTGATGAGCATCAAGCACCAAGAAACCCACCAGATCACTTGTTTACTGTTTTTTGTGATCTGATCAGATTCCTGGACTTCTGGAAAATTGATTTTCAGTTAGTTCATTTTGAGTAGATGACTTTTCGTTTAGGCCTCGCCTAAATCCGATATATGGTTTAGGATTTAAAGCCTCCCGAAAGTCACTATGCCTTTGTAACGTTGTGCTGAGATTTCTGATCTACTCGCACTTAAACCGTCGCCACGGTCAAACAAAGACGAGTTAGGTTCTGAAAATTGGTTAGAGATTAGAGGACTCACATACGGAGCTATAGCCACTGACTACACGTCTTTTCGATTTTTATAGAGGTCGTAACAGCCGTCTAAAGTCAGCCTTTTGTTTCGATCTCTATTCTTGTTAAACTTACTTAGCTTTTACAAACGATGAATGATGATGATGGTGACACTTAAATGAAGGTATTTCGTATGCCCGAGAGACATATTAAATTAATGTGGCTAATGTGTTATGATCCAAGTCGGGTCATAACCAATAACAAGCTTACCGACACTTTATAGGTATTTAATCTCAACAATTGGATCGTTTAATAAATACGTGACACTTGAACTTTAGAAAATCGGTTTTCTAAAATATTATCACTTGAGATAAATTATTTGGATAATTTATATTTAATTATTTATAGGTTTAAATAATTATATTGTGTTATATTTTATAAAAGGTTTATAAAATATGCAAGTAACTTAATAAAATACATGGTTTTATATATATATAACAAGTTTATATATATATTAAAACATTGTTATTATTATAAAGAGTGGGCAGATTTTGGGACTCCTAGGATACAACCCATGCTTACTTTTGTTACTTTCTATATACACACTTCCTTAAGTGCAAGACCATACTCTTCTACCAAGTAATTTTGACTCTTACATGCAAATACATTTGAAAATTGCAAAGAAAACTCTCCAAAAATTGAGCTGTAGGCCGTGGCCTGTTTAGAGGTAAAAGAGGGGTTTTAATTTGGTTTTGCAAGCTAGTTTCAAGTGTCACATAAATCCTAACCAATAGCAAGGGTGTTGGGTTAATAGCTTGGGGTATTTCTCCTTGAGGTTTCATCATTTTGAAGCTCCATTCTTCATCATCTTCATCATCATCTTGCTCATTTGAAAACAACCCTCAACTAGCTTGAGGAGGTATGAATCTTCTCCCCTTGTTCTTATATGTAAGCATATGTTCAAGACTTGATAACAATATGGAATTCATTTAAAATGGTTTAACATATATACTTGGTTTTATATACTATCATGCTTCCGCTTTCTTTAACTATCATAAAATGGTTTTGTGATCATGTTGATATTAAGAACTTGTTGTTATGTTGAATTCCATCAATGGTATCTAGAGCCGAAGTCTATGAAATATGCTTTTTATATATGGTCTTTAAAACCCACCAACTTTGCATTCTATTAACATGCATGAAAGTAGAATGTAAAAATGTTCAGGTTTGGGTGGGTTTATGGTGTTGGCCTAATTCTAAGGGGTTCCAAATGTGGTTTTGGACTTGCCATTTGGTTCATATTTGTTGGTATACACAATCATAGCCATGACCTTGTGTTTGAATGAATGTTTGTTTGGTTGATTTGTTAATCTCTCAATATGGTTGTAATATTCATTCAATTTGGTTTGTAATATTAATTATTCATTTGGTATGTAATATTAATTTTGGTTGTGTAATTTATTTTATATTTGACATGTAAAATAGATTAGGTTGTATTTTCATTTTTTAGAAAAATGTATTAGGATATATTTTTTGTAAAAATGAAGATGCAAGATGAAGACAAGGAAGATGCAAGATTAAGTGGGAGATTTGAAATCTCCTACTTTGTGTTATAACCCTTTATCGGTGGCATTTGTTTTCGGCTAAACAAATGTCTACCAAATTGGCTTGATTGTGAACATATTTATTTTGCATGCATGGTTGTTTATTGTGTTTGTATGTTTGGTTGCTACAAGTAAATCACAAATTAACAACAAGCAAAATGACAATTTAATTGGTTAAATTAGACATTATTAACGACAAGCAAAATGACAATTTAATTGGTTAAATTAAAAGTGGCAAAAGGATTTAATAATTGCTTATTAAGACACAATAAAATGGTTTATTTTCAAAGTAATAAAATTGGCTTTATTACATAATATGAAAAATGGATTTTCACATGAACCACACACTAAATTCATGTTAGTGTATGGTACAATAGTTTTCTTAAACCAGAAATTATGAAAACTTAAAATCCCTAAATTAACAAGGTAAACAAGTTAAACGCCATCCTTATTGTATGACACTTAGGCATATTAGGGAACTCATGATGGGATAAAGGTCACTTAACCATTATGAGCAAACTAATATGATTAAGGTGAATTTCGCACACTTGTAGGATAAAGGGCACCTAACCACTTGTATGTTGAATTTACACGTTTACACAAGTAGGACGACTTGATTTGGGAATCATGAACTTAGGGTCACCGAAGCATGAGGAACAAATAGGCGTTGATGGGATAAATTTGCCATGCAAAAGGATTGCATGATCCCATAACTTAGAAGTTGCAAAAGGATTGCAATTGTCATATAATGACTACCTAGCTAAATCAAATGACGGGATAAAGGTCACCTAACCGAAATTTGGTTTACCGTTGGATTCTAAAATTTAATAAATATCAATTGAATTTAAAGGATATTGATTGTTAAATTAAAATTGATAGTTAAACAACTTTGTTAAATTTTGTAGATGGCCGCCAATAACAAAAACATTCCAAACGTACCAATCAACTTTAACAACCTATCGTTGAGGTCAATCCTCGAAAAGGAAAAACTCAACCATACGAACTTCATGGATTGGTTTCGCAATCTAAGAATTGTCCTCAAACTAGAGGATAGGGCGTATGTGTTGAAAGACCCCATTCTCGATCAACCGGACGAGGATGATACAGATGGCATGGCTTATTGGGAGAAATATTGCACCGATTCGATGCAAGTTTCTTGCCTCATGCTTGGGACTATGATACCAGAACTCCAAAAGGATTTCGAGCATCATAGTGTATATGACATGATCACACAATTGAAGGAGATGTTCCTTCAACAAGCTCGTGTCGAGTGCTTCGAAACGGTTCGAGCGCTTCATGCATGTCGGATGGACGACTCCCAATCCGTTTCATCTTATGTCCTTAAGATGAAAAGCCTAATTGATCGAGCGAACCGTCTAAACTGCAACGTGTCTAATAAATTAGCCACGAACCTTATCCTTAATTCTTTGTCAAAGAGGTTTGACACATTTGTAATGAATTACAACATGAATGGATGGGATAAGAGCATTGGCGAATTACATGCCATGCTTAAGACGGCCGAAGCGAGCATGGGTAAAAGGGCTTCACCCATATTTATGATCAATGAAGGCGGGTCCAAAAACAATAACACTTCTAAGCCAAAGACTGCTAAGAGGAAAGGACCCGCCTACCAAGGCAAGGGCAAGGGAAAGGGGAAGATGGTTACCCCAATCAACAATAACAAGAAGCAAAAGGTTGCCGGTAAAGCTAACCCCAAGGAAGATCCGTGCTTTGGTTGCGGTGAAATGGGTCACTGGAAACGCAACTGCCCGGTCTACCTAAAGGAGTTGAAAGAAAAGAGGGATGCAGGGCAAACCTCAGGTAATGTATATATGGTATACATTAAACTTAGTATTACTTCTTCTAATACATGGGTATTAGATACAGGATGTGGAACTCACATTTGCAATTCTATGCAGGGGTTCAAAAGAAGTAGACAAGAAGCGGGAACATCAAGTCTCTTCATGGGAAATGGAGCTAAGGTGCAAGTAGTAGCTCAAGAAGACTTTACTTTGAAGCTTCCAAGTGGTTTGGAGCTTATTTTGAAAAATGTTTTGTATGCACCCGATTTATCTCGAAACATTATTTCTGTATCCCGTTTGAAACAATGTGGTTTTAATCTTAATTTCATTAATGATGATATCCATGTTTCTTTAGATAATGTGTTCTATTTCAAGGCTTCGCTTTTGAATGGTATTTATGAATTGGTTCATGATGACACATCATACAATAGCTCAATATACCATGCAAACACCAAGAAACTCAAAAGGGATTTGAGTGATTCCTACTTATGGCATTGTCGCCTTGGTCACATAAACAAGAACTGAATGCATACACTTAAAAAGAATGGACTTTTGAAATCAAATGAACTAGACTCGTTTGATGTATGTGAATCTTGTTTACAAGGCAAAATGACTAAAACACCTTTCAAAGGGACCTATGAAAGGGCTAAAGACTTATTGGGATTAATATATTCGGCTGTATGTGGACCTTTTAAGCCCATAACTAGGAATGGTGAAAGATACTTCATTACTTTCATTAATGACTTTAGTCATTTCGGATATGTCTACTTATTAAGACACAAGGACGAAACTTTTGAAGCATTCAAGGAGTATCAAAACGAAGTACAAAATCAACTCAATAAGACAATCAAGGTACTTCATACCGATAGAGGAGGTGAATACCTAAGCGATGCTTTCCATAATCATCTTAGAAGTTGTGGGATTATCTCGCAACTTACTCCACCTGGAACACCCCAACTAAATGGAGTTTTCGAAAGGAGGGTTCGATCAATGATGGCAAGAAGCTCGTTACCTCTATCATTTTGGGGTTATTGTCTATGCTCCGCGGCTCGTATTTTAAATATGGCCCCAACCAAGAAAGTGGAACGAACTCCTCATGAGATGTGGTTTGGAAAACCTCCATCTCTATCATACTTAAAGGTATGGGGATGTGAAGCTTATCCTAAGTGTTACGTCCCTAATAAGTTGAATGCTCGATCCACGAAGTGTATCTTCATAGGATATCCCAAGGATGATATGGGATACTATTTCTATGATCCAACCGAGAAAAATGTATTTGTTACTCGAAAGGATGAATTCCTTGAAACTAAGTTCCTAATGGAAGGAAATAGTGAGAGGAAGATAGATCTTGAAGAGGTTCAAAATTAAGTAGATGATACACAATTGGTTGACACTAGCACTCAACATGAAAATGTTGAGAGTGATCGAATGGATGATCAAAATACACAAGACGTTCACAGATCTGGTAGGATTAGTAATCCTCCTGAGAGATATGGGTTTCTCATGGATGGTTGCTATGTGGTTGATTTGGATGAACCAACAAACTACCAAGATGCTTTATCAAGGATTGATAAGGATAAATGGCAGGAAGCCATGAACGCTGAGATGCAATCCATGTATGACAACCAAGTTTGGGAACTTGTTACACAACCTACTGGCTCAAGGCTAGTTGATTGTAAATGGATTTTCAAAATGAAAACTGACATACATGGAAACTTGGATACATATAAAGCTAGACTAGTAGTAAAAGGTTTCACTCAAACTCAAGGGGTTGACTATGATGAAACTTTTTTGCCTGTGGCAATTCTAAAGTCTATTAGGATATTACTTGCCATTGCTGCTCATTATGATTATGAAATATCGCAAATGGATGTCAAGACCGCTTTCCTAAATGGACATTGAAAGGACCCGTTCATATACATTATAAACGATTCACAATAGTTGATTACATCGCGAGGTATTTGACCTCTATATGATACGTTTTACAAACATTGCATTCGTTTTTAAAAGACAAACTTTCTTTACATCAAAAATTGACGGCATGCATACAATTTCATATTACATCCAACTATAATTGACTTAATATTAATCTTGATGAACTCAACGACTCGAATGCAACGTCTTTCAAAGTATGTCATGAATGACTCCAGGTAATATCCTTAAAATGAGCTAATGCACAGCAGAAGATTTCTTTAATACCTGAGAATAAACATGCTTAAAAGTGTCAACGAAAAGGTTGGTGAGTTCATAGGTTTATCATATCAATCATTTCAATATATTAATAGACCACAAGATTTCCGTTTATAAATATATGTACACTCGCAAGTGTATAAAAGTATTCTATAAGTTGTAGGCACCCGGTAACAAGCCTTAACGTTCATGTTTTACCCTCTGAAGTACACCAGATCAGGTGTGTTTAATATAACCTCGAAGTACTAAAGCATCCCATAGTCAGGATGGGGTTTGTCAGGCCCAATAGATCTATCTTTAGGATTCGCGCCTACCGTACATAGACAAGTAGTTTAATGTTACCAAGCTAAGGGTATATTTCTGGTTTAAACCCACGTAGAATTAGTTTTAGTACTTGTGTCTATTTCGTAAAACATTTATAAAACAGCGCATGTATTCTCAGCCCAAAAATATATATTGCAAAAGCAATTAAAAAGGGAGCAAATGAAACTCACAATACTGTATTTCGTAGCAATTATGTATATGACGGCACTGAACAAGTGCAGGGTTTGTCTCGGATTCATGAACCTATATTAAGTATATATATATTTATATGTTGGTCAATATCTGTCTAACAATTTAGGTCAGGTCGTAGTGTATCACAATCCTAATGCTCGAGACCGACATGCAAAAGTCAACAAAAGTCAACTTGACCCAAAATGACTTCCAAAATCTATACATGTTTATTATATAACTTATATATAGTCGTTTTATATATTTAAATATATTTATCAGATCTTATTATACTAAATAATATAAGTCATTTATTAATAAATAAAAATTTATATTTAAATTCATATATGATAAAAATATACTTTTATATATCTCAAGTAATAAAATTTATAAAATTCACTTAATATCATAAAAATATAGTGGTATGTATTATTAATGTAATTATATTACGTGTGATAAAAATATCTTTGTACGCATATTTATTTGATTAAATAATATTGATAATAATAATAATGATAAAAATAATAAAATGATAGTTTCAATAAAAATATTAATTTTTAGTAATAAAAATAATTTTAGTAATAACATCAACTGATAACAATTATAATAATCGTTTTAATAATAATATTAAAATTAATAATAATTCAGTTGACCATATCTTTTAATCCGTTCATCGAACCCACACGATTTCTAAATGAAAAATTATTAATTTTTCTTTAGCTTTTCAACGACATGCATATCATATACCTTATCTCAGTAGCATATGTATCAAATTCGTGATTTATCATAAACTATTTAACGACGAAACTAAGCATACAAACATGCATAATCATATATACTCGAGCACTAGTCAGGGATACACTATTAATATATAAAAGATAAGATATGAATGCTCACGTATCAATATTGTGATTCAATATTGCAGGAAAGTACGTAGACGCAACGAAAATAATAAACGTTAGGTTGACCTCACGAGCAATACCCTCGAACAATATCCATAACCTCCATAGCTATAACCCATAATTTCCTTAGCTCTATCCCATTTGAAAACTTATTTTGAAATCGTCTGAATATAACTCCGTCGTAGTATTTTATGTATACTAATAATATCTTGAAATAATACTAAGTAAATATATATATGTAATTCGATTGAGAGAGTTTAGAGAAATATATTTTCAAATTTCTATGAAATAATAAAACCTATTGAATTCTATTTATAATAGATTTTTGAATTATTAAAGTGAATTATTAAAGTATGAATTATTAAAATGAATTATTAAAGTATGAATTATTAAAGTGAATTATTAAAGTATGAATTATTAAAGTGAATTATTAAAGTGAATTAATAAAGTGAATTATTAAAGTTAAAGTAAAGTAAAAGTAATGTAAAAGTAAAGTAAAGGTAAAGTTAAAGTATAGTAAAAGTATAAAACTATGTACGTATAATACGCGTATAAATATATTTAATATTAATTTAAATCGTTATATCATAAAACATTTTAGAAAAGTAGAATTATATATATTCATAAAAGGTTTCAAGTTTTTAAATTACAGTCTGTTTGTGAAGCATGGGATAAAGTCCAAAGGTTTAATAAACGTATGAAATCATCTTAATGAAAAATGTCGAGTTACTTAACTTGTCGATATCCAACATCTAAGTTATTTACACTCCACGTTCTTACTTATAGATCACTTTACCATTTTCCGAATATTGTCAAAAAGAATAGATTTCTTAAATCACAGTGGACCTCATAACATTGGCCCGTAATCATATCATAATGTATCTGATAATTCAATCATTTGATATTATCTCTTAATTCTGTCGATAAATATATCGAAACAAATACGTTCATGTAAAGTATCATATATATCAAATACTTTGTTAATGTTTTCAGTTATTATATATTATATATACATATCTACATACACATAATTGTTCGTGAATCGTCGAACACGGTCAAAGTGTAATTGATTACATGAATGTAGTTCCAAACTTTTTGAGATTCAACATTACAAATTCTGCTTATCGTGTCGGAAACATATAAAGGTTAGGTTTAAATTTGGTCGGAAATTTCTGGGTCGTCACAGTACCTACCCGTTAAAGAAATTTCGTCCCGAAATTTGATCGAGGTCGTCATGGCTAACTTTAAAAATGTTTTCATGACGAATATGAGTTGATAAATAGAGTTTTATCATCATTGAGTAATATAGATAAAACAATTTTATTACACGAAGAGTATAAGTGAAGCTATCGCAAGAGAGTGAAATGAGTAAACGTATATTCGTTTTAACCGATGACGTAGTTATGATTGATTTCCAGAATTCATAGAATCTAAAGAAAATCTTTGCAATAAGATTTGGTTCTTTGGCGATTAAGGAAATCAGGATCTTATTTGATTAAATGCGATAATCTGTCTCGATTTCTCTGTCTGATATTTTACTATAAATCCACCCCTTCGTTTCTTTATTTCCACAGCTCACACCTTCTAGTCTTTCTCCCCAATTCATACTTTAAAGCATTCGTTAATATGCTTCATCCAGTATTGATTCTTGATATACTCTTAACTTTCATATCTGTCATTCTTCTTTTTCATCTACCACCGGAGGAAGTTATTTTCTTCTACCATTACCTTGGGGTTATTGTTTTTTTCATTCTCCTGTGTCTTTATATTGCTATACACATTGATATACAAGGTTTGTAATTTCGGGGTTTTTATCGGGCTTTATATTCTTCATTATATTTCGGAGCTTCATGCTTTCATTTTCTCTTCCCGACCTTAAGTCAAGCGGATAATGGTCCAGAATTTGTAGATATGAATTTTTGGATGAATATAGTTAATGTTCCAAGAAGAAAATCGTAATGGCATGATCTTGATTTGGCAAATTACCAGAATATCCTAAAATATAGAGGTATCAAGATGATATGTTCTTAATATGTTTGGAAATTGGGTAGAATGTAAGAGTCGTGTAAATAGTACATGATGACGGTATGTTCTGTGAATCATCACATTCCATTAGAAACTCAGTATGACTTACTGTAATATAATCACATTGATCAAGTGTCGTTATATTATACTAACTCATGCTTCAGTTCCCAATACTACTTCAAAAACATTCCTATTTTAAATTCGAATTTTTTTTTTCTTCAGAATTTAGAAACTAACACAGTTTCTTTTTATGTTGTAACGCCGATATTGCGAATAGATAGAAGATTTTGGATAAGAATAGTTGTGAAAATATCTTCAGGAATATCGAAGATATTTATAATAAAAGATACGATAATATCTTAGAATTCTTAACATAGATGGATGATGAAGAAGATTTGTCTGTGAAGGTTTAGAATAAGAAGTAAGGTGTTTGCTAACTATTTCAGTAGACACTAAATCATTTGGATCCTTTGAAGGCAGGTTTAGTCTTTGTGATTTGTCCACAGCCTCCTTCATGGTCTGCTCAATCTGTTTTCCAGTTTCAAACCATCTCTTTTTCTCAGCTTTACCACCATACTATTCTTTATCATCAAACTTTTGACTGTTAAAGTCGTTTACAGTTTTTGCTGCTTCATCAGCATTTTTCCAATTTCGGAGAACTAGTTCATAGTTTGGGATGTTTTTCAGAAAATTCACATTCGAAGTATGTAAGTCTAGGAGATAGACGTTATATGTATACATATAACTTTTGACGTAAAATTGTCGCGAAATTCAAAATACTGATTGCTAATTCCCAGTAGTTGGTGTGATAATTATTGTTACAGGATGTAGGTGAGTACATGATGGGGTTTTAATGAATAAGTATAGTGGCTTTTCGGAGAGGCTTAAGTCGAAGATTAATGAAGTTGTTGATAAGTTTACTGCTAATGTGGCGAGATATGAAAGGTTCCCCGGTAACAATGATGAAGGGGTAATTGTTATAATAAGGTTTATTCGTATAAACAAATGAAGGTGATTTGTTGAAGCTATGACAAAACTGTCTATTTTGGAAAGAGATTGAAAAATTCTATTTGGTAATAAATATCAAAGGATCTGACATGGATACGTGTTAAACTATAACTTTGGTTTCGAGAGCTTTTCAGGTGCATGGCAGTGGGTAATGTGTGGTTGGATCATCATCTCGCATGTCTTTAATAATTTTGAAGTGTTTGAACACATATTGTAATTGTTAATATACATATGATGTTCTAAGATTTTGAATGATACAAATATTTTTGTGAGTTCCATGAATAGAAATGAGGTTCTAGGACAGTTTTGAAGTCAAAGTATAGTTTTGAAAGATGTAGAAATATAAGAGTGATGATTTCGGTTATATCTTGAATCGAATTCCGAGATTTCAAAATCAGAATATGTAATTAGATTTTGAATGAGTATGGTTGTTTTGATTTCTATAAAAGAATGTATATTGTTGTGAAAGTAGGGAGTATAATGGATGATTTGCTGAATCAGATTCGAAGAATGTAACATATTAATTGTGAATTTATATATCTCTCGGGTATTACCTACCCGTTAAAAAAATTTCACAATTACTATTTTGTACAAAAGAATTTTATTACAGTCTTTATGGAAATATATATGTGTATATTTCTTCAGATGTAATATAGATTTAATGAGTTAATATTAAATTAAACTCGTTTGATTTATGGTTAAGGCTAGGATAGATAATTTCTAAACTTTAGAAATTACATAATCGTCGTAGAATGTTTTCCCAATGAAGTTATGAATCAGTACTTCATCGTTGTGGTATTCCTTGGTATCTACATGGCGTATGACGTCGATGCTCGTGGGAAAGATTGTGAAGTTGAGGTTTGCGATGCGGTTGTTGTTGGTGGTGGTAATGGTACTGTTGATGTTGTTGATGGTGGTACTGGTTATGCTGCTGGTGCTGCTGCTGGTGTTTGTAACCTTTGCACCATATTCTCCAAAGCCACTACCCGAGCGTGAAGCTCGTTGACTTCTTCTATTACACCGGGGTGATTGTCGGTTCGGACGAGCAGATAAATAAGATCTAGAATTTGGTGTAGTATATAATCATGACGAGATACTCTGGAAATGAGAGAGAAAATGGTGTTTCGGACAGGTTCGCCGGTAAGTGCTTCAGGTTCATTGCCAAGAGGGCAATGTGGTGGATGGAAAGGATCGCCTTCTTCTTGTCTCCAATGATTAAGGAGGCTACGAACCCATCCCCAATTCATCCAGAATAGATGATGGCTGATTGGTTGATCTATTCCAGTCACACTGCTTTCGGAGCTTGAGTGGGATTCCATTTCGGAATCCGAGGAACTTGAACTGATGACGAATTCCATTTCGTACGATTTGATAAAGGATTTTTTTTGATACGAAATGATTTTTCGGCTATCGGGTGGTATTCTAACTACATAGAATATCTATATATATATATATATATATATATATATATATATATATATATATATATATATATATATATATATATATATATATATATATATATATATATATATATATATATATATATATATATATAGATCAAAAGATTTCATAGATTACGGAGGAATTTACGGAATATGTCAGGCAAAGTTTACGGTAATAGATACGATAAGATATGATTTAGCAGATACGCTAAGATATGAATTTTGTCTATACACTATTCATGCAATCAATGCAGCAAGACGTGTCTAGACTAAGAATGATAAGCAGGTAATTTCCTAAGGATGGTAAGTAGATGATTTCCGACTAAAAATGATAAACAAAACTTTTGACATGCAAACACGGTCGAAGTCCAGACTCACTAATGCATCTTAACAACTATCAGTTAGACACACTAATGCAAGACCTGGTTCGCTAAGACCACCGCTCTGATACCAACTGAAAGGACCCGTTCATATACATTATAAACGATTCACAATAGTTGATTACATCGCGAGGTATTTGACCTCTATATGATACGTTTTACAAACATTGCATTCGTTTTTAAAAGACAAACTTTCTTTACATCAAAAATTGACGGCATGCATACCATTTCATATTACATCCAACTATAATTGACTTAATATTAATCTTGATGAACTCAACGACTCGAATGCAACGTCTTTCAAAGTATGTCATGAATGACTCCAGGTAATATCCTTAAAATGAGCTAATGCACAGCAGAAGATTTCTTTAATACCTGAGAATAAACATGCTTAAAAGTGTCAACGAAAAGGTTGGTGAGTTCATAGGTTTATCATATCAATCATTTCAATATATTAATAGACCACAAGATTTCCGTTTATAAATATATGTACACTCGCAAGTGTATAAAAGTATTCTATAAGTTGTAGGCACCCGGTAACAAGCCTTAACGTTCATGTTTTACCCTCTGAAGTACACCAGATCAGTTGTGTTTAATATAACCTCGAAGTACTAAAGCATCCCATAGTCAGGATGGGGTTTGTCAGGCCCAATAGATCTATCTTTAGGATTCGCGCCTACCGTACATAGACAAGTAGTTTAATGTTACCAAGCTAAGGGTATATTTCTGGTTTAAACCCACGTAGAATTAGTTTTAGTACTTGTGTCTATTTCGTAAAACATTTATAAAACAGCGCATGTATTCTCAGCCCAAAAATATATATTGCAAAAGCAATTAAAAAGGGAGCAAATGAAACTCACAATACTGTATTTCGTAGCAATTATGTATATAACGGCACTGAACAAGTGCAGGGTTTGTCTCGGATTCATGAACCTATATTAAGTATATATATATTTATATGTTGGTCAATATCTGTCTAACAATTTAGGTCAGGTCGTAGTGTATCACAATCCTAATGCTCGAGACCGACATGCAAAAGTCAACAAAAGTCAACTTAACCCAAAATGACTTCCAAAATCTATACATGTTTATTATATAACTTATATATAGTCGTTTTATATATTTAAATATATTTATCAGATCTTATTATACTAAATAATACAAGTCATTTATTAATAAATAAAAATTTATATTTAAATTCATATATGATAAAAATATACTTTTATATATCTCAAGTAATAAAATTTATAAAATTCACTTAATATCATAAAAATATAGTGGTATGTATTATTAATGTAATTATATTACGTGTGATAAAAATATCTTTGTACGCATATTTATTTGATTAAATAATATTGATAATAATAATAATGATAAAAATAATAAAATGATAGTTTCAATAAAAATATTAATTTTTAGTAATAAAAATAATTTTAGTAATAACATCAACTGATAACAATTATAATAATCGTTTTAATAATAATATTAAAATTAATAATAATTCAGTTGACCATATCTTTTAATCCGTTCATCGAACCCACACGATTTCTAAATGAAAAGTTATTAATTTTTCTTTAGCTTTTCAACGACATGCATATCATATACCTTATCTCAGTAGCATATGTATCAAATTCGTGATTTATCATAAACTATTTAACGACGAAACTAAGCATACAAACATGCATAATCATATATACTCGAGCACTAGTCAAGGATACACTATTAATATATAAAAGATAAGATATGAATGCTCACGTATCAATATTGTGATTCAATATTGCAGGAAAGTACGTAGACGCAACGAAAATAATAAACGTTAGGTTGACCTCACGAGCAATACCCTCGAACAATATCCATAACCTCCATAGCTATAACCCATAATTTCCTTAGCTCTATCCCATTTGAAAACTTATTTTGAAATCGTCTGAATATAACTCCGTCGTAGTATTTTATGTATACTAATAATATCTTGAAATAATACTAAGTAAATATATATATGTAATTCGATTGAGAGAGTTTAGAGAAATATATTTTCAAATTTCTATGAAATAATAAAACCTATTGAATTCTATTTATAATAGATTTTTGAATTATTAAAGTGAATTATTAAAGTATGAATTATTAAAATGAATTATTAAAGTATGAATTATTAAAGTGAATTATTAAAGTATGAATTATTAAAGTGAATTATTAAAGTGAATTATTAAAGTTAAAGTAAAGTAAAAGTAAAGTAAAAGTAAAGTAAAGGTAAAGTTAAAGTATAGTAAAAGTATAAAACTATGTACGTATAATACGCGTATAAATATATTTAATATTAATTTAAATCGTTATATCATAAAACATTTTAGAAAAGTAGAATTATATATATTCATAAAAGGTTTCAAGTTTTTAAATTACAGTCTGTTGGTGAAGCATGGGATAAAGTCCAAAGGTTTAATAAATGTATGAAATCATCTTAATGAAAAATGTCGAGTTACTTAACTTGTCGATATCCAACATCTAAGTTATTTACACTCCACGTTCTTACTTATAGATCACTTTACCATTTTCCGAATATTGTCAAAAAGAATAGATTTCTTAAATCACAGTGGACCTCATAACATTGGCCCATAATCATATCATAATGTATCTGATAATTCAATCATTTGATATTATCTCTTAATTCTGTCGATAAATATATCGAAACAAATACTTTCATGTAAAGTATCATATATATCAAATACTTTGTTAATGTTTTCAGTTATTATATATTATATATACATATCTATATACACATAATTGTTCGTGAATCGTCGAACACGGTCAAAGTGTAATTGATTACATGAATGTAGTTCCAAACTTTTTGAGATTCAACATTACAAATTCTGCTTATCGTGTCGGAAACATATAAAGGTTAGGTTTAAATTTGGTCGGAAATTTCCGGGTCGTCACAGACATCTTGAGGAAGATGTCTATATGGTTCAGCCTGAAGGTTTTGTTGATCCGAAATATCCTAAAATGGTATGCAAGTTAAAGAAGTCAATCTACGGATTGAAACAAGCATCTAGAATGTGGAATCATCATTTTAATGAGGAGGCCAAGAAATTCGGCTTCATTAAAAATGGTGATGAAGCTTGTGTATACAAGAAAGCTAGTGGGAGTACAATCATGTTCCTTGTACTATATGTGGATGATATATTGTTATTTGGAAATGATATTCTGACAATGTAAGGTGTTAAAACTTGGCTAAGTAAATGCTTCTCCATTAAGGATCTTGGAGAAGCACAATACATTTTGGGGGTTGGGATCTACAGGGATAGATCCAAGAAACTGATAGGTTTGAATCAAAGTGCATACATTGAAAAGATATTGAAAAGGTTCAAGATGGACAACTCTAAGAAAGGTTTGGTACCTATTCAAAGAGGAATGCTTCTCAGTTCATCTCAGTGCCCTACCACGAAAGATGAACAAGAGAGAATGAAAAAGGTCCTGTACGCATCTGCTATTGGGTCAATCATGTATGCAATGATATGCACTAGACCGGATGTGTCATGCGCTCTAAGCTTGACAAGTAGATACCAGAATAACCCAAGTAACAGTCATTGGATTGCTGTCAAAAGTATATTGAAATACCTTAGGAGGAATAAGGATATGTTTCTAATATATAGGTCTGGTGAGGAGGAACTTGCTGTAAAAGGTTACGTGGACGCGAGTTACCAAACTGATTGAGATGATTCTCGATCACAATCCGGTTGTGTCTTCACATTAAATGGAGGTGCGGTCTCTTGGAAGAGTTCAAAACAGGATGTTGTTGCCTTATCCACTACAGAGTCAGAGTACATTGCCACCTCATTGGTAGCTCCGGAAGCTGCATGGATGAAGAAATTCATCGACGACTTAGGAGTAGTCCCTTCCATTCAGGACCCTCTTGAGATCTTTTGTGACAACGAGGGTGCGATTGCTCAAATCAAAGAACCTCGTGCTCACCAAAAGACCCGTCACATTCAGCGGAGATTGAACTACATAAGGGATGAAGTTGAAAAGGGAAATATATGTATTCGAAAAGTTCACACAGATCTTAATATAGCGGATCCACTCACGAAACTCTTACATGGTGCAAAACCTCAAGGGCATGTTAGTGCATTAGGGCTTCGATATTCTAGTGATTGGTTGTGATCTGTTTTATGTATTGTAACAGAACGAAGTGTTTCAAACTCATTAATATAATTATGGTGTTAATTTATTAATCTTGAGTCAGGTTCCTATTTTGTATATTTTATCCATGAATAAGTAATTATTCTAAATTCCGTAGTTGATCACATTTGTGGGAGCAAGTGTGAGGTTTAGACTATTATGAACTTGGATTGGTATACATTCACGGGATGAATGTGGTGCAAGGTTGCAAACAAGGTTCATAGATATTTGTGGGATACAAATATTGGAAGACCCGCCCTCAAGATTTACTAAATGGAGCCTTTATGGTTGATCACATGTAATCTTGAGTAAAGGCGAATATCATTGTATCCTCTGACCCGAGATACATATTGGGTTCGGATATTTACCAAGTATCGTGCCTTGATTCTTTCCTTCGCTATTCTGAAATATGATAGTTCATAAGGAAGAGCTCAGGTATAATGCAAGGTATATATTTAGGACGTATGTAATTAAGATGGAATTTGTCCCTCTTATTCGTTGAGAGTCAGATGTCTAAGGCCTGATAAAGTTAAATCTAGAAGAGAGTGATCACTTTGTGTCTCTTGGATCTAACATGACATCTAGGACAAAAGGATAAATGAAAGTTTCACCTATTCATATTCGAGATGGGAACTCGAAAAGGATGATGTTATTGAATATCACAAAGTCATAACATATTGGGAGTGATGGACGGTCGTTAGGTGGTATCCATCACTTGCATTAATTTCTGATGTTTCTCGTGCAAGTGGGAGATTGAAGGTATTTCGTATACCCGAGAGACATATTAAATTAATGTGGCTAATGTGTTATGATCCAAGTCGGGTCATACCCTATAACAAGCTTACCGAAACTTTATATGTATTTAAACTCAACGATTGGATCGTTAAATAAATACGTGACACTTGAACTTTAGAAAATAAATTTTCTAAAATATTATCACTTGAGATAAATTATTTGGATAATTTATATTTAATTATTTATAGGTTTAAATAATTATATTCTGTTATATTTTATAAAAGGTTTATAAAATATGCAAGTAACTTAATAAAATACATGGTTTATATATATATATATATATATATATATATATATATATATATATATATATATATATATATATATATATATATATATATATATATATAACAAGTTTATATATATACTAAAACATTGTTATTATTATAAAGAGTGGGCAGATTTTGGGACTCCTAGGAGACAACCCATGCTTACTTTTGTTACTTTCTATATACACACTTCCTTAAGTGCAAGACCATACTCTTCTACCAAGTAATTTTGACTCTTACATGCAAATACATTTGAAAATTGCAAAGAAAACTCTCCAAAAACTGAGCTGTAGGCCGTGGCCTGTTTAGAGGTAAAAGAGGGGTTTTAATTTGGTTTTACAAGCTAGTTTCAAGTGTCACATAAATCCTAACCAATAGCAAGGGTGTTGGGTTAATAGCTTGGGGTATTTCTCCTTGAGGTTTCATCATTTTGAAGCTCCATTCTTCATCATCTTCATCATCATCATCTTGTTCATTTGAAAACAACCCTTAACTAGCTTGAGGAGGTATGAATCTTCTCCCCTTGTTCTTATATGTAAGCATATGTTCAAGACTTGATAACAATAAGGAATTCATTTTAAATGGTTTAACATATATACTTGGTTTTATATACTATCATGCTTCCGCTTTCTTTAACTATCATAAAATGGTTTTGTGATCAAGTTGACATTAAGAACTTGTTGTTATGTTGAATTCCATCATTAAACTTAATTTATGAACTTTTAAACTTTTGGGGACAACATACTGACTTAGTGACCTTTGACTTAGGTTGACGACCTTTCGGACCGACTTACTACTTGCATACTTTTCATACCGACTTTTACTGCTTATACACTGTGAGTTATAGCTTCCCTTTTTTACTTATACTATTTTAGGGACTGAGAATACATGCGCTTTTTATGTTTTACTTACTTGACACGAGTACTTAAACTTTACATATGTGTGGGTTATATAACAGCATAAAGATTCCCCTTAGCACGATAACGTTTAATCATTGGTTTTGAAACGGTGAACGCGAATATTAGATATGGATCCATAGGGTTTGACATCCCCACTCGGGCTAGTCGCGCTAGCATTTAATGGGTGTTTGATGCTTCGAGGACATACGCACTCGCCAAGTGTACTTTTAGGGGGTATTACTATTACGTTAAGTTAGTTACCGGGTGCCCACGGTTAAGCATATACTTTTCATACTAATTTAAACTGCTGGTTGAAGCACTGAAATCTTGTGGTCTACATTACTTTACTGATTATAAACTATAGCTCACCAACATTCGTGTTGACTTTTTAAGTATGTGTTTCTCAAGTGCTTAGACGTTGTTGCTTCCACTGTTAGATTTGCTGTTATAGTCTTAGTGTTATAGACTTGCTGTTACAGACTCGCTGTGTTAGACTTCTGCTGCATTACTTAGAGATGTCTCAATCATGGAACTTTTATTTTGCATTCGTAACTTATGTTATTTTCAAACAATGACTTTGTAACGACCTTTGTGTCACATACTTATGTTAGTGCTTCTATTCATAGGAAGCACGTTAACTTTTGTATAACGCTATCTTTTCATGAATGCAAAACTGGTTTTTAAACAACATATAATGTTTGACCTTGTAATGATCATGTTGTTGATGATCCGTACACGATGGTTTTGTACGGGGCGTCCCATTTAGTATCAGAGCATTGGTTGTATGAAATTAGGTTGCATTAGTGAGTCTAGACTAGGCTGAGTAGGATTCACTAATAGGACTAATCTACAACTTGCTTGTTTACCTGTTTCTGCGGAACTGCTGCATGCCACTGTATTATATTATTGCATGTTACTGCTTACTACTACTGCATGCTACTGCTTACTTTTACTGCTATATGAACTTGTTGCATGCTACTGCCTACTTTCACTGCTATGTGAACTTACTGTATGCTACTGCTTATTCTCGCTACTGCATGCTACTATCTGCTTTTTGCATGATACTTCTGTTGATACTGCTATTACTGACATGCTATGCACTGCTGTAGACGATCTAGGCTGCTGTAGTTACTATGCCTGATTTCGTGCTTGCTACCCGTCTGCTTTTCGCTGTACCGACTTGAAAAATTTATCTTTCCTAGTTCAGATGTCTTTCTGAACCCTTTTCCCACTCGTCTAACCCTAAAGACTAGTATTGTAGTCCACCTGTTACTACCGTTCCACCGTTCCAGAGATCGAAACATTACTTCACGTAACCTAGGAGGAGTACCCCTCGGAATACACACCCACTAAGGTTGATCCTCGGAGAAGGAGACATGTGAGGACTTGTCGGAGTAACTGCACCCCGAGCTCACTCTAATTAGCCACGTACAATGTATGAACATTAGAAGGTTGTTCAGTTCCCGTAAGTTGACTCGTATCCCGTACATCTTCATGACCATCACTTATCTCTTTCATTCTACACCACTACTCGACGATCTAACGACACTTCTGGACTTAGGTCCCCAACACTCTTAGGAATTAGAGAAGTCGAGAGGACATCTCCTTTCACAAGGTCAGAGTGCCTTCTACTGATGCTCAGCCATACCCAAAGACTTGGGAGTTGCCTCAAAACATATCGTATTACTACTTGCTACACGTACAACTCAACACGAGACCCAAATTAAATTTCTAGAAAGGAACCTAACGAAATTACCTGAACCTACGCACCCACACCGAGAAACCGTGAGATTAATTATGTAGATTTTGTTTTGAGATAGCATAGATAAGCAACGTTAGATGCAATTGAGTAGAACTTGAAGTGATCACGTTACATTGACCATATGGAGTGATATTGGAATGAACAAACGATTTAGTACAATATAATGACGCCAGGCCAGTGTGATTATATTGAAGTAAATCATGCAGAAGTCCCAATGCTACTATATAAGGAATATGAAGTGATACAAAGAAAATTTTGCTAGGAATCACTTGAGTATACGCATTATGGTCTGTTAGAGGTAGGGAAAAATAACCACTATCCCAGATACTATACAAGAAGGGCCTTGATTGCAGAATTGCTAACCCAAAAATTTGTTATAGATATAGACACCCTGGACACTTAAGGAAAAATTAATCAAATAGTAAAAACTTTGGACTTACTTGCGATAGAGCAATCGTTATCTCGGCTCTGGAGACTCGCATGGATCCTGATTTTTGTTAGGGTACGTTTTGTCACAACGTTTTATTTTCTCGGAGTTGTTTAAAACTAGAGCGATAGAAACCTTATATCTAAGAACCTTAGTGTTATGACTAATAAGCCATTAACAACCATGAGGGTTAAGTATTCTATAGGACAAACAAATGGTAAGCTGGCAGAGATAGAGGAACAATTTTAGGTAGTACCTTAAAATTAACAAGTAGGTCATTTGGAGATGACCTCATGTCAACAAAACTTGGAAGTTTTAAAGTAGTAGTTGGAAAAGATTAGTTACCTACGCACAAGCAGATGTCATTTGAGAAGATTGATGGAATCTTTCACGGTAGTATAATAAGATTTGGTTGGAATGAACCCTAAGATTAACCTAATACCCATCAAGTTAGGAAGTTTGATGTAAAAGTTGGAATGGACTTTAGGATTAACATAATACTCATCAAGTTAGGAAGCTTTGATGAAATAGTTGGAACGGACTGGCTTTTAAGGATGAAAGCAAAAGTTATTTATGATAAGATTATTCGTATACCTCGCGAGAATGGTGAGCTAAAAGCCATCTGGATTACTTCAATAACCTGAAATCCCACAATGGAAATGGAAAGGAATAACAATGGATTTCATCACGAAGCTACCAAAAACGGTAGGCGGTTAGGACACTATCTGGGTTATTGTTGACCATCTCACCAAATCTGCTCACTTTCTAGCCATAAAAGAAACCGATACAATGGACAAACTTGCACAACGATACATAAAGAAAATTGAATCCCGTCACTTCAGCGATTCAGATTCTATTTTAAAGATTACCCAAGAATCTTATTTGATACTCATTCTTACGCGACTCTAAATCCTAACTTATTCTGAGAAATTTCTTATTCGATGATAATCACAACATCATCCTTCTTACTTCGATATTAGCCATACCAGTTTGAAATTTCCAAAATCAATGGGTAGTCAATTCCCATTCTCATAATCCCCCTTTCATATCTCACTTATATGCAACAACTTTACACTTAAGCATTTTTGTCAAAGGACTTACACCCTACTAATAGTCATCAACCACATTTAAATTCAATAGTTTTCATTACCTCGCGATATTTTTGCTCAAATATCACCCAAAAATTTTCAAAATCTTTTACTCAAATCCTCATCAATCTTTTTCCAACTTGTAACCTCCGAAAAATGAAAATTTTGTTGCCAAAATTTTACACACGCTATTTTACTGTGCGATCCTCTCAAAGTTTTATAAAAATAAATTTATTTTATTTTCCATACGTGCAAATTTTTGAAATCGTATATGTTACATAAAATAAAGTAAATGATTACTTATTTTTGACAAATACATATGAAATTTTACTTTCGCTTGTACAAATCAAATCTTTTATTCAAAAGATATTTTACCTTGAATGGTACGTGTTGTACATAACCCTAGTTTACTAAGAACTTCATTTCTTTTCTTACATTGTCACCTTAAACGATTTCCATAAAATTTTCGTTGCTTGTCCTATAAAATTTTTCGTTGCTTATTCGTATCCAAGTCATCATGAAGACTCTACAATCGTCGAAATTGAGAGATTCATGTGTGTGTATGTGATGAAGGCACTTACTACCACGTCATGCAGAGCCTTCGGACATCCACTAATACTTAAACCATTCAAAATTACTGCGTTACCCCAGGAATCTTATTTGTCACACCTGTCGGAGCGATGCTCTTTCTTACATAACTCGAAGTCCTGACTTATTCCAAGAGAGTCTCATCTATCGATATTAACACCATCAGTATTCTGACTTTAATATCAGTCATAACCTGTTTGGCATTTTGCAAAATCAAGAAGCGATTAACTTCTCATCCTCATGCTCTATCCTTCATACCTCACTTTTTAGCAATGGCTTCGCACGTGAACATTTTTGGCCCGAAGACTTATGTCCCGATAATTATTAAAACTACATTTAATTCATTAGTTTTCATTACCTAGTAACATGTCACCTGATGATTTAAAGATTTTTAACTCGATCTTTTTCAACTCGTAACCTCTGAAATACGAAAAACTATGTTTATCAAAATTTTTAAACGATGTTTATTTATGCGGTCCTCACGAGATTTATGGACAAACGAAAGTACTAAAAACTTTTCTGTCACTTATGCGATTTATAAAATCATATATGTATAAATTTACCCTTACTTATTTTGGTTAGTACATACCAAGTTATACCTCCAAATTATTTAAAAATTACTCCTTTATTGAGTTGTTCAACTTAAGTCAAAAAGTTTTTACAAAATGGTACACGTTGTACATACTTCTAAAGTTACTAGGAACTTCGTTCCGTTTATGTTGTCACAACAAACGTTTAAAAGTATTTCAAAACTCCCTTGGTTAATTTTATTAAAGGTTTTCGTATTAGACTACACAATGTGTGGATCACACTTCTTCTCGCCCTCCGTTAGGCATAAAACTTACTATTAATCTTTGTTAAAAACTCTTGAGCCACTTGAGATGGCAGTTTTATAAAATTTGTTAAGAAGTCCTTGCGCTCATAAAATATTCCTTTTAAGGTTAGACATGGCAAAAACACGGGCCGATAAATCAGTTTTCTGAGGTACACTCAGTGGTCACCCTATCATAGAAAAGGCACTAGGAGGGTTTCTACTCTCACTGTTTCACGGATAATCGCAACACCCTCGTAAACATCATCACTATGAATCAGTAGGTTGAGGTACAAGGAATCGTTTTTGAGATTCCTTTCACTTAGAGTAAACCATTCTTTATGACCAAGGGTTCACGTATCTTCTCATCCGCGCATCCCCTTAAGTATATAAGGATAAATTCAGAACGAACTGCTCGAAGAGTTCACTCTTGTTCAAAGATCACACCTTTCGTGCCATTTTCTTTCAGAAATGTAATATAAGATACTTTGAGAATCTATAAATCTTGTTATACTCTTGGATGGGGACTGCTTAAAACATTTACGACACTGATGTGGATACTCTATATATATCTTCCTTCGTTGATTGCAACTAAATGTTGATCTAGTTAATGTTAACCCTAACTTCAACATGTAACTGAAAGGATAAAGTTACATTATGGAACTGTGCTTTCATTTCATCCTAGGATAAGTTCACATACAGTATGTTGATGTGTGCGAGGTGTAGTATGAAATAGTTATATTTTTGTTACGAAATACTATTAAATACGATACAATTTTACACAAGTTATTTATTTATTTATAGAGTGGATATACCTAAACTTTGCTACAACACTATAGGCAGTGTACCTAATCGTACAGTAGTGTTGTTTTTAGTAAGTCCGGTTCGTTCCGCAGGGAGCTAGCCAAGTTTAACGCTATATTTTTTTTAAACTATATTTGTATATATGTATATATAAGTAGTATTATTATTATAAAAGGGGATTTTTACCATTTAATGACCGGTTTGTCGATTTTATGTCTTAAGTCACAATTAAAACCTAATGTAAAATATTAAATATATAAATGACTTAATTTAAAGCGTAAAGTAAATGACGATAATAAAATTGCGATAGTTAAAAGTTCGATAAATAAAATGACGATAAATAAAATTACGATAATTAAAAAGTACGATAATTAAAAGTGCGATAAATAAAATGACAGTAAATAAAAGTGCGATGAGATATAAAATAAAGGAATTATGCTTATTTAAACTTCTGTAATCATGATGTTTGACGTGTTGATTTTAGTTTATTGCCATGGGTTAATTGTCCTTTGTCCTGGATTATTCGATATGTCCATACTGTTTTGTCCATAATAGTCCATCAGTCATAATTATAAAGTGCGAGAGTCTTCTTCAAATTATCCTTATACCCGAAGTCAAATATTCCAACTAATTGGGGATTCGAACTGTTACAAGGTCTTAATACTTTGTGTAATGAATACACCAGGTTATCGACTGTGTGTAATCCAAGGTTTTAATACTTTATTAACAATTACACCAATTACCCTTGAATGTAATCCAACCCTGTTTTAATGAGTCCAGTGATTATTAATCCATCCCCGTATCCGGTCAAATGAACAATAACTTGTATTTATAAATATCCCGCCCACCGTACCCGATTAAGCGTATGTGGTTATTTATAGATACGTCAAATTGTAACCTTTATATTAAATTAATGAGGTATCATTCAGTTAATATAAAGCCCATTAATAGCCCATAGTCTAATTTTCACAAGTGTCGTTCTTTTGTCCAAACCCCAATTAAGGTACAAAGCCCAATTACCCCATCTTTAATATTTAGCCCAACATCACGATTACTTCATCTTAAATAAGCATAATAATAACTTAGCTACGAGACATTAATTTAAAAAGGTTGAACATAACTTACAATGAGTATTAATCGCGTAGTGTTATACGGATAGAATTTCGACTTACAAACTTACAACATTCGCTACCATAACCTTATTATTATTAAACTTTAATATTAAAATTATAATTAAAATATAAATATAAATATATATTTGAGAGATAGAGTAGATGGATATGATGTACATAAACTCGTCCGAAAATTTGCATTTTATAGAACCTGACCCGCTACAGTACTCCATGCGAGTGCATGACTTTTGTGCCTTCTGGCCATGCGATCGCATGGCCAGCTGTTTCAGCTCACATTGAGTTTTAAACGTGGGCTGCGCGTATTTATTTAATATATAATATAATATATATAATTTTATATAATTAATTATATATTATATTATATTCTTGTGCATTGTTGACTTGTAATTTTAGGTCCGTTGCATCGCGCTTTGATAGTTGGTTCATGTCCTAGTTTCGGATTTTCGAACGTCCTTGCGTACTATTTAATATCTTATACTTTAAGTTTTGCGGCTCGTACTCTTGTAATTTTTAGACGTTTCTTATCAATAAATTGAACCACTTGGATTGTACTTTGTACTTTTTAGCGTTTTGGTCGTTTGCATCTTCAAATCGTCGAATCTGTCTTTTGTCTTCACCTTTTATTATTTAAACGAATATCACTTGTAAATAGAACACTTGCAACTAAAAGGTTGTCTTTCTTGAAGGATAATGCTATGAAATATATGTTCGTTTTTAGCATTATAAAATATTCCCACACTTGAGCGTTGCTTGTCCTCAAGCAATATAGAACTTGAATAAAACTTTACTAGAATCACTTCTTTATTCTTCACACTTTGTACATCAGTGATTTTAATACGGCGGTATGAACAATGGTAGTAACGATGTGGTTTACAACCCCACATGACTATAAAAAATTAGATCCTTTAGGAAATTAGATCTTTATGAAAACATTTGATCTTTTAAAAATTCAATCTAGCTTTTACCCTAGATAAGTTTTTCGGAATAACCCTTCACCGGTGCTTGCAAAATGTTTGTGGGTTTTGTGGGTTTCAGATTTGAAAATTTTAGCTTAAAACTTGCGGTTTTGTGTCACCCACTTGCTAACCTTATATTAGGAAAGCAACACGTCCAGTTTACTTGCTCCGTATATTACCTTTCGGTAAACTACCGTCCGGTTGTAAAGGAAAGTGTTGAACAAGCAACTGTTAAGGCAATGTCCCGTGACATGCTTTTGATTATGGTCTATAACGTGTCGGATGCAATTACTATCCTTTGTAGGAGCAATAGTAAAGATCACCCTATAGTTTTTCGGTCTTGCACAATGTCCTGTCTCCGACCATGCTATGCAACCAACGTTCTTACGGTTGACACCCGATTTGGTTCAGGTGACCTAATGAATTTCAGGTGAATTCCTAGAATTTTACGTTCAATGGTAATGAACGCATAAAAAATAGGTTTTCAAAAAACAAATCGGTTTGTAATTTGATCAAAATATTTTCTCGTTCAAGCTCGAGTTTAGATATCATTGAATTCCATGAGTTTGTAATTCTCAATCTTTAAGGTCAATCTCAAGGATTGAGTAATATCAGTCTTAAAAGCTGATTTTTGATCTTTAAGGAGATTATCCTTTCTGGGGATCTGATTCATTAGTCTTATAAGCTAATTTGCACGGTGCCCCCCCATTGTACGAGACAGATCCTCTCATAGTTAGGATAAGTTTGACCACTTGGCGACTCTGTTTGATGCTGAGGTCCGTGGATTTCCAGCTGATTTTCGAGAAAACTTTTCAAGGTTTTTCGTAGATTCTACAACTGGTCTGGACGACAACTTCCTGACCTAAATCAAGAAGCGCGTGTCTTTTTTTCTCGGAAGACTGTACTTCCTTATAAATTCTATTTATATTATAATAAACTGGGTAAAACTGATTAATATCGTTCCAAACAAAAGTATCTTTAATTATTTGTACAAAAATATGTGATATATGTTCTAAATAACTTGGTAAATTTTTCCCACACTTGGCTTTTATTTTCCTTTCTTTGCCTTTTTATTCTCCTCTATTCCATTTTAAATTAATTCAAGCATTTTGGTTTGTTTCTCAATTTATGTCCTTTACGAGGTAACAATAATTTCGGTGTTAACACCTAGTTTTATCGTTCATAAATATGTATAAACATGATTTTGAGTTCATTTAGTTAAAAATTTTGAAAAATTTTACTAGAATTGAGTAGTCAGTATATAAGACTAGGGCTGTTCTTTATTATCAGAGAGCACTAGATTCTATTACAACTACTGTGTTACTAGTATTTTTAATGTTAACCAAGTGTTTAAATTAAAATTTTAAAAGAATCCGAAAGAATTTAACCCCTTCCCACACTTAAGAACTTGCAATGCCCTCATTTGCAAGAAATCAGTAGCAATTTAAATTATTGAGGGTATTAATAGCGTAGAAAAATGATTAAAGTTTACCAAAGTTTCCAAACATATTGTTGTTTGTGTTGAATGATAAATGGTGCACATCATTTGTTCATTCCGTCTGTTGTTACATAACACTAGTTTTTCGTTTTGTCGTCAAAATTAATAGCTTTTGCTGAACTTAATGCCAGTCTTTGAAAATGCGCTGTTTTACCCTGTTGTGTACATGAGATAAAATACATACAACACAAATATAAACATGCATGGTAATTTGAAATGGGACTTAATATCCCACTTTCAAATTACAAAAATGAAATATTAGTACAAAATAATAAAAATATTAAACATTACATTAAAGTATAAAAATGTTAAATGTTTAGCATAAATAGATAAAAATAATAAAAGGGAAGACATCACCAATGAAACACTATTGATTTGGATAGGGGTTCCAGTTCATATCATCGTTCGAGTTCAATGGTTGGTGATAGGTGTTCTGGTAGGCTTGATTGGGATCGTACAAGTCAAAGGGTGGTCGCATGTCGGGCTGATGTGGTGGATAGTAAGCAGGCCGAGTCGGGATGTAGTTATTTGGTACCTGATATGATAGCTGGCTCATGATTTGGTGCTGATGAACTTGCCAGCTATCATGTTAGCGTCGCATGGAATTCTCACACTCATTCGCGGCTTGCCAATGCTCATACTGACGATGCATATCCTCATTAGTCATTTCTACCTCATCTATACGCTGGAAAACGTCGGTAAAACTATCCCTAATTACATCCTTGATGTCATCTGCTTCCTCTAGCTCATCATCCGAACCCCTCTCTACCTGTGGATGGTTGCCCCGATATGGCATTGCCTGATTGGGTCTCCTAGTCAATACCTTTGCACCTTGATAGACTTGCAAACCTAAAGTCTTGTCCTGTTCCCTACATACCATCATCGGACCCCCTTGTTCCTTATCTACACCTAAATACTCTACAATGAGAGTAACAAAAATACCTCCTCCTATTATTCCCCCTTCCTGTATACCTTCCATCATTTTGGACAGATAAAAACCAACACAGTAGGGGATATTAACAAAGCTTCTAGTGTCTCGAATACACTTAAGGTAAAATAAATCGTGTAAGGTCATTTTCTCCTTGTTGTTACCTCTTTGTGTAATCGAGTTTGCTAAGAATCTATGTATTATACGAAGCTCGGCTTTATTAATATCTAAATAGGAGTGTCTTCCTCCCCGCGAAAACACATTAAAATTTGACATACGCCTCCAAATGGCGTTAGCGTCAAAATTTCTATCTACCCGCTCACCATGATAAATCAAATTTGTACAATCAGGTGATAGTAATTCAGCGGGAGTGTAAATCTGTAAAGCCCTGGCCATGTCCAGCATGGACATCCTGTACATCCTACAGCCAACTAAAAATCTAAGAAAACTCTTTTCGTCTAACCTATCTACATCCTTATTAAAAGCTATAGTACTCATTAGCTCAAAACACCACTCTTTATATACTGGCCTACGAGTGGTAAATAAACGTTCTCAATCAGTAAAAGAAGAGCTGCCATACCTTTGGATTAGATGCTGCCTAACTGGGTTAGCTAGGTCAACCCTTTCCAAAGGCTCCCAATCTATTACCCTTGGAACTTCTACATTTTTGATCCAAAGCTTAAATTTTTTTACTTTAGTACGTCGGGTAATCTCTCCAACTTTTATCAATCCTTAAATTGAGATGCAACTGTTCTTCATGAATTGTTGGGTGTTCTATTATATGGTGAACGGGAGATACTATGTAGGTAATAAAAAATTGTGGCTCCGGTTCATAGTATGGTACGTGTTGATCATAATGTTGTTGTTGTTCAGATTGTTGTTCCGGTTCGTGATATTGCATCTCTGGCTGTGGTTCCGGATCAGGGTGCCTAGACGATGATGCACCGTCCGTATCTGTATTTCTCTGCAAAACACATTAAACACAAAATTTGTGCATCCAAATATGCATTAGTGTTAGCAAAATAACAAATTAAAACAATTACAATAATATGTTTAATCCATATTAAACTTATACTCATTTTCATTTTTTTTTATCAATTCTACACTTTTTCAAATAAGCGTATATGAAAATATTTATAAAGTTCATAAGCATTCAACTCAAATAACATGTCAAAATAATCATTACTAGCAATTAAACAAGTTTCAAATGGCATTTATATCAAATTAATCAAGTTCATGAATTTTAGACTTTAAAAAGTCCACTTTAATTCTCAAAAATCATGTTTAGGATCAATGTTTGGATCATTTAGCAACCTAAACATGTTACACTACTTAATTTAGCACTAATTCATAACAAAAATCGGCCATAACCTATTTATATCAAAAAGCCCCAAATTGCTCAAGAACACAAACCCTAGATTTCTAAAATTTTTGAAGTTTAAGGCTTCAAATCATGACAAATAGCATCAATCTAGGTTATACATGCATAATATACTAACAATTTAACTCTAATTACACTAGAAATTAACAAAATTAAATTAGGTAAAAATTAGCTCAAGAACACTAAAATTCGAATTTTAAGAGTTTTAGGGGTGAAATCTTTACCTTTCTGCTTCCCCATCTGAAGAAAGACATGATTATAGCGGATTATTGCAAGAAATTTCGAGTAATTTGGTTGAAAAATGATGATTTTTGAGAGGGTTTTGTGTGTATTTGCGTATGTTTGTGTGTGTGATGAGTGTGGACAGAAGCAGCTCGCTGCTCTTTTTGTTGCTGACCAGCATTTGGTCCCCATGCGACTGCATGGTATTGAAGCACAAACCCCATGCGATCGCATGGGGTGTATTTTTTTTTTAAAACCTTTTACATATAAAACAATAAAAAATGAAATAAAATTAAAATTTTGTTTCCTTTTATATTGAGGGCGTTTCGGTACGTTGACCTAGTTCGTCCCTGGACAAAATATAGGTTTTTGGATTATTTTTTTTTTATGTTTTTGGCATACTTTAAATCAATACGAAAAAATAATGATAATAAAATTTCTCGTCCCGCCTTCGGGTAAAGCAATTTCGATTCAACGACCTAGTCTTCAACTCACGACAAATTTTAGAAATCATATTTTTAACTTAATGAAATAAAGTAAATTTTGTATTTAAATTCACACCAAACTTAAATTTAAAATGCATAAAATTAAAAATTCATATTAATACTATTAATATTTTTATACATTAATTTTACAAACTTATATTGAAAATATTAATTTTTAAAATATTAAAAAAACTTAAATATATTGATTTTAAAATTTTACAATAATAATTTAATATTAATTTAAAAACAAGGTAAAAATTAAAATTAAAAATCTTTTTGGTCTTTTATCCCACTTTAATCAATCAAATATTATCAAAAATATACGTCCCTCTTTTGGGTAAAATAATTTCGGCTATTTTACCTAATTTTACTCCTGACGAATTTCTGAAATATTTTGAATTGATTAATTAAAGATATTTATACCTTATGAATAAACGGTAAATTTCGCAGTGATGTAATAAATTTTTGTATGATATCAATAATTTCGGTTTCGCATACCTAATTTTATTGAATATCAATTTAATACTTTATAGCGAACGATTCAGCATTTATTATCAAAAGGTTAAAAGCAATAAAAATAAAATAAAAACTGTACATACTTACTTGTGAGATAGAATTCTCAGAGACCTGCTTTAGCCGACTCATAGGAGAGTCATGTGATTTGGTTTTCCATAGCTACATAAGCGTAACCTCGATTCTTTAATAACTTTTCTTCTAAACATATGAACGGTCCTTCTCTGCATATAGTAACAAATTCGGTATTTGAATATGTTTGATTGTTCGAACTTTTACCTTCGTGTGACCATTTTCCGCATTTATGACATCTTTCAAGGTGTCGTGCTCTTCTTTTTGTTGCGGATTTTGATTTTCCTTTACCAAAATGTGTTTTATGATGATCTTTCCTGAGTTCTTTCCTTACTTCATCCATTTTTCCTCTTATGAATGATACCAGTTCACTCGGGAAGATGTTATTATTACGTTTAGTAATCATAACGTGTAGTAGTAGACCATGGTTCAGATCAAAGGAATTCTTCATCTCGTAAAACCTAAAAGAAATAAAAATTCAGAATGGAGGGAGAAGACTAGTTCTTTAGGGTCTGCTAGGGAAAGACCATTCGGATTCCATTCTCGAAAACTATACGAAAACAGAAAATCTAACTCTAACAGAAAAATATATTATCCTTAAAAAGACTCGAACCTTCCCACACTTAATTAGTTGTGGTGTCGAAATTGTGATTAACTTCATTTTCAATTGGACTATCAACAACTTGTATATCTCTGACTTTTGCTTTAATACAATTGTTGATTTCCTCTATAACTTTCACAAATTCAACTAACATTGCCTTTTCTTTAGGCGACAAATTGGATACTAATCGGTTACATAACTTAAAGTTCCCCTTAATCCTAGCATCTTGAATTCGTTTATAAAGTTTCTTCGTTGAACAGTTGAAAACGGGTTCATCTAATTTCGTATCAATAACAGGGTTCTTTGTTATCGGGTCATCATTGGTTGTTGCTTCATCTTTCCCACACTTAGGCGTTTTTATTGGTTCAACAGTTTTGGTTGGTGGAGATCTAAACTTTCGGTTCACAAAGGTAACCGATTTGTCACCATCCCTAAGTGTCATTCTACCTTCTCTTACATCAATGAATGCTTCGGTGGTTGCTAAAAATGGGCGACCTAAAATTAGAGGAATATCAAGGTCTTCCTCCATATTAATAACTATGAAGTTTACAACAAAGGTCAAACTTCCCACTTTAACAAGTAAATTATTGGCTATTCCAACCGAGTGTTTAATGGTTTGATCAAATAATTGAACACCTATTCTGGTTGGTCTTAATTTACCCACACCTAATCTTTTGTACAAGGAAAGAGGCATAACATTTGCACTTGCTCCTAAATCTGCGAGTCCATTATACATAGCACCATCATTAAGCAAGCAAGAAATGATAAATTCACCAGGGTCTCCTACTTTAGTAAGTAGAGTTGGTTTGTTAACCTTTTCCAAGTGATCTTTTCTAGGTTCTTTCACTTCTATTTGAACTTCTTGTTCACAATTTTCTTTGTTTCTTAGAATGGGAGGTTTGTATAGGAATTCTTCTTCATCACTCCAATTTGAAGCTTCTCCTTCTTCCAATTTTGATTTTTGCATATGTTGAAAACATATTTATGTTCTCATTCTGAGGGTTTTCTTTGGTGGTGAAATTATGATTGACTTCATTGTCAACTTCCATCGGACCATGTATGTAATGTTTAACTCTGTGACCATTAACTTTAAATTCAATCCCATTTGAATTTATCAACTCTATTGTTCCATATGGGAAAACTCTTTTGACTATGAATGGTCCAGACCATCTTGATTTCAATTTTCCAGGAAATAGCTTGAATCGTGAATTGAAAAGAAGGACTCTGTCTCCTTTCTTAAATTCTTTTGAACTTCGAATTCTTTTATCATGCCATTTCTTCGTTCTTTCCTTATAGATTAACGAATTTTCATATGCTTCATGTCTTAATTCTTCTAATTCATTTAGTTGACTTAACCGTAGACGTCCGGCTTCATGTAAAACAAGATTACATGTTTTCAAATCCCAAAATGCTTTATGCTCAATTTCTACTGGAAGATGACATGCTTTTTCGTAAACGAGTCTAAAAGGTGTGGTTCCAATTGGAGTTTTGTAGGCTGTCCTAAAAGCCCAGAGTGCATCCTCCAATTTCATGGACCATTCATTCGGATTTGATCCTACGGTTTTCTCTAAAATACGTTTTAAAGCTCGGTTGGTATTTTCAACTTGTCCACTTGTTTGTGGATGATAAGCAGTTGAGATTTTATGAGTTACTCCATATCTTTTGAGAACTTTCTCAAGTTGATTATTAAAAAAATGAGTACCCCGATCACTTATTAAAGCTTTCGGTGTTTTGAACCTAGCAAAAAGACGTTTTAAGAAGTTGACTACAACTCGTGCATCGTTAGTTGGGAGAGCTTGTGCTTCTGCCCATTTAGATACATAATCAATGGCAACGAGAATGTAGAGATTATTATGAGATTTTGAAAATGGACCCATAAAGTCAATACCCCAAACGTCAAATACTTCACATACTTGAATGAAATTTTGTGGCATTTCATCACGTTGACTTATTTTTCCGGCCCTTTGACAAGCATCACAGGATTTACAAAGAAGGTGTGCGTCTTTGAAAATTGTAGGCCAATAGAATCCAGCGTCATAGACTTTTCTTGCTGTAAGTTGAGGCCCATAATGCCCTTCTGTAACGACCCGGATTTTTCCGATCATTTTATACCTATGAGATTAATATTTACATAAATTAAACCTTACCAACATGATAAGCAATCCAAATTGTTGAGACTTGTGTTTTTGAAAGTTGTTTTACACGACGTTTGACCGTCCAATTTGACCGATGATATCTCGAACTATATAACATACCATAATTATACGTTTTTGTATATATATGTATTTATATATATTTAACATGATTTAAGGATAGTTTAATATCTCATTGTGTACTAATGACAATGAGTTATAAGTATATTTTGAAACTACTAACTTAAGTTTTCAAAACGATAACTATACGTAACGTTCTTTGACTTAAAACTTATAATGTTTATACATGTATCATATAGATATGTATTTAATCACTTTTAAAGGGCTTTTATACATAAAATAATATAAGTATATTTACAAAAGATAGCTATATTTGAATCCTCATTCCGTTTCCTCAAGATTTCTATACGTATATCTTGGGTATATGTACCCGTATCATACCCATCTTCTATACGTATTTACTATTGGTATATACACATCAAATCAACATCCTAATCAACATTATTACTGCCCTAGATATGAGGTAACTAGGATTTGTCAAGTAGCATGAATTATTAGTAAGAAAACAAAATTATGAATCCTTTTCTTTCTTTATAAACTAAAAACGTTTTTATGAATGAACACCATTTCTTCACTCCATTTTCTCATACCTACACCCTCATTTCTCTCTCAAAATACTCCTAACTTCATACTTGATCATCTTCAAGCATTTTCCCCATCATTTAGCTTCAATTACAAGCCTTAAACACCATAAGAAAACTCTTTCAAGAACATATCAAAATAACCACCCATTTGAAGAAGTATACTTCCAACCTTTTGATCTAACTCCACCACTCTTTGATTCCAAGATTTTTTCTTATCTCTTACAGTAACTTTGTCCAAGTAACTTGAGGTAGTAACCTTATTCATAATTTTATTCGATTCATATTTATATAGCTATCTTATTTTATGTTGTAAAATTTTAACAACAAGAACATAGTTTGAATGATTTCAAACTTGTTTGCAAACTAAATAGATCCTTCTAACTTAACTTTTAAAACACTTCAAGACCTGTAATATATCATAATGATATGCTAACTTAACAAGATATAACTTGGTTTTACAAAGAACATCTTAAAAACTGAATCTACATCGTCGGAGTGCAACCGGGGGCTGTTTTGGGTTGGATAATTAAAAACCATCTTGAACTTTGAATTGGAAGTTCATGTTCTGGAAAAATGATATTTTTATGAATATGTTAACACATAAATATTTCATGGTTTAACTCAAAGTGTAAGTATTTTTAGAAAAATGATCATTAAATGTTGTTTTTATGATGGAAAATGATCACTTTCATAAGTTTCATCAAAGTTTGACCTATAACCTGTGATTTCGAATACAAACTAAGGTATTTTCAGTTCATATTCTTAAAATTTGACTCGATCCAAGGAAGTGGCAAGTTGAACCACCAAAAACGGAGTTGTAATGAAGAAACTACGACTAAAACAAGATTGGGTATCCGAAGCTAGTTTAGCTACGAAAATATTTGGAGAAAAATTAAATTAATCATATCTTTTCTAATTAATATGATATTTTATATATAATTACTTATGATTTGATTTTATATATTTCAGGACCACCCGTAAACAACATGAGAAGATTAATCATAAGACCTCATGATTGTACGCAACACGTCATTTGACAACACGGTACTTTATGTACGCAACACGTCATTTGACAACATGGTACCATGGGTCGAGATTAATTCTGATCAATACGAATACGATGGGGTCTTTATTTATTTTATTTAAGCAACTAATTGTGGACCACTAACATCGGACTGCTAACTACGGACTAAGAAAATATTAAAAGTATTAAAAGTATATATATATATATATATATATATATATATATATATATATATATATATATATATATATATATATATATATATATATATATAGAAAATATGTTGATATATTATATATATATGGTTAGGTTCGTGATATCTATCGGAGACCAAGTCGAATTAAATACCTTCAAGGCAAAAGTGAGTTTCATTTGCTCCCTTTTATATATATTTTTGGGACTGAGAATACATGCGCTGTTTTTATAAATATTTTACGAAATAGGCACAAGTACTAAAACTAATTCTACGTGGGTTTAAACCAGAAATATACCCTTAGCTTGGTAACATTAAACTACTTGTCTATGTACGGTAGGCGCGAATCCTAAAGATAGATCTATTGGGCCTGACAAACCCCATCCTAACTATGGGATGCTTTAGTACTTCGAGATTATTTTAAACACACCTGATCTGGTGTACTTCAGAGGGTAAAACATGAGCGTTAAGGCTTGTTACCTGGTGCCTACAACTTATAGAATACTTTTATACACTTGCGAGTGTACATATATTTATAAACGGAAATCTTGTGGTCTATTAATATATTGAAATGATTGTTATGATAAACCTATGAACTCACCAACCTTTTGGTTGACACTTTAAAGCATGTTTATTCTCAGGTATTAAAGAAATCTTCCGCTGTGCATTAGCTCATTTTAAGGATATTACTTGGAGTCATTCATGGCATATTTTGAAAGACGTTGCATTCGAGTCATTGAGTTCATCAAGATTATTATTAAGTCAATTATAGTTGGATATATTATGAAATGGTGTGCATGCCATCAATTTTCGTTGTAAAGAAAGTTTGTCTTTTAAAAACGAATGCAATGTTTGTAAAATGTATCATATAGAGGTCAAATACCTCGCGATGTAATCAACTATTGTGAATCGTTTATAATGTATATGAACGGGTCCTTTCAGTTGGTATCAGAGCGGTGGTCTTAGAGAACCAGGTCTGCATTAGTGTGTCTAACTGATAGTCGTTAGGATGCATTAGTGAGTCTGGACTTCGACCGTGTCTGCATGTCAAAAGTTTTGCTTATTATTTCGTGTCGAAAATTACCTGCTTATCATTCTTAGGGAATCATTTGCTTATCATCCTTAAAGTCTAGACACATCTTACTGCCTCTATTGCTTAGATAGTGTATAGACAGAACTCATATCTTAGCATATCTGCTAAATCATATCTTAGCGTATCTGTTACTGTTACCTTTGCCTGACAGCTTCCGTAGATTCCTCCGTAACATATAGGATTTTAGTATTATATATACATAAGTAAATTATGTATTGCAGGGTACTAAGCTACATCCTATAATCTATTTCTTATCGAAAATCCTTCATCTGATCGTACGAAATGGAACTCGTCACTAGTTCAAATTTTTTTGGAACCCGACAGCTATTCCGACATGGATGTTCACCTAAGCTCCGGAAGCAGCGTCACCAGAATGAATCAACCAATCAGCCATCCCCAATTCATCTGATGGGTTCGTAGGCTCCTTAATCATTGGAGACAAGAAGAAGGCGATCCTTTCCATCCACCACATTGCCCTCTTGGCGAAGAACTTGAATCACTTACCGGCGAACCTGTCTGAAACACCATTTTCTCTCTCATTTCCAGAGTATCTCGTCACGATTATATACTACACCAAATTCTAGATCTTATTTATCCACTCGTACGAACCGACAATCACCCCGGTGTAATAGAAGAAGTCAACGAGCTTCGCGCTCGGGTAGTGGCTTTGGAGAATATGTTGCAGAGGTTACAAACACCAGCAGCAGCACCCGCAGCATAACCAGTACCACCATCATTAACGCCAATAGTACCATTACCACCCCCAACCACAACTGCGTCATAAACCTCAACTTTACAATCTGTCCCACGAGCACCAATGTCATACGCTCTGTAGATACCAGAGAATACCAACAACAACAAACGATGAAGTATTGATTCATAATTTCATTGAAGAAACATTATGCGACGATTATGTAGTCTCTAAAGTCTTAGAAATTATCTACTCTAGCCCTAACCATAAATCAGATGAGTGAACCAAAATTATAGGAGGAAGAGTAGAAACCCTGACAAGAATGGTGCGTGATTTACTTGTTTTACCAACAGCATCAGCAGTACCATTAGCATCACCAGCATAGTCACTGCCGTCAGAATTGTCAGAATTAGCAGCACCTATAACATCACAAGCTCCATCGGTTTAAGAATCACCGTGGACATCATTACTAATCAACAACGCGTATAATGAAGTATTGATCACAGTAGTGAAATACTCTGTGAAGATTATGTAATCTCAAATGTTAGAGATTATTCATTTCTAACTCCAGCCTAAGATCAAATGAACTTAATTTAGTATTAATTCATCAAATCTGTATTACATCTGAAGAAAATATACACATGTATATTTTCATAAAGACTGTAATAAATTTCTTTTGTACAAAATATTAATTGTGAATTTTTTTTTAACGGGTAGGTAATACTCAAGAGATATATAAAATTCACAATTAATATGTTACATTTTTCGAATCTGATTCAGCAATCATCAACTATACTCACTATTGTCATAACAATATACATTCTTTTATAGAAATAAAAATAACCATACTCATTCAAATTCAATTACATATTCTGATTTTGAAATCGCAAAATTTAATTCGAGATATAGCCAAAAATCACCACTCTTAAATCCTTACATCTTGCAAAGCTATACTTTGACTTCAAAACTATGTTAGAACATCATAGGTATATTAACGATTACAATCTGTGTCCAAACCCTTCGAAATTCCTGAAGATGCTTCAAATAATGAACAATCGAGATGATGATCCAACCACTTGTTACCCACAGTATACACCTGAAAAACTCTCAAAACTAAAGTCATAGTTTAACACGTATCCGTGTCAGACTCTTTGGAATTTATTAGCAAAAATGAACTTTCAATTCCTTACCAAAGGAGACAGTTGTGTCACAGCTCCACAAGTTAACTTCGACTTTTCAATTAAAATGGTCTTATTATAATCTCGATATATACGATGCCCTTTCGCCATCGTTACCAGAGAACCATTTATGTCCCACCACATTAGCAATAAACTTACCAACAATTTCACTGATCTTTGATTTTCAGAAAAATCGATATATTCATTAGAACCCTATCATATACTCATCCGTACTTTGTAACAAGAATTGCCATACCAATTATTGAGAATCAGTAATCAGTATTTTGAAATCTTGCAGCATGTCTACATCAACAGTTATATATACATATAACGTCTACCTCCAAGACTTACATACTTCGAATGTGAAGTTTCTGAAAAATGCCTAAACTGCGAACTAGTTATCGAAATTTTAAAAAATGCTGATGAAGCAGCAGAAACTGTCAACGATCTTAACAGTAAAAAGTTTGATGATAAAAAAATAGTGTGTTGGTAAAACTCAGAAAAAGAGAAGGTTTGGAACTGGAAAACGGATTGAGCAAAGTATGAAGGAGGCTGTGGACAAATCACAAAGACTAAACCTGCCTTCAAAGAATCCAAATGATTCAGTATCGTCATTATCAAATACCTTGCTCCTGACTCTAAACCCTTGTGGATAATATTCTTCATCATCCTCTTATCTTAAATATTCTAAGATATCATCATATCTTTCATTATAAATATCCTCCATATTTTTGAAGATATTTTCATAACTATTCTTAACTGAAATCTTTTATCTCTTCACGATATCAGTGATACATTATAAAGGAAACTGCATTAGTTTCTAAATTCTGAAAAATTCGAATTTAAATTATGAATGTTTTTGAAGTAGTGTTGGGAACTGAAGCATGAGTTAGTATAATATAATAACACTTGATCAACGTGATTATATTATAGTAAGTCATGCTGAGTTTCTAATGGAACGTGATGATTATTATAACGTCATCATGTGCCATGTTACACGACTCTTACATTCTACCTAATCTCCAAACATATCGAGAACATATTCTTTCTGATAATTCTATCTTTTCTCTTGAATTTTGGTAATTTGACAAATCAAGATCGTGCCATTTCAATTTTACTCTTAGAACATTAACTATGTTCATTCCGAAATTCATATTTACGAAATCTGGACCATTATATACGGTGCTTAATCGCAAGAAGAGGAAATGAAAGAATGAAGCTCTGAAATAGAAATGGGAGTATAAATCGCAGCAAATAGAATGGAGCATTAACTGTAGATGACAATGATTATAGAAGACAGAAGCAGGGACTTGGAAATATAAGGGAAGATATAAAGCCCAATGACAACCCGAAAATTATAAACAATATATATCGATGCATAGAGCACCATAAAGACACGGGAGAACTAAAAACACTATAAAACCAAGAGTATAGTAGAAGTAAATAGATTCTTCGGGCGGCAGATGAAAAGGAAGAACGACAGATATGAAAGTGAGGAGTATATCAAGAATCAGCACCGGATGGAGCATATTGATAAATACTTTAAAATATGAGTTGAGGGAGAAAGAATAGAAGGTGTGAGTTGTAAGGAAACGAAGATGGTGGATTTATAGTGAAGTACCAGACAGAACAATCAGGACAGATCATCGCATTTAACTGAAGAGGATTCTAATTTCCTTAATTATCGAAGAACCCAAATCTTATGACGAAGATTTCCTCTAAATCTGAAAATCAACCGTGACTACGTCACTAGTTAAAACGAATCTGCATTTATTCATTTCACTCTTTTGTGATAGCTTCACTTATACTCTTCGCGTAATCAAATTGTTTTATCTATATTACTCAATGATTATAAAACTCTATTTATCAACTCATATTCGTCATGAAAACATTTTTATGGTTAGACATGATGATCTCGATCAAATTTCAGGACGGAATTTATTTCACGGGTAGGTACTGTAACGACCCAGATTTTTCCGATCATTTTATACCTATGAGATTAATATTTACATAAATTAAACCTTACCAACATGATAAGCAATCCAAATTGTTGAGACTTGTGTTTTTGAAAAGAGTTTTACACAACGTTTGACCGTCCAATTTGACCGATGATATCTCGAACTATATAACATACAATAATTATACGTTTTTGTATATATATGTATTTATATATATTTAACATGATTTAAGGATAGTTTAATATCTCATTGTGTACTAATGATAATGAGTTATAAGTATATTTTGAAACTACTAACTTAAGTTTTCAAAACGATAACTATACGTAACGTTCTTTGACTTAAAACTTATAATGTTTATACATGTATCATATAGATATGTATTTAATCACTTTTAAAGGGCTTTTATACATAAAATAATATAAGTATATTTACAAAAGATAGCTATATTTGAATCCTCGTTCCGTTTCCTCAAGATTTCTATACGTATATCTTGGGTATATGTACCCGTATCATACCCATCTTCTATACGTATTTACTATTGGTATATACACATCAAATCAACATCCTAATCAACATTATTACTGCCCTAGATATGAGGTAACTAGGATTTGTCAAGTAGCATGAATTATTAGTAAGAAAACAAAATTATGAATCCTTTTCTTTCTTTATAAACTAAAAACGTTTTTATGAATGAACACCATTTCTTCACTCCATTTTCTCATACCTACACCCTCATTTCTCTCTCAAAATACTCCTAACTTCATACTTGATCATCTTCAAGCATTTTCCCCATTATTTAGCTTCAATTACAAGCCTTAAACACCATAAGAAAACTCTTTTAAGAACATATCAAAATAACCACCCATTTGAAGAAGTATACTTCCAACCTTTTGATCTAACTCCACCACTCTTTGATTCCAAGATTTTTTCTTATCTCTTACAGTAACTTTGTCCAAGTAACTTGAGGTAGTAACCTTATTCATAATTTTATTCGATTCATATTTATATAGCTATCTTATTTTATGTTGTAAAATTTTAACAACAAGAACATAGTTTGAATGATTTCAAACTTGTTTGCAAACTAAATAGATCCTTCTAACTTAACTTTTAAAACACTTCAAGACCTGTAATATATCATAATGATATGCTAACTTAACAAGATATAACTTGGTTTTACAAAGAACATCTTAAAAACTGAATCTACATCGTCGGAGTGCAACCGGGGGCTGTTTTGGGTTGGATAATTAAAAACCATCTTGAACTTTGAATTGGAAGTTCATGTTCTGGAAAAATGATATTTTTATGAATATGTTAACACATAAAAATTTCATGGTTTAACTCAAAGTGTAAGTATTTTTAGAAAAATGATCATTAAATGTTGTTTTTATGATGGAAAATGATCACTTTCATAAGTTTCATCAAAGTTTGACCTATAACCTGTGATTTCGAATACAAACTAAGGTATTTTCAGTTCATATTCTTAAAATTTGACTCGATCCAAGGAAGTGGCAAGTTGAACCAACAAAAACGGAGTTGTAATGAAGAAACTACGACTAAAACAAGATTGGGTATCCGAAGCTAGTTTAGCTACGAAAATATTTGGAGAAAAATTAAATTAATCATATCTTTTCTAATTAATATGATATTTTATATATAATTACTTATGATTTGATTTTATATATTTCAGGACCACCCGTAAACAACACGAGAAGATTAATCATAAGACCTCATGATTGTACGCAACACGTCATTTGACAACACGGTACTTTATGTACGCAACACGTCATTTGACAACATGGTACCATGGGTCGAGATTAATTCTGATCAATACGAATACGATGGGGTCTTTATTTATTTTATTTTAGCAACTAATTGTGGACCACTAACATCGGACTGCTAACTACGGACTAAGAAAATATTAAAAGTATTAAAAGTATATATATATATATATATATAATGATTACTTAAAAAAGAAAATATGTTGATATATTATATATATATGGTTAGGTTCGTGATATCTATCGGAGACCAAGTCGAATTAAATACCTTCAAGGCAAAAGTGAGTTTCATTTGCTCCCTTTTATATATATTTTTGGGACTGAGAATACATGCGCTGTTTTTATAAATATTTTACGAAATAGTAACAAGTACTAAAACTAATTCTACGTGGGTTTAAACCAGAAATATACCCTTAGCTTGGTAACATTAAACTACTTGTCTATGTACGGTAGGCGCGAATCCTAAAGATAGATCTATTGGGCCTGACAAACCCCATCCTGACTATGGGATGCTTTAGTACTTCGAGGTTATTTTAAACACACCTGATCTGGTGTACTTCAGAGGGTAAAACATGAGCGTTAAGGCTTGTTACTGGGTGCCTACAACTTATAGAATACTTTTATACACTTGCGAGTGTACATATATTTATAAACGGAAATCTTGTGGTCTATTAATATATTGAAATGATTGTTATGATAAACCTATGAACTCACCAACCTTTTGGTTGACACTTTAAAGCATGTTTATTCTCAGGTATTAAAGAAATCTTCCGCTGTGCATTAGCTCATTTTAAGGATATTACTTGGAGTCATTCATGGCATATTTTGAAAGACATTGCATTCGAGTCATTGAGTTCATCAAGATTATTATTAAGTCAATTATAATTGGATATATTATGAAATGGTGTGCATACCATCAATTTTCGTTGTAAAGAAAGTTTGTCTTTTAAAAACGAATGCAATGTTTGTAAAATGTATCATATAGAGGTCAAATACCTCGCAATGTAATCAACTATTGTGAATCGTTTATAATGTATATGAACGGGTCCTTTCACCTTCTGTTGGTCCTGTGTGAAAATGGTTTAAGATTTGACTAGCTTCATCTCCGAATACACATCGGCGTATTATTCCATCGGGACAACTTTTAAACAAATGTGGATCTTCCCAGAAATAGTGTTTTATATCACTAAAGAATTTCTTTCATTTTTGGTACGACAACACTTTTTTCAAGGAATCCATATACAGTCTGCAAACTATGGAATTTCATTATAATCTATCTTCAAAAGATATTCATCAGGAAAGTTGTCTTGTATAGCCGATTCATTTAGAACATCTAATTCGGTCTTTTCAAGACGAGAAAGATGATCAGCGGCGAGATTTTCTGCTCCCTTTTTGTCTCGGTTTTCAATATCAAACTCTTGTAAGAGTAAGATCCAACGGATTAATCGTGGTTTGGCATCTTATTTTGAAAATAGGTATCTAAGAGTAGAATGGTCAGTATAGACCACCGTTTTTGCTAAAACGAGATATGAACGAAATTTGTCAAAAGCAAAGACAATGGCAAGGAGTTCTTTTTCAGTAGTTGTGTAATTCGTTTGTGCTTCTTGTAACATCTTACTAGCGTAATAAATAGGTTGAAATCGTTTTTTAATCCTTTGTCCTAAAATGACTCCCATTGCAAAATCACTTACATCGCACATGAGTTCAAATGGTAAATTCCAATTTGGAGTTATCATGATCGGCGCATTAGTGAGTTTTTCTTTAAGAATATTAAAAGATTTGATGCATTCATCTGAAAAGATGAATGGTGCATCCTTTTCTAGGAGTTTATTCATAGGAGTGGCAATTTTAGAAAAATCTTTTATGAAACGTCGGTAAAAACCGGCATGCCCTAGAAAACTCCTAACTCCTCTAACATTGGTGGGATGTGGAAGTTTAGCAATTACATCTACTTTAGCTCTATCCACTTCAATTCCTTCCTTTGAAATTTTATGACCAAGAATGATACCTTCTTTAACCATGAAATGGCATTTCTCCCAATTAAAAACTAGATTTGATTGCTCGCATCTAATAAGCATTCGTTCAAGATTAACTAGACATGATTCAAAAGTATCACCGAAGACTGAAAAGTCATCCATGAAAACTTCCATGCATTCTTCTATCATGTCATGAAAAATCGCCATCATGCACCTTTGAAAGGTTGCAGGGGCGTTGCAAAGTCCAAATGGCATGCGTTTGTAAGCAAAAGTACCATAAGGGCACGTGAATGTGGTTTTCTCTTAGTCCTCGGGTGCTATTAGAATTTGAAAATATCCAGAAAAACCGTCAAGAAAACAATAGTAACTATTCCCAACTAACCTTTCCAACATTTGATCAATGAAAGGTAAGGGAAAGTGATCTTTTCTGGTGGCGTCATTTAATTTTCTATAATCAATACAAACACGCCATCCTATTACAGTCCTAGTAGGAATAAGCTCATCTTTTTCATTTTTGATGACAGTCATGCCACCCTTCTTAGGTACACATTGAACTGGGCTTACCCATGGACTATCCGAGATTGGATAAATTAAACCTGCATCGAGCAGTTTTAATAATTTCTTTCTTAATACCATCTTGCATATTTGGATTTAGTCTTCGTTGGAGTTGCACATACGTTTTATGACCTTCTTCCATAAGGATTTTATGTGTTTAATACGAAGGACTTATTTCTTTAATATCATGAATCTTCCATGCAATAGCTGGTTTATGAGCTTTTAGCACAGAAATGAGTTGAGATTTTTCATTTTCCATAAGAGAAGACGATATTATTACAGGTAATTCAGATTCACCATGTAAATAAGTGTATTCCAAATGGTTTGGAAGTGGATTTAATTCTAATGTCGGTGGTTCTTCTATCAGTGATTCATATCGATATTTGTCTTCCTATTTTAGCATTTGAAGTTCTTCTATTGTTGGTTCGTATCCATTAGCCATAACTGCGGCTAACATTTCAGCTTCATCAATCGGTTCAGTTCCTTCTCCTAAAGAACATTCTCCCGTTCCTTGTAATTCTGGAAATTCTTCTAACAATACTGCATGTGAATCTATAGTTTGAATATAATAACATGTATCATCTGCAGATTGCGGTTGTTGCATGGCTCTATCAACAGAAAAGGTAACACTCTCGTCCTCTATACTTAGGGTCAATTTCTTACCTGAAATGTCCCATTCATATTGATTATAAACGTTCCATATTAATTGATTTCGTCGCGAGGTTTTGACCTCTATAGGAGATGTTTTTCAAAGACTGCATTCATTTTTAAAACAACCACAGCCCTTATTTTATCTATAAAGGTTTAAAAAGCATTACGTAGATTATCAAATAATGATAATCTAAAATATACCCTTTTACACACGACCATTACATAATGGTTTACGATAAGAATATATTACATCAAAAATAAGTTTCTTGAATGCAATTTTTACATAATATCATACAAGCATGGACTCCAAATCTTGTCCTTATTTTAGTATGCAATAGCGGAAGCTCTTAATAATTACCTGAGAATAAACATGCTTAAAACGTCAACAAAAATGTTGGTGAGTTATAGGTTTAACCTATATATTATCAAATCATAATAATAGACCACAAGATTTCATATTTCAATATACATCCCATACATAGAGATAAAAATCATTCATATAGTGAACACCTGGTAACTGATATTAACAAGATGCATATAAGAAAATCCCCTATCATTCCGGGAAATCCTTCGGACATGATAAAAACGAATTCGAAGTACTAAAGCATCCGGTACTTTGGATGGGGTTCGTTAGGTCCAATAGATCTATCTTTAGGATTCGCGTCAATTAGTAGATCGGTTTACTAATTCTTAGGCTACCAAGCAAAAGGGGCATATTCGGCTTCGATCATTCACCCATATAATGTAGTTTCATTTACTTGTGTCTATTTCGTAAAACATTTATAAAACTGCATGTATTCTCATCCCAAAATATTAGATTTTAAAAGTGGGACTATAACTCACTTTCACAGATTTTTACTTCGTCGGGAGTAAGACTTGGACACTGGTCAATTCACGAACCTATAACAAATATATACATATATATATATATATATATATATATATATATATATATATATATCAAAGTATGTTCAAAATATATTTACAATATTTTTAATACATTTTGATGTTTTAAGTTTATTAAGTCAGCTGTCCTCGTTAGTAACCTACAACTAGTTGTCCATAGTTAGATGTTCAGAAATAAATTGATATATATTATCTTGAATCAATCCACGACCCAGTGTATACACGTCTCAGGCTAGATCACAATTCAAAGTATATATATTTTTGGAATCAACCTCAACCCTGTATAGCTAACTCAAATATTACTGCATATAGAGTGTCTATGGTTGTTCCAAATAATATATATACATGGGTCGATATGATATGTCAAAACATTTGTATACGTGTCTATGGTATCCCAAGTTTACATAATATATTAGAATACATGTATAATACAATATAAGTTAGCTAGGATATGATTTGTATAGAATTGTAAAAATAATTCCCGTAGCTACAACAATAAAAAAATATCCAATCTTGTTTTACCCATAACTTATTCGTTTTAAATTCGTTTTGAGTGAATAAAATTGCTATGGTTTCATATTGAACTATATTTTATGAATCTAAATAGAAAAAGTATAGGCGTATAGTCTAAAATATAAGTTACAAGTCGTTTTTGTAAGAGGTAGTCATTTCAGTCGAAAGAACGACGTCTTGATGACCATTTTGAAAAACATACTTCCACTTTGAGTTTAACCATGATTTTTGGATATAGTTTTATGTTCATAAGAAAAATCATTTTCCCAGAAGAACAACGTTTAAATCAAAGTTTATCATAGTTTTTAATTATCAAACCCAAAATAGCTCGCGGTGTTACTACGACGACGTATGTCCGGTTTTACGGTGTTTTTCGTGTTTTCCGGTTTTAAATTATTAAGTTAGCATATCATATAGATATAGAACATGTGTTTAGTTAATTTTAAAAGTTAAGTTAGAAGGATTAACTTTATTTGCGAACAAGTTTAGAATTAACTAAACTATGTTCTAGTGATTACAAGTTTAAATCTTTGAATAAGATAGTTTTATGTGTATGAATTGAATGATGTTATGAACATCATTACTACCTAAATTTTAGTAGGTAAACCTACTGGAAATGAGAAAAATAGATCTAGCTTCAAAGGATCCTTGGATGGCTTGAAAGTTCTTGAAGCAGAATCATGACACGAAAACAAGTTCAAGTAAGAATTCCACTCGAAATAAGATTGTTATAGTTATATAAATTGAATCAAAGTTTGAATATGAGTATTACCTTGTATTATAAAGATATCTTACTGTAAATAAGAAAGATTTCTTGAGGTTGGATGATCACTTTACAAGATTGGAAGTAAGCTAGCAAACTTGGAAGTATTCTTGATTTTATGAAACTAGAACTTATAGAATTTATGAAGAACACTTAGAACTTGAAGATAGAACTTGAGAGAGATCAATTAGATGAATAAAACTGAAGAATGAAAGTATTTGTAGGTGTTTTTGGTAGTTGGTATATGGAGTAGATATAAAGGATGTGTAATTTTGTTTACTTGTAAATAAGTCATGAATGATTACTAATATTTTTGTAATTTTATGAGATATTTCATGCTAGTTGCCAAATGAAGGTTCCCACATGTGTTAGGTGACTCACATGGGCTGCTAAGAGATGATCATTAGAGTGTATATACCAATAGTACATACATCTAAAAGTTGTGTATTGTACGAGTACGAATACGGGTGCATATGAGTAGAATTGTTGATGAAACTGAACGATGATGTAATTGTAAGCATTTTTGTTAAGTAGAAGTATTTTTATAAGTTTCTTGAAGTCTTTCAAAAGTGTATAAATACATATTAAAACACTACATGTATATACATTTTAACTGAGTCGTTAAATCATCGTTAGTCGTTACATGTAATTGTTGTTTTGAAACCTTTAGGTTAACGATCTTGTTAAATGTTGTTAACCCATTGTTTATTATATCTAAAGAGATGTTAAATTATTACATTATCATGATATTATGATATATTAATATATCTTAGTATGATATATATACAGTTAAATGTTGTTACAACGATAATCTTACATATATGTCTCGTTTCGAAATCATTAAGTTAGTAGTCTTGTTTTTACATATGTAGTTCATTGTTAATACACTTAATGACATGTTTACTTATCATTTATCATGATTAAACATAGTGTATCAATATCTTAATATGATTCATATGTATTTAGTAAGACGTTGTTATAACGATAATCGTTATATATACCGTTTCGAGTTTCTTAATTCAATAAACTCAATTTATGTATATAACTCATTCTTAAAATACCTAATGAGATACTTACTTATCATAATATCATGTTAACTATATATATAATCATATATATGTCATCATATAGTTTTTACAAGTTTTAACATTCGTGAATCACCGGTCAACTTGGGTGGTCAATTGTCTATATGAAACCTATTTCAATTAATCAAGTCTTAACAAGTTTGATTGCTTAACATGTTGGAAACACTTAATCATGTAATTATAAATTTCATTTAATATATATAAACATGGAAAAATTCGGGTCACTACATTACCAAACACGTCTATTATTGCTTTAGCCGTGTTTAAGAATGGTCTTCCTAATATAAGAGGAACTCGAGAATCTTCTTCCATGTCTAGAATAACAAAATCTACTGAAAATACTAAAGTACCAACTTTAACTAGCGTGTTTTCCATTATCCCTCTAGGATGTTTTACTGATCGATCTGCTAGTTGCATGCTTATTCGTGTTGGTTTCAATTCTCCAAGGTCTAGTTTAGCGTATAATGAATACATCATTAAATTTATACTAGCACCTAATTCTGCCAATGCTTCTATTGAACTAAGACTACCCAGAAAACATGGAATTGTGAAACTTCCTGGATCTGAGAGTTTTTCTGGTAGTTTATTCAACAGTACTGCAGAACAATTAGCATTCATAGTAACAGCCGAGAGTTCTTCCATTTTCTTTCTATTTGTGATTAGATCTTTTAGGAATTTAGCATACCTTGGCATTCCTGAAATTACATCAATGAAAGGAAGATTGACATTTATTTGTTTAAACATATCCAAGAATTTGGATTGCTCGGCTTCAAGTCTTTCTTTTCTCATTTTACTCGGGTAAGGAAGCGGTGGTTGGTATGGTTTAACATAAGGTTTAGCCTTAACTATGTTATCTTCATTAAACTTTTCAACTACCGGTTCTGTTTCCTTATCTTGCTCAGATTGTGGTTCTTGTGGAGTAGGAATAGAGTCATCAGAAATTTCAGGTATTTCAGGTGGTTTAAGTGTAATACCACTTCTCGTGGTAATGGCTTTAGCTATTTCATTCCGGGGGTTAGCATTTGTATCGCTAGGTAGACTTCCCGGTTTTCTTTCACCTATCAACCTTGCTAGGTTGCTTACTTCTTGTTCCAGATTTTGGATTGAAGCTTGTTGATTTCTAAATGCTTGAGCATTTTGTTCATTGGTTTGTTTCTGAGATGTGAAATATTGAGTTTGAGATTCAACTAGCTTCAACATCATGTCTTCTAAATTTGGCTTTTTATCATCGGTTTGTGGTGGTTTATTTGGAAAAATAGGTCTTTGCTGGTTGTAAGTATTGTTGGATACTTGTTGATTGCTAAGACCTTGTTGGTTGTTGTATGGAACATTTCGGTTATAATTCTGATTTTGATTGTAGATTGGTCTTGGCGGTTGATAATTATTTTGATAATTATTTCCAGGCCTTTGGTTCATGTATGAAACATTCTCTCGTTGTTCCATTGTTTGTTCAATACTGAGACAATCTTTTGTCAAATGTGGTCCTCTACACTGCTCACAACTAATTCGTAGCGTGAATATCTTTAGTCATCTTTTCCATTTGTCTCTCGAAAGCATCTAACTTTGCGGAAATGGAATCAAAGTCATGGCTAGAATCGGCTCTAGCCGCTTTAGATGATCTAACGATATCTTTTTCTTGATGCCACTCATGTGAGTGGGAAGAAGTGTTATCAATAATTTTGTAAGCTTCAGTTGCGATTTTCTTCATAATGGAACCACCAGCTACTATATCGATGACTTTTCGTGTAGTAATATCGCATCCTTGATAGAATATTTGTACTATTTGATAAGTGTCTAAACCATGTTGCGGACATCCTCTCAATAACTTTCCAAATCTTGTCCACGCCTCATATAGAGTATCATTTGGCTTTTGCATGAACGTAACAATTTCTCCTTGAAGTCTCACGGCTTTAAATGCAGGAAAGAATTGTTTAAGAAATTTTTCAACTAAAACATCCCATGTATCAATCGCCCCTTCAGGTAACGATTCTAACCAATCTTTGGCTTCCCCCTTTAATGTCCAGAGAAATAACATGAGATATATCTGTTCATCCTAAACTTCTCTGATCTTAAATAGAGTACAAATCCTATTAAAGGTGCGAAGATGTTCATTTGGATCTTTCTTCGGCGCACCACTAAATTGACATTGATTAGTTACCATGTGTAGGATGTGTCCTTTAATTTCATAACCTAGCGCATTAATGTCTGGTTGAGTAATTGCATGACCTTAGCCAGTGCGTTTAGCTCTCATTCGGTCTTCCATACTTAGAGGTTCTAGATTTTTCATGATTGAAATTGTTGAATCTGAATCACTAGAAGATTCTGATTTAATGGTTTCTTCCGTGACAATCTCTGGATGAGTGATTTGTGGTTCCGGAGGAATGATTAGTGGTCCAGGATCTCTGAATTGTCCCTGAATATCCTCCGGATTCTCAATTGTGAGGTCGGGTTCAAAAAATGCATTATCGGAAATTTGAATTGGAGTACTTGGTCGACTAGATGACGATTCTAAAGAAAAATCAACGGCGACAATATTGGCTAGATGTCTTGATCGAGTTACAGGTGGTGAACGTATGAAAGGTGATGAACGTTTTGCTCGGTGCATTCACTGAATATCCTATTAGTTATAAAAGATAAAAATTATATAAGTTATCAAATTAATAGACTTTTTTGATTTTGCCCACGTTTCGAATAGCCAATAGTTGCAGCAGGTAGCCAGGACCCTTTAAATCGGAAGCCCACAACTCGCCACTAACAAATCCAACTATTACTACGAACAAGAAAATTTTGGATGTCTATCAATTTAACCGCTTAAAATAATTTTTCGTCAAAATTTAAAGAAAATAAAGAAAATTATATGTCCTAAAAACTAGAGCGTCGAGAAATAAGAAAGAAAAAGAGCGCGTCGAAAAACGTAGAAAAATAAAAGGTCGAAAAATATTAATAAGAAAGAAAACGTCGAAACTTAATAGTCTAAAAACTAAATATTAAAAGTTGCGTCTAAAGGAAATAAAATTTAAAGGAATTCTATATCCAAAATGGCAATAACTTAATTAGGCACTAAAATCTATTAAAACTAAAGCGATAAGCGATGTCGTAAATTTCTAAAGCACCTAAATCTTAATCTAAAGAAAAAGTACTTAAGGGATTTTACGGCAAATCTTAGAATTCTAGAAATAAAAATAAACTACGGCAAAAACTAAGTTTAAAACTAGTTACGAACGATAAATATACAATTACGTACTAAATAATAAAAAGATACAAAAATGCTAAAATTACTTATTTTTATAAAAATATTATTTTTATATTATTATTTTATAATAGTATTAAGTTTATATATTTAATAAAACTAATTATAACTTAAAAATACAAATTAAATAAAATTAAAACTAATTAATAAAATAATTAACCCTAATTAGGTTAATAATAATAATAATAATAATAATAATTAATTTAAACCATAAACCGTATTAATTGTGTACTAGGTTTCAGCTGTCAGACTAACTCATGCGATCGCATGAGATTTGGGCGTCTGATCCATGCGATCGCATGAAACAAGTTACCAGGCCTGCTGTTGGGCTTCGATAGGCTTCGGCCCAGTTTCAATTTAATTATTATTATGATTTTAATTTTCTAAATATTACAAAATATTTATATAAACTTATATTTATAAATAAAAATACTTATTAATTTTATATATAAAGTCTAGATTATATATATATATATATATATATATATATATATATATATATATATACATATTATTTTTTTTAATTTAAAAAAATAATATGTAATAAAAAACATATTTTTTTTAAAAATAAAAATACTTATTAGTTTTAATTTTTAACAAAAGAAAAATAAGAATATAAACTTTTAATTTAAATAGGAATATATTTTTTTTATTTTTTTGTATTTTAAAACTTATATAAAATTATATTTTTACAAAAATAATTTAAAAACTAATAATTTTTTTTAATAGCGTTTCGCTTCGGCGTTTTTGAAGTTCCCCGGCAGTGGCGCCAAAAATACTTGATGTGTGCGAGGTGTAGTATGAAATAGTTATAATTTTGTTACGAAATACTATTAAATACGATACAATTTTGCACAAGTTATTTATTTATTTATAGAGTGGATATACCTAAACCTTGCTACAACACTATAGGCAGTGTACCTAATCGTACAGTAGTGTAGTTTTTAGTAAGTTCGGTTCGTTCCACAAGGAGCTAGCCAAGTTTAACGCTATATTTTTTTAAACTATATTTGTATATATGTATATATAATTAGTATTATTTTTATAAAAGGGGGTTTTTACCGTTTAATGACCAGTTTGTCGATTTTTTGTCTTAAGTCACAATTAAAACCTAATGTAAAATATTAAATATATAAATGACTTAATTTAAAGCGTAAAGTAAATGACGATAATAAAATTGCGATAATTAAAAGTGCGATAAATAAAATGACGATAAATAAAATTGCGATAATTAAAAAGTACGATAATTAAAAGTGCGATAAATAAAATGACAGTAAATAAAAGTACGATGAAATATAAAATAAAGGAATTATGCTTATTTAAACTTCCGTAATCATGATGTTTGACGTGTTGATTTTAGTTTATTGCCATGGGTTAATTGTCCTTTGTCCTGGATTATTCGATATGTCCATACGATTTTGTCCATAATAGTCCATCAGACATAATTATAAAGTGCGAGAGTCTTCGTCAAATTATCCTTATACCCGAAGTCAAATATTCCAACTAATTGGGGATTCGAACTGTTACAAGGTCTTAATACTTTGTTTAATGAATAAACCAGGTTATCGACTGCGTGTAATCCAAGGTTTTAATACTTTGTTAACAATTATACCAATTACCCTTGAATGTAATCCACCCATGTTTTAATGAGTCCAGTGATTATTAATCCATCCCCGTGTCCGGTCAAATGAACAATAATTTGTATTTATAAATATCCCGCCCACCATACCCGATTAAGCGTATGTGGTTATTTATAGATACGTCAAATTGTAACCTTTATATTAAATTAACGAGGTATCATTCAGTTAATATAAAGCCCATTAATAGCCCATAGTCTAATTTTCACAAGTGTCGTTCTTTTGTCCAAACCCCAATTATGGTACAAAGCCCAATTACCCCGTCTTTAATATTTAGCCCAACATCACAATTACTTCGGCTTAAATAAGCATAATAATAACTTAGCTACGAGACATTAATCTAAAAAGGTTGAACATAACTTACAATGAGTATTAATCGCATAGTGTTACACGGACAGAATTTCGACTTTAAAACCCGTAAAATAACCTTTACATAACCCAAACTAACTAATATAAAATTACCCTATACTATATTATATATAAATTTATTATATATTACAGAGGGAGAGATTGAAAGAGTGTTTTAAAATACATCGAATTCGCTGGCTTTTATAGGAATGTGGCCAGCCTTTTTGGCTCATGCGATCGCATGAGATTATCTCATGCTGGCCATGCGATCGCATGGCCTGGTTTTCCAGCTCAGGATCCTTTGTCTCATAGCTTGTCGACATGATTTAATATATATTTATAATATATAAATAATTTATATAATTATTTATATATTATATTTTATTCTTGTACATAGTAGACTTGTAATTTTAGGTCCGTTGCGTCGTGCGTTGATAGTTGGCTCAGGTCCTGGTTCCAGATTTTCGAACGTCCTTTCGTACTATTTAATATCTTGTACTATGCATTTTGCAATTTGTAATTTGCACAAAAAATTATTTTCCTTAACTCCCAAAATCCGCGCAAGTCTTTAACTCACTTTAAGTGACACTTTTGAGTGCACTATGGCTTTAGTGGCACTTTTCAGGCTTTAGTGGCACTTTTTCTTCAATTCTTTAATCTTCGTGCTTTGTCTTCACATTTATTTATTTAAACGATTACAACTTTAAAATAAAATAATTACAACTAAAAACTTTACATATTGGGATGATATTGCGACTAAATATATGTTCATTTGGAGCACTATCAGATCCGTACATGATGGTTTTGTACGGGGCGTCACAGTTTTGTTCTAAGGGCGAGCATAGTTCTAGGGGAGCCAACCTTTTTTGCTTCGACAAAAGGGGGAGAAATATGGATACAAGTGATTGTTAACACTTGCGTATTTATAGCAAAATGTCCATCATCACTTATATGTTTGTCATCATCAAAAAGGGGGAAAATGTTGGTTGAATGTTGGTTAAAGAACTAAATGACAAAGTTAAGTATGATGGTTAACCAAAGAATATGTTTTGATGATGACACATACATATGCATAAGTGATGACCGACATCTTAACATAAAACACGCAAGGTCACTAATCCACACTTTATCTTGCAAATGACCAAGTCAAACATAGCTTAAAGAATGGAATTAAAGATCAGCAAAATACACGATCAAGGTACAGTTGACCGCATACCCTGCCGTAGAACTCCAAACTGAATTACAACGCAGGTTTATGAAAACAAGTTGTACGGTCACCACCACGGTCAACCGCAATACGACCGCAGATTTCTCTATAACCACTTTTGACCAAATTAAGTTTGACTAGTTCCCGACATCTATAATTCATGAAACCTTTCTCAACATGCTTAGAATAGATGCCCTCTCCATATTCAATTGAGTTTTGGTCATAAAAATACTAATCATGGTTAATTACATCTAATGACATCTTAATGACAAATTAAACAAGATTAGGCATAACACATAAGTGTTAATGAACAACTTGTGATCTTAAATCTTATCTAGACATCCTTAGTATGATCATCAAGTACCAACACACTTAAGCCAATATCACTCGAACAATAATTACTATTAAAGATGACTTAGTGATTAATTAAGGCTAAATGAAGAACAATGCTTTTAAGTGTAACTAGTAAAGACTTGTAATCCTAAAATACACTTAGATACATTTAGGATGGTCACCAAGTCCCAACTAGAGATTGATCTTCCCTTGTGCATGTGTTGGACATTAATGTGTGCTTACACATTAATCATGCAATATGTTATATTGCAAGTAAGCTTGCTAAAAGCTTAAATTATAAGTTGTACAAATATCTATATGATTGATCTTAGAGTAACTATCTCTTGCTATGTGTGAGTATTACTTGCTACTTGCTAATATGTTTAATACTCATAAATTTTCAACTTAATTAATATGCTTGCTATGTGCTTACTAGTTAGAATACTAGGATTCAAGTAACTAGTCTACTCCAATAAATTAAGTGTAAAATGGTTCACAATGGAAATATGGTCAATTGTTTATTTGGTCTTGTCTAAGTAACAAGTTGTGATTTCTTATTCAAGTATGACCTAACTTTGATGTCTCTACACACTTAATGATTATCTTAGAAAGACAACATTCAATTAATCTCTACCTAATCTTAAAATGAACATGACTTGTGATTAATTGAAACTAGAAAGTTAATGACATATTGACTAGTCTTTAGAATTAAACCAAATGCATTAATGTGACTAACTAAGTCTTGACCAAACTGAGATTTCCCAAAATATCAATCAAGACACTTCTCCAAGAATGTTGGGTTTACCACTATTGGAGTGTTATGTCACTTTCACTCAATAAGACCATATCTCATACAATTAATGCATATAGTACTTGTATAGGATGTTGGGTTTCTTTTGCAGGTGCTAGATGGAGTAAAGGTGTCAAAATGTAGTGTTTAAATTTGAGTCAGACGGCTATACAACAGATACACATTTTGGACTGGAGCACGCACGGTCGAACCACGGTCGACTGTGCTGGCAACTGTGTGTCAACGGATATTTTTTGAATCCTACTATAAAAGGCAAGCATTGAAGAGCATTTGAAGCTGAACCTCTTGCATATTTTAAAAGCTTATTTCCAGGGATCACAAGTGCTCTAATTACTACTCAAATGTGATCAAGCAAGAGAAGATTCTATGATCTTATAGATATAGAATTTGGTTGTTGTAAACTTACTAATCAAAATCATTAATCTTGTGAGTTTACTTAGTGTAATGTATGTCCTAGTATTGTCTTAGGATCATCATTGCAAAGAGTATAAGTCTTGTAACTTTAATTAGTAGAAGCATAGGCTAGCTTAGTGATCTACTTCCTTAAAGGGACTTAGGAAGTTGATTAATATTATTTGGAGATTTATACTTGTCCAAGGTGAAGAAAAATTGATCTAGGTTGGAGTTGATCTTTCAAAGGGACAGAAAGATTAGGTTTGTTGTCTACCAAAGAAGTTGAAGACATGTAAATCGGATCTCCACCGGGTTTGGAAAAAGTGCTTAGTGAAGCAAGAAATCCCGATTAGTGTAATCGGAGAGTGGATTAAGGTGGATTAGTTAACATCCACCTGTACCACTATAAATCTTTGTGTCTATGTTCTTTACATTATTTTATTCATCATTTTGAACATATACACTACAGACATCAAGTTTGAGTTGAATTGGTTGATCATAGTTAATCGAATTTGGTGATCAATTGAAAAACTGTTAAAAACGTATTAAGTAACTATTCACTCCCCCCTCTAGTTACTTAAATTGGTATCAGAGCGGTTGCTCATATCATTGCTCTATAAACGTTTTTGAAAGTGTCAAAATTCATTTTATGCAAAAACTTGAGTCAACGATTCTCGGATCAACTCAAACTATGGGACACTTGGAAGAACTGGTGAAAGAAGCACCAATCTTTGATAAGATAGATATTGATGTGTGAAAATTGAGATTTGAGGCTTATCTCAAATCCAAGGATTACTACTTATGGAGAATAATCAAAGTAGGAGGCTTTATTCCACAAGCAAGTTCAAGATTAGTGAAGTCAACATTTCAAAACAATGATGTCTTGAAACAATTTGATGCAATTTCACTACTTCATGAAGTTCTTCCTAATGAAGAAAGAATAAAGATAATTTCATGTGAAAATGCAAAGGAATGTTGGGATTCACTATGCTCTCAAGAAGAAGAAAACTCTAGGAGTTTAAAGGGTAAAGGTGTAAGGAAGAATTTGGAGAAGCTTGGAGACTTTCAAGAAAAGGGTATAGATGGAAATGAAGATTTTTGCCTCATGAGTTCTTGGAATGATCCAAATCAAGATGGTCAAAGTGAAGAAGAGGTTGAATCTCCTTTCAAAGAAAATGATGTCTCAAGCATGGATTGCAATGAGGTACATATATTCTATCCTTCTAATTATGAAGAATTGTTAGATGATTACAAGACTATTAAATTTGTGTATGATAGTAGTCGTAACAAAGTAAAACTTTTAGAAAAGGAATTACACAAATTTAGACAACTTAACAAATTTTTAATTGATGAAAACAACACTTTAAAGTAATCTCAGATTTGTCATAATCTCTTGTTTGTATTTAACACGCATGCTTAAGTGCTATTGATTAGTCAACATGTCATTACTAACATTATAATAATTAATCACTAAGCATATAATAATTCATGTTTAAGCTTGCACATAGATTAATTAGGTGTGTTTATGATATCTTACTAAGTGAAACATATAAGTTCAATTTATCACTTATAAGCAATACATTATATTAATCAAGACTAAACCATACCTAGACATGTTGCTGGAATTTAAACATGTTTCTAGTAATATTTCAATGTGTGTGTTAATAATCTTATAATCATATAAGACCATTTGATTATCATTCAATTATTATCAACCAAGTTACACTAATGCATTGGAGTAGTGAAATGTCCCGTTCTTATTGATTAAAAACGTTCCATATTAATTGATTTCGTTGCGAGGTTTTGACCTCTATATGAGACGTTTTTCAAAGACTGCATTCATTTTAAAACAAACCATAACCTTTATTTCATCAATAAAGGTTTAAAAAGCTTTACGTAGATTATCAAATAATGATAATCTAAAATATCCTGTTTACACACGACCATTACATAATGGTTTACAATACAAATATGTTACAACAAAATAAGTTTCTTGAATGCAGTTTTTACACAATATCATACAAGCATGGACTCCAAATCTCGTCCTTATTTAAGTATGCGACAGCGGAAGCTCTTAATAATCACCTGAGAATAAACATGCTTAAAACGTCAACAAAAATGTTGGTGAGTTATAGGTTTAACCTATATATATCAAATCATAATAATAGACCACAAGATTTCATATTTCAATACACATCCCATACATAGAGATAAAAATCATTCATATGGTGAACACCTGGTAACCGACATTAACAAGATGCATATATAAGATTATCCCCATCATTCCGGGACACCCTTCGGATATGATATAAATTTCGAAGTACTAAAGCATCCGGTACTTTGGATGGGTTTTGTTAGGCCCAATAGATCTATCTTTAGGATTCGCGTCAATTAGGGTTTCTGTTCCCTAATTCTTAGATTACCAGACTTAATAAAAAGGGGCATATTCGATTTCGATAATTCAACCATAGAATGTAGTTTCACGTACTTGTGTCTATTTTGTAAATCATTTATAAAACCTGCATGTATTCTCATCCCAAAAATATTAGATTTTAAATGTGGGACTATAACTCACTTTCACAGATTTTTACTTCGTCGGGAAGTAAGACTTGGCCACTGGTTGATTCACAAACCTATAACAATATATACATATATATCAAAGTATGTTCAAAATATATTTACAACACTTTTAATATATTTTGATGTTTTAAGTTTATTAAGTCAGCTGTCCTCGTTAGTAACCTACAACTAGTTGACCACAGTTAGATGTACAGAAATAAATCGATAAATATTATCTTGAATCAATCCACCACCCAGTGTATACGTATCTCAGTATTGATCATAACTCAAACTATATATATTTTGGAATCAACCTCAACCCTGTATAGCTAACTCCAACATTCACATATAGAGTGTCTATGGTTGTTCCGAAATATATATAGATGTGTCGACATGATAGGTCGAAACATTGTATACGTGTCTATGGTATCTCAAGATTACATAATATACAATACAAGTTGATTAAGTTATGGTTGGAATAGATTTGTTACCAATTTTCACGTAGCTAAAATGAGAAAAATTATCCAATCTTGTTTTACCCATAACTTCTTCATTTTAAATCCGTTTTGAGTGAATCAAATTGCTATGGTTTCATATTGAACTCTATTTTATGAATCTAAACATAAAAAGTATAGGTTTGTAGTCGGAAAAATAAGTTACAAGTCGTTTTTGTAAAGGTAGTCATTTCAGTCGAAAGAACGACGTCTAGATGACCATTTTAGAAAACATACTTCCACTTTGAGTTTAATCATAATTTTTGGATATAGTTTCATGTTCATAATAAAAATCATTTTCTCAAAATACCAACTTTTAAATCAACGTTTATCATAGTTTTTAATTAACTAACCCAAAACAGCCCGCGGTGTTACTACGACGGCGTAAATCCGGTTTTACGGTGTTTTTCGTATTTCCAGGTTTTAAATCATTAAGTTAGCATATCATATAGATATAGAACATGTTTTTAGTTGATTTTAAAAGTCAAGTTAGAAGGATTAACTTTTGTTTGCGAACAAGCTTAGAATTAACTAAACTATGTTCTAGTGATTACAAGTTTAAACCTTCGAATAAGATAGCTTTATATGTATGAATCGAATGATGTTATGAACATCATTACTACCTTAAGTTCCTTGGATAAACCTACTGGAAAAGAGAAAAATGGATCTAGCTTCAACGGATCCTTGGATGGCTCGAAGTTCTTGAAGCAGAATCATGACACGAAAACAAGTTCAAGTTAGATCATCACTTGAAATAAGATTGTTATAGTTATAGAAATTGAACCAAAGTTTGAATATGATTATTACCTTGTATTAGAATGATAACCTACTGTAAGAAAAAAATATTTCTTGAGGTTGGATGATCACCTTACAAGATTGGAAGTGAGCTAGCAAACTTTAAAGTATTCTTGATTTTATGTAACTAGAACTTGTAGAATTTATGAAGAACACTTAGAACTTGAAGATAGAACTTGAGAGAGATTAATTAGATGAAGAAAATTGAAGAATGAAAGTGTTTGTAGGTGTTTTTGGTCGTTGGTGTATGGATTAGATATAAAGGATATGTAATTTTGTTTTCATGTAAATAAGTCATGAATGATTACTCATATTTTTGTTATTTTATGAGATATTTCATGCTAGTTGCCAAATGATGGTTCCCACATGTGTTAGGTGACTCACATGGGCTGCTAAGAGCTGATCATTGGAGTGTATATACTAATAGTACATACATCTAAAAGCTGTGTATTGTACGAGTACGAATACGGGTGCATACGAGTAGAATTGTTGATGAAACTGAACGAGGATGTAATTGTAAGCATTTTTGTTAAGTAGAAGTATTTTGATAAGTGTATTGAAGTCTTTCAAAAGTGTATAAATACATATTAAAACACTACATGTATATACATTTTAACTGAGTCGTTAAGTCATCGTTAGTCGTTACATGTAAGTGTTGTTTTGAAACCTTTAGGTTAACGATCTTGTTAAATGTTGTTAACCCAATGTTTATAATATCAAATGAGATTTTAAATTATTATATTATCATGATATTATCATGTATGAATATCTATTAATATGATATATATACATTAAATGTCTTTACAACGATAATCGTTACATATATGTCTCGTTTAAAAATCATTAAGTTAGTAGTCTTGTTTTTACATATGTAGTTCATTGTTAATATACTTAATGATATGTTTACTTATCATAGTATCATGTTAACTATATATATATATATATATATATATATATATATATATATATATATATATATATATATATATATATATATATATATATATATCCATATATATGTCATCATATAGTTTTTATAAGTTTTAACGTTCGTGAATCACCGGTCAACTTGGGTGGTCAATTGTCTATATGAAACATATTTCAATTAATCAAGTCTTAACAAGTTTGATTTCTTAACATGTTGGAAACATTTAATCATGTAAATATCAATCTCAATTAATATATATAAACATGGAAAAGTTCGGGTCACTACAGTACCTACCCGTTAAATAAATTTCGTCCCGAAATTTTAAGCTGTTGAAGGTGTTGATGAATCTTCTGGAAATAGATGCGGGTATTTCTTCTTCATCTAATCTTCACGCTCCCAGGTGAACTCAGGTCCTCTATGAGCATTCCATCGAACCTTAACAATTGGTATCTTGTTTTGCTTAAGTCTTTTAACCTCACGATCCATTATTTCGACGGGTTCTTCGATGAATTGAAGTTTTTCGTTGATTTGGATTTCATCTAATGGAATAGTGAGATCTTCTTTAGCAAAACATTTCTTCAAATTCGAGACGTAGAAAGTGTTATGTACAGCCGCGAGTTGTTGAGGTAACTCAAGTCGGTAAGCTACTGTTCCGACACGATCAATAATCTTGAATGGTCCAATATACATTGGATTTAATTTCCCTCGTTTACCAAATCGAACAACGCCTTTCCAAGGTGCAACTTTAAGCATGACCATCTCTTCAATTTCAAATTCTATATCTTTTCTTTTAATGTCAGCGTAGCTCTTTTGTCGACTTTGGGCGGTTTTCAACCGTTGTTGGATTTGGATGATCTTCTCGGTAGTTTCTTGTATAATCTCCGGACCCGTAATCTGTCTATCCCCCACTTCACTCCAACAAATTGGAGACCTGCACTTTCTACCATAAAGTGCTTCAAACGGTGCCATCTCAATGCTTGAATGGTAGCTGTTGTTGTAGGAAAATTCTGCTAACGGTAGATGTCGATCCCAACTGTTTCCGAAATCAATAACAAAAGCTCGTAGCATGTCTTCAAGCGTTTGTATCGTCCTTTCGCTCTGCCCATCAGTTTGTGGATGATAGGCAGTACTCATGTCTAGACGAGTTCCCAATGCTTGCTGTAATGTCTGCCAGAATCTTGAAATAAATCTGCCATCCATATCAGAGATAATAGAGATTGGTATTCCATGTCTGGAGATGACTTCCTTCAAATACAGTCGTGCTAACTTCTCCATCTTGTCATCTTCTCTTATTGGCAGGAAGTGTGCTGATTTGGTGAGACGATCAACTATTACCCAAATAGTATCAAAACCACTTGCAGTCCTTGGCAATTTAGTGATGAAATCCATGGTAATGTTTTCCCATTTCCATTCCGGGATTTCGGGTTGTTGAAGTAGACCTGATGGTTTCTGATGCTCAGCTTTGACCTTAGAACACATCAAACATTCTCCTACGTATTTAGCAACATCGGCTTTCATACCCGGCCACCAAAAATGTTTCTTGAGATCCTTGTACATCTTCCCCGTTCCAGGATGTATTGAGTATCTGGTCTTATGAGCTTCTCTAAGTACCATTTCTCTCATATCTCCAAATTTTGGTACCCAAATCCTTTCAGTCCTATATCGGGTTCCGTCTTCCCGAATATTAAGATGCTTCTCCGATCCTTTGGGTATTTCATCCTTTAAATTTCCCTCTTTTAAAACTCCTTGTTGCGCCTCCTTTATTTGAGTAGTAAGGTTATTATGAATCATTATATTCATAGATTTTACTCGAATGGGTTCTCTGTCCTTCCTGCTCAAGGCATCGGCTACCACTTTTGCCTTCCCCGGGTGGTAACGAATCTCAAAGTCGTAATCATTCAACAATTCAATCCACCTACGCTGCCTCATATTCAGTTGTTTCTGATTAAATATGTGTTGAAGACTTTTGTGGTCGGTATATATAATACTTTTGACCCCATATAAGTAGTGCCTCCAAGTCTTTAATGCAAAAACAACCGCGCCTAATTCCAAATCATGCGTCGTATAATTTTGTTCGTGAATCTTCAATTGTCTAGACGCATAAGCAATCACCTTCGTTCGTTGCATTAATACACAACCGACACCTTGCTTTGATGCGTCACAATAAATCACAAAATCATCATTCCCTTCAGGCAATGACAATATAGGTGCCGTAGTTAGCTTTTTCTTCAATAATTGAAACGCCTTCTCTTGTTCATCCTTCCATTCAAATTTCTTCCCTTTATGCGTTAATGCAGTCAAGGGTTTTGCTATTTTGGAGAAATCTTGGATGAATCTTCTGTAGTAACCAGCCAATCCTAAAAATTGACGTATATGCTTCGGAGTTTTTGGGGTTTCCCACTTTTCAACGGTTTCGATCTTTGCCGGGTCCACCTGGATACCTTCTTTGTTCACTATATGACCGAGGAATTGAACTTCTTCCAACCAAAATGCACACTTTGAAAACTTAGCGTACAGTTTTTCTTTCCTCAATACTTCTAGCACTTTTCTCAAATGTTCTTCGTGCTCTTGATCATTCTTTGAGTAAATAAGTATGTCATCGATGAAAACAATGACAAACTTGTCAAGATATGGCCCACACACTCGGTTCATAAGGTCCATGAACACAGGTGGTGCGTTAGTCAATCCAAACGGCATAACCATAAACTCGTAATGACCATAACGCGTCCTAAAAGCAGTTTTTGGAATATCATCCTCCTTTACTCGCATTTGATGATATCCAGAACGTAAATCGATCTTCGAATAAACTGACGAGCCTTGTAGTTGATCAAATAAGTCGTCAATTCTCGGCAGTGGATAACGGTTTTTGATGGTAAGTTTGTTCAACTCTCTGTAGTCAATACACAACCTAAATGTACCATCCTTCTTCTTGACAAACAAAACAGGAGCACCCCATGGTGATGTGCTTGGTCTAATGAAACCACGTTCTAATAGTTCTTGCAGTTGGCTTTGCAGTTCTTTCATCTCGCTGAGTGCGAGGCTGTAAGGAGCACGAGCTATTGGTGCAGCTCCTGGTACAAGATCTATTTAAAATTCAACGGATCGATGTGGAGGTAGTCCCGGTAATTCTTTCGGAAATACATCGGGAAATTCTTTTGCGACGGGAACATCATTGATGCTCTTTTCTTCAGTTTGTACTTTCTCGACGTGTGCTAGAACAGCATAGCAACCTTTTCTTATTAGTTTTTGTGCCTTCAAGTTACTAATAAGATGTAGCTTCGTGTTGCCCTTTTCTCCGTACACCATTAAGGGTTTTCCTTCTTCTCGTACAATACGAATTGCATTTTTATAACATACGATCTCTGCTTTCACCTTCTTCAGCCAGTCCATGCCAACTATTACATCAAAACTCCCTAACTCTACTGGTATCAAATCAATCTTAAATATTTCGCTACCCAGTTTAATTTCTCGATTCCGACATATATTATCTGCTGAAATTAATTTACCATTTGCTAATTCGAGTAAAAATTTACTATCCAAAGGCGTCAATGGATAACTTAATTTAGCACAAAAATCTCTACTCATATAGCTTCTATCAGCACCCGAATCAAATAAAACGTAAGCAGATTTATTGTCAATAAGAAACGTACCCGTAACAAGCTCCGGGTCTTCCTGTGCCTCTTCCGCATTAATATTGAAAACTCTTCCGCAGCCTTGTCCATTCGTGTTCTCCTGGCTCGGGCAATTTCTAATAATGTGGCCCGGTTTTCCACATTTATAACAAACTACATTGGCATAACTTGCTCCGACACTACTTGCTCCGCCATTACTCGTTCCGACACCATATGTTCCTTTCGTTCTATTAACCCCTGGTCCGTAGACCTCACACTTCACCGCGCTATGACCATTTCTTTTACACTTGTTGCAAAATTTGGTGCAGAACCCCGAGTGATACTTTTCACACCTTTGGCATAGCTGCTTCTGATTGTTGTTGTTGTTGCGGTTGTTATTGTTGTTGGGATGATTGTTGTAGTTGCTGTTGTTGTTATTTTTGTTGTTGTTGTTGTTGGGCCGTTTGTTGTAGTTGCGATTGATGTTGCGATTGTTGGGATAATTGTTGCGATTATTGTTGTAATTGCTGTTGTTGTTGTATTGTTGATTCTTATCACCGTTTTCCTCCCACTTTCTTTTGACTTGCTTCACATTGGCCTCTTCAGCCGTCTGTTCTTTAATTCTTTCCTCAATCTGGTTCCCTAGTTTGTGAGCCATTCTACATGCCTGTTGTATGGAGGCGGGCTCGTGTGAACTTATATCTTCATGGATTCTTTCCGGTAATCCTTTCACAAACGCGTCGATCTTCTCTTCCTCATCTTCGAATGCTCCTGGACACAATAGGCACAATTCTGTGAATCGTCTTTCGTACGTGGTAATATCAAATCCTTGGGTTCGTAACCCTCTAAGTTCTGTCTTGAGCTTATTGACCTCGGTTCTGGGACGGTACTTCTCGTTCATCAAGTGCTTGAATGCTGACCACGGTAGTGCGTACGCATCATCTTGTCCCACTTGCTCTAGATAGGTATTCCACCATGTTAACGCAGAACCTATGAAGGTATGCATAGCTTACTTCACTTTGTCCTCTTCAGTACACTTACTTATGGCAAACACTGATTCGACCTTCTCGGTCCACCGTTTCAATCCGATCGGTCCTTCGGTTCCATCAAATTCCAAAGGTTTGCAGGCAGTGAATTCTTTGTAGGTGCATCCTACACGATTTCCTGTACTGCTAGATCCAAGGTTATTGTTGGTATGTAGCGCAGCCTGTACTGCGGCTATGTTTGAAGCTAGAAAAGTACGGAATTCCTCTTCATTCATATTCACGATGTGTCGAGTAGTCGGTGCCATTTCCTTCAAAATAATCAAATGGAACAAGTTAATCATACAGAATATTAAGAGTAGTTAATAGTATTTCGTAGCATAATATGAACTCATTTATAAAAGCTTTTTCTTCATATTAGCGTTTTATAAGTTTAAATTCGGGTAGTACCTACCCGTTAAGTTCATACTTAGTAGCTAATATACAATTCAACTACTACAATTCTATATGAAAAACTGATTATAATAATATTTCGCGTTCAAACTTTTACACAATATTTTACAAACTTACAATACCGCTTATTTTACATATAGCATGAAATATAGCACACAATAAATTTGATACAAGATGGTTGTGAAGATAATTCTAGCTAGTACACAAGTCGTTCAGCAAAGGCAATAAAGACACGTAATTCATACATCCAGAAACAAGTCATGCATTCTGGTTTTACTAGGATTACTTCCCATCCTTGGTCTTGTGGAACATAACCGTTATGGCCGTTGATAAGACAGCGTGTTGTAACGTCGTCAAAGGGACGAGGGTTACGTAATGTCCAACAGTCTCGTAACAATCTAAAAACCTCATTTCTTACCCCAATTACCGACTCCGTCACTTGTGGGAACGTTTTGTTTAATAGTTGTAGCCCGATGTTCTTGTTCTCACTTTGGTGAGAAGCGAACATTACTAATCCGTAAGCATAACATGCTTCTTTATGTTGCATGTTTGCCGCTTTTTCTAAATCACGAAGTCCAATATTCGGATATATTGAGTCAAAATAATTTCTTAACCCATTGCGTAAAATAGCATTTGGGTTCCCCGCAATATATGCGTCAAAGTAAACACATCGTATCTTATGGATTTCCCAATGTGATATCCCCCATCTTTCGAACAAAAGCCTTTTATAAACCAAGGCATTCTTAGAACGTTCTTCGAATGTCTTACAAACTGATCTCGCCTTAAATAGTTGTGCCGAAGAATTCTGACCGACTCTAGACAAGATTTCATCAATCATGTCTCCGGGTAGGTCTCTTAAAATATTGGGTTGTCTATCCATTTTGTGTTTTTATACTGTAAAATAGACAAGAGTTAGATTCATAAAAAAAATACTTATTAATACAAGCAATTTTTACATATATCATAAAGCATAAGCACACTATATTACATATATTACAGCACACGAATACAACTATCTTATTCCGACTCGCTTGTTTCTTCTTCTTCGGTTTTGGTTCGTTTTGCCAAGTTTCTAGGGATATATGATGTTCCCCTAATACGAGCCGTCGTTTTCCACATTGGTTTAGAAAAACCTGGTGGTTTAGAGGTTCCCGGGTCATTGTTACAACTTAAGGACTTCGGGGGTTGACGATACATATAAAGTTCATCGGGGTTGGAATTAGATTTCTCTATTTTTATGCCTTTTCCCTTATTATTTTCTTTTGCCTTTTTAAATTCAGTTGGGGTAATTTCTATAACATCATCGGAATTCTAGTCGGAATCCGATTCATCGGAGAATTGATAATCCTCCCAATATTTTGCTTCCTTGGCGAAAACACCATTGACCATAATTAACCTTGGTCGGTTGGTTGAGGATTTTCTTCTACTTAACCGTTTTATTATTTCCCCCACTGGTTCTTCTTCAGGTTCCTATTCTTCTTCCAGTTCCGACTCTTCTTCCGGTTCCTCTTCGGGAACTTGTGAATCAGTCCACGAATCATTCCAATTTACATTTGACTCTTCATTATTATTAGGTGAGTCAATGGGACTAGTTCTAGAGGTAGACATCTATCACATAATATCAAACGCGTTAAGAGAGTAATATATCACATAATATTCACATGTTAAAAATATATAGTTTCCAACAAAATTTGTTAAGCAATCATTTTTCAAGTAAACACGGTCGAAGTCCAGACTCACTAATGCATCCTAACAAACTTGATAAGACACACTAATGCAAAATTCTGGTTCTCTAAGACCAACGCTCGGATACCAACTGAAATGTCCCGTTCTTAATGATTAAAAACGTTCCATATTAATTGATTTCGTTGCGAGGTTTTGACCTCTATATGAGAAGTTTTTCAAAGACTGCATTCATTTTAAAACAAACCATAACCTTTATTTCATCAATAAAGGATTAAAAAGCTTTACGTAGATTATCAAATAATGATAATCTAAAATATCCTGTTTACACACGACCATTACATAATGGTTTACAATACAAATATGTTACAACAAAATAAGTTTCTTGAATGCAGTTTTTACACAATATCATACAAGCATGGACTCCAAATCTCGTCCTTATTTAAGTATGCGACAGCGGAAGCTCTTAATAATCACCTGAGAATAAACATGCTTAAAACGTCAACAAAAATGTTGGTGAGTTATAGGTTTAACCTATATATATCAAATCATAATAATAGACCACAAGATTTCATATTTCAATACACATCCCATACATAGAGATAAAAATCATTCATATGGTGAACACCTGGTAACCGACATTAACAAGATGCATATATAAGAATATCCCCATCATTACGGGACACCCTTCGGATATGATATAAATTTCGAAGTACTAAAGCATCTGGTACTTTGGATGGGGTTTGTTAGGCCCAATAGATCTATCTTTAGGATTCGCGTCAATTAGGGTGTCTGTTCCCTAATTCTTAGATTACCAGACTTAATAAAAAGGGGCATATTCGATTTCGATAATTCAACCATAGAATGTAGTTTCACGTACTTGTGTCTATTTTGTAAATCATTTTTAAAACCTGCATGTATTCTCATCCCAAAAATATTAGATTTTAAAAGTGGGACTATAACTCACTTTCACAGATTTTTACTTCGTCGGGAAGTAAGATTTGGCCACTGGTTGATTCACGAACCTATAACAATATATACATATATATCAAAGTATGTTCAAAATATATTTACAACACTTTTAATATATTTTGATGTTTTAAGTTTATTAAGTCAGCTGTCCTCGTTAGTAACCTACAACTAGTTGTCCACAGTTAGATGTACAGAAATAAATCGATAAATATTATCTTGAATCAATCCACGACCCAGTGTATACGTATCTCAGTATTGATCACAACTCAAACTATATATATTTTGGAATCAACCTCAACCCTGTATAGCTAACTCCAACATTCACATATAGAGTGTCTATGGTTGTTCCGAAATATATATAGATGTGTCGACATGATAGGTCAAAATATTGTATACGTGTCTATGGTATCTCAAGATTACATAATATACAATACAAGTTGATTAAGTTATGGTTGGAATAGATTTGTTACCAATTTTCACGTAGCTAAAATGAGAAAAAATATCCAATCTTGTTTTACCCATAACTTCTTCATTTTAAATCCGTTTTGAGTGAATCAAATTGCTATGGTTTCATATTGAACTCTATTTTATGAATCTAAACAGAAAAAGTATAGGTTTATATTCGGAAAAATAAGTTACAAGTCGTTTTTGTATAGGTAGTCATTTCAGTCGAAAGAACGACGTCTAGATGACCATTTTAGAAAACATACTTCCACTTTGAGTTTAACCATAATTTTTGGATATAGTTTCATGTTCATAATAAAAATCATTTTCTCAGAATACCAACTTTTAAATCAAAGTTTATCATAGTTTTTAATTAACTAACCCAAAACAGCCCGCGGTGTTACTACGACGGCGTAAATCCGGTTTTACGGTGTTTTTCGTGTTTCCAGGTTTTAAATCATTAAGTTAGCATATCATATAGATATAGAACATGTGTTTAGTTGATTTTAAAAAGTCAAGTTAGAAGGATTAACTTTTGTTTGCGAACAAGTTTAGAATTAACTAAACTATGTTCTAGTGATTACAAGTTTAAACCTTCGAATAAGATAGCTTTATATGTATGAATCGAATGATGTTATGAACATCATTACTACCTTAAGTTCCTTGGATAAACCTACTAGAAAAGAGAAAAATGGATCTAGCTTCAACGGATCCTTGGATGGCTCGAAGTTCTTGAAGCAGAATCATGACACGAAAACAAGTTCAAGTAAGATCATCACTTGAAATAAGATTGTTATAGTTATAGAAATTGAACCAAAGTTTGAATATGATTATTACCTTGTATTAGAATGATAACATACTGTAAGAAACAAAGATTTCTTGAGGTTGGATGATCACCTTACAAGATTGGAAGTGAGCTAGCAAACTTGAAAGTATTCTTGATTTTATGTAACTAGAACTTGTAGAATTTATGAAGAACACTTAGAACTTGAAGATAGAACTTGAGAGAGATCAATTAGATGACAAAAATTGAAGAATGAAAGTGTTTGTAGGTGTTTTTGGTCGTTGGTGTATGGATTAGATATAAAGGATATGTAATTTTGTTTTCATGTAAATAAGTCATGAATGATTACTCATATTTTTGTTATTTTATGAGATATTTTATGCTAGTTTCCAAATGATGGTTCCCACATGTGTTAGGTGACTCACATGGGCTACTAAGAGCTAATCATTGGAGTGTATATACCAATAGTACATACATCTAAAAGCTGTGTATTGTACGAGTACGAATACGGGTGCATACGAGTAGAATTGTTGATGAAACTGAACGAGGATGTAATTGTAAGCATTTTTGTTAAGTAGAAGTATTTTGATAAGTGTATTGAAGTCTTTCAAAAGTGTATAAATATATATTAAAACACTACATGTATATACATTTTAACTGAGTCGTTAAGTCATCGTTAGTCGTTACATGTAAGTGTTGTTTTGAAACCTTTAGGTTAACGATCTTGTTAAATGTTGTTAACCCAATGTTTATAATATCAAATGAGATTTTAAATTATTATATTATCATGATATTATCATGTACGAATATTTCTTAATATGATATATATACATTAAATGTCTTTACAACGATAATCGTTACATATATGTCTCGTTTAAAAATCATTAAGTTAGTAGTCTTGTTTTTACATATGTAGTTCATTGTTAATATACTTAATGATATGTTTACTTATCATAGTATCATGTTAACTATATATATATATATATATATATATATATATATATATATATATATATATATATATATATATATATATATATATATATATATATATATATATATATATATATATATCCATATATATGCCATCATATAGTTTTTATAAGTTTTAACGTTCGTGAATCACCGGTCAACTTGGGTGGTCAATTGTCTATATGAAACATATTTCACTTAATCAAGTCTTAACAAGTTTGATTGCTTAACATGTTGGAAACATTTAATCATGTAAATATCAATCTCAATTAATATATATAAACATGGAAAAGTTCGGGTCACTACAAGTAGGCTAAGCATGCATTTGTGGTTTCCTACTTATAGCATATAGCAATACAAAGATCCTATTATCATTCATACATATTTAAATGAGTATAAGCAAGTTGGAAATTAGCACAAAGTCAAGTAATACTCATGTAATGATAGCAAGAATTCACTACTAATCAATCTAAGATTAAACACATAGTGATGACATAGCAGTATACTAAAGCAATGTAAGTTTACTTGTAATATAACACATTGCAAGATTAATGTATAATACACATTAATGTCCAACACATGTACAAGGAAAGAGCAACTCTTGGTTGGAACTTAATGACCATACTAAGTATGTCTAGATACATTTTAGGAACATAAGATATTTTGTAACACTATGTGTTATCCTTAATCAAAGCTAAAACGTCATTAAGATGTTATTAGGTGCGATTAACCAAGATTAGCATTCTAGTGACCAAAACTCTTTTTGATATGAAGGATACAACTATTCTAAGCATGTTGAAAAAGGTTTTGTGAATTATAGATGCCCTGAAGTGGTTAAACTTTATTTGGTTAAAATGTTGAACAAAAGTTTTACGTTCGAACCATGGTCTGACCGTGGTGTCGATCGTGTACCAGGTTTGTGGTACAGGACACCCCACGGTCAGACCTACGGTCGACCGTGGACCTAAACCGTGCACTACCTAAGTTTTTTGCATGACCCGTCCTAATCCATCTGGACGAATACATTACATTTGGTTACATCGCGAGGTACTTGACCTCAATATGATACATTTTACAAACATTGCATTCATTTTTGAAAAGGCAAACTTTCATTACATCGAAAGTTGACAGCATGCATACCATTTCATAATGTATCCAACTATAATTGACTTAATAATAATCTTGATGAACTCAACGACTCGAATGCAACGTCTTTTGAAATATGTCATGAATGACTCCAAGTAATATCTCTAAAATGAGCAAATGCACAGCGGAAGATTTCTTTCATACTTGAGAATAAACATGCTTTCAAGTGTCAACCAAAAGGTTGGTGAGTTCATAGGTTTATCATAAATCAATAAAATTTATCATTTTGATAGACCACAAGATTTAAATATTGCATGGTACAAATGGGCCCGAATCCTATACCCACCTGTAATGTACATGTGCTATCTTTTTAATACAGTACACCTTTCTCGTGTACGAAATCATCTTTCATAAATCTTAGTAACCGTACACATATCTCGTGCACAAAAATAACATACACATAACCTGTGTATAAAATCATTCTCTCGATACATAACATTCACTTTTCATTGCTTTCGGAGCATGGCTTGGTAACCGACCTTAACATATAATGCGCATAATAATATCCCCAAAACAGAACATCTCGTCTGTATAATAATCATATAAACTTTGAAGCACTAAACACCACGCCCACTAGCCCTTCCGTCTAGTGAACATTCTGGATGGAGGTGTTAAGCCCGGTAGCTACCTTTAGGATTGGCGTCAATTAGGCGTGCACTAATTCTCAAAATTAGTGATGTTCCCTAATTCTTAGGTT